>NC_092001.1:7146668-7478453 GCF_044704955.1 Pristiophorus japonicus
TTACTGCAGAAGATAAAGGTACGCAGAGTCAGAGGAAATGTGTTAGCATGGATAGAGAATTGGCTGGCAAACAGAAAGCAGAGAGTCAGGATAAATGGGCCCTTTTCGCGTTGGAAATCGGTCGTTAGTGGTGTGCCACAGGGATCGGTGCTGGGACCACAATTGTTTATAATATACATATATGACCTGGAAGTGGGGACAGAGTGTAGTGTACCAGAATTTGCAGATGACACAAAGATTAGTGGGAAAGCGGGTTGTGTAGAAGACACAGAGAGGCTGCAAATACATTTAGATAGGTTAAGCGAATGGGCTAAGGTTTGGTAGATGTAATACAATGTCGGAAATGTGAGGTCATCCACTTTTGGGAAAAAAAACAGTAAACGGGAATATTATTTGAATGGGGATAAATTGCAACATGCTGCGGTGCAGAGGGACCTGGGGGTCCTTGTGGATGAATCCCAAAAAGTTAGTTTGCAGGTGCAGCAGGTAATCAGGAAGGTGAATGGAATGTTGACCTTCATTGCGAGAGGGATGGAGTAAAAAAGCAGGGAGGTCCTGCTGAAATTATATAGGGTATTAGTGAGGCCGTACCTGGAGTACTGCGTGCAATTTTGGTCACCTCACTTCAGGAAGGATATACTAGCTTTGGAGGGGCTACAGAGATAATTTACTAGGCTGATTCCGGAGATGAGGGGGTTGCCTAATGATGATAGATTGAGCAGACTAGGCCTTTACTCGTTGCAGTTCAGAAGGATGAGGGGTGATCTCGTAGAAACATTTAAAATAATGAAAGGGATAGAAAAGCTCGAGGCAGAGAGGTTGGTTGCACTGGTCGGGGAAACAAGAACTAGGGGGCAATGACTCAAAATATGGGGAAGCCAATTTAAAACCCTGTTGAGAAGGAATTTCTTCTCCCAGAGGGTTGTTAATCTGTGAAATTCTCTGCCCAAGGAAGCAGTTGAGGCCAGCTCATTGAATGTATTCACATCACAGACAGATAGATTTTTAATCAATAATGGAATTAAGGGTTACGGGGAGCGGGCGGGAAAGTGGAACTGATCCACGGCCAGATCAGACATGATCTTGTTGAATTGAGGAGCAGGCTTGAGGGGCTAGATGGCCGACTCCTGCTCCTAATTCTTATGTTCTTATGTTCTGTCAATGTCTGCTACGTGAGTGTGGGTTTAATCTGTACCTGTCAGTTTATGGGTATATGAGTGTGGGTATAACCTTTACCTGTCAGTGTCTGATATGTGAGTGTGGGGTATAATATGTACCTGTCAGTCTCTGGTATGTGAGTGTGGGGTATAATCTGTACCTGTCCGTGTCTGGTATGTGATTGTGGGTTTAAATCAGTTCCTGACAGTTTCTGGTATGCGACTGTGTGTATAATCTGTACCTGTCCGTTTCTGGTATGTGAGTGTGGGTATAAACAGTACCTGTCAGTTTCTGGTATGTGAGCGTGGGTATAATCTGTCCCGTTCAGTTTCTGGTATGTGAGTGTGGGGTATAATCTGTACCTGTCAGTCTCTGGTATGTGAGGTTGAGGTTAAAATCAGTACCTGTCAATTTCTGGAATATGAGTGTGGGGTATAATCTGTACCTGTCAGTCTCTGGTATGTGAGTGTAGGGATATAATCTGTACCTGTTAGACTCTGCTTTGTGAGTGTGGGGTATAATCTCTACCTGTCAGTCTCTGGTATGTGAGGGTGGGGGTATAATATGCACCTGTCAGTCTCTGGTATGTGAGTGTCGGTTTAAATCTCTACCTGTCAGTCCCTGGTATGTGATTGCGGTTTTTAGTCTCTACCTGTCAGTCTCTGGTATGTGAGCGTGGGTTTAATCGATACCTGTCAGTGTCTGGTATGTGAGTGTGGGGTATAATCTGTACCCGTCAGTGTCTGGCATGTGAGTGTGAATTTGATCGGTACCTGTCGATGTCGGGTATGTGAGTGTGGGATACAATCTGCAACTGACAGTGTCTGATATGTGAGTGTGGGTTTTATTCTCTAACTGCCAGTCTCTGGTATGTGAGTGTGTGGTATATTCTGTACCTGTCAGTGTCTGGTATGTGAGTGTTGGGATACAATCTGCAACTGACAGTGTCTGATATGTGAGTGTGGGTTTTATTCTCTAACTGCCAGTCTCTGGTATGTGAGTGTGTGGTATATTCTGTACCTGTCAGTGTCTGGCATGTGAGTGTGCATATAATCTGTACCTCTCAGTTTCTGGGTATGTGATTGTGGGGTATAATCTGTTCTGTAAGTGTCTTCTATGTGATTGTGGGTATAATCTGTACCTGTCAGTGTCTGGTATGCGAAAGTGCATTTAATCTGTACTTGCCAGTTTCTGGTATGTGAGTGTGGGTTAAAAGGTACCTGTCAGTGTCTCCCATGTGAGTGTGGGTTTAACTCTGTACCTGTCAGTGTCTGGTATGTTAGTGTGGGTATAATCTGAAACTGTCAGTTTCTGGTATGTGAGTGTGGGTTATAATCTGTGCCTGTCAGTTTCTGGTATCTTGGTGTGCGTATAATCTGTACTTGTCAGTTTCTGGTATGTGAATGTGGGTACAAACTCTACATGTCAGTTTCTGGTATTTGTGTGTGGGTATAAACGGTACCTGTCAGTGTCTTCTATGTGAGTGTCGGTTTAACTCTGTACCAGTCAGTTTCTGGTATGTGAGTGTGGATTTAATCTGTACCTGTCAGTGTCTGGTTTGTGAGTGTGAGTTATAATCTGTACCTGCCAGTTTTTGGCATGTGAGTGTGGGGTATAATCTGTATCTGTCAGTCTCTGGTATGTCAGTGTGGGGTTTCATCTGTACTGTCAGTCTCTGGTATGTGATTGTGGGGTGAATCTGTGCCTGTCAGTGTCTGGTATGTGAGTGTGGGTTATAATCTGTGCCTGTTAGTTTCTAGTATGTCAGTATGGTGTGTCAAATGTACCAATTAGTCTCTGGTATGTGATTGTGGCGTGAATATGTACCTCTCAGTGTCTGGTATGTGAGTGCGGGTTATAATCTGTGCCTGTTAGTTTCTGGTATGTGAGTGTGGGTATAATCTGTACCTGTCAGTTTCTGGTATATGAGTGTGGTTATAAACGTTACCTGTCAGTGTCTTCTTTGGGAGTGTCGGTTTAATTCTGTAGAGTCAGTATCTGGTATGTGAGTGTGGGTATAATCTGTACCTGTCAGTGTCTGGTTTGTGAGTGTGGGTTATAATCTGTACCTGCCAGTATTTGACATGTGAGTGTGGGGTATAATCTGTATCTGTCAGTCTCTGGTATGTCAGTGTGGGGTTTCTTCTGTACCTGTCAGTCTCTGGTATGAGAGTGTGGGTATAATCTGTAGTGTCAGTCTCTAGTATGTGATTGTGGGGTGAATCTGTACCTGTCAGTGTCTGGTATGTGAGTGTGGTTTATAATCTGTACCTGTCAGTTTCTGGTATGTTAGCGTGGGGTATCATCTGTACCTGTCAGTCTCTGGTATGTGAGCGTGGGCTATAATCTGTACCTGTCAGTCTCTGGTGTATCAGTGTTGGGTATATTCTGTACCTGACAGTCTCTGGTATGTTAAGGTGGGGTATAATCTGTACCTGTCAATTTCTGGTATCTGAGTGTGGGGTATGTGGGTGTGGATTTAATCTGTACCTGTCAGTGTCTGGTTTGTGAGTGTGGGCTATAATCTCTACATGCCAGTCTCTGGTATGCGAGCGTGGGGTATAATCTGTACCTGTCAGTTTCTGGTATGTCAGTGTCAGGTAAAGTCTGTAGAGTCAGTCTCTGGTATGTGATTGTGGGGTGAATCTGTACCTGTCAGTGTCTGGTATGTGGGTGTGGTTTCTATCCTGTACGTGTCAGTTTCTGGTATGTGAGCATGGGGTATAATCTTTACCTGTCAGTCTCTGGTATGTGAGCGTGATGTGTAATCTATAGCTGTCAGTCTCTGGTATATCAGTGCGGGGTATAATCTGTACCTGTCAGTGTCTGGTATGTGAGTGTAGGGTATAATCTCTACCTGACAGTGTCTGGTATGTGAGTGTGTGTATAATCTGCATGAGCAGTGGTGCGGCAAGGAGGGATTCAAATTCCGGGCCATTGGATCCGGTTCTGGGGGAGGTGGGACCGGCACAAACCGGACGGTGTACACCTGGACAGGACCGGAATCAATGTCCTTGGGGGAGTGTTTGCTAGTGCTCTTAGGGAGGAGTTAAACTAATATGGCCGGGGGATGGGAACCAATGCAGGGAGACAGATGGAAATAAAATGGAGACAAAAGCAACAGACAGAAAGGAGTTAAGTAAAAGTGGAGGGCAGAGAAACCCAAGGCGAAAAACAAAAATGGCCACTGTGCAGCATAATTCTCAAGGTCGAAGTGTAATAAAAAGGCAAGCATGAAATCTTGGTGCCTCAATGCAATGAGTATTTGGAACCCAGGAGAGGGTTCTGAGATAGTTAGAGTGGGTGAGAACTCAGTTGAACAGGACCCCAAGAAAGAATGGAAAAGGCAGGAGGCAACAGAGCAGAGTAGCACTGGGGTAAGTGTAAACCACAAGATGAAAGGAAGGGACAATATGTATGAATAAAAAGGGGCTGCAGGAGGGGTCAAAACTAAAAATCATGGTTTAAAAACTGGGATTAAAACACTCTACCTAAACGCATTCGAAATAAAGTCAATGAGTTGACGGCACAAATCATTACAAATAGGTATGAATTGGTAGCCATTACAGAAACGTGGTTGCAGGGAGGCCAAGAGTGGTAATTAAACATACAAGGGTATCTGACAATTCGGGAAGATAGACAAGAAGGGAAAGTAGGTGGCGTAGCTGTGCTAATAAAGGATGATATCAGGGCAGTTGTGAGAGACTGTATTGGCTCTAATGAACAAAATGTTGATTCATTGTGGGTGGAGATTAGAGATAGTAAGGGGAAAAAGTCACTGCTGGACGTAGTTTCTAGGTCCCCAAATAATAACTTCAGGGTGGGGCGGGCAATAATCAAGGTAATAATGGAGGCATGTGAAAAACGAACGGCAGTAAACATGGGGGATTTTAACCTACATATCTATTGGTCAAATCAAATCGCACGGGGTAGCCTTGAGGAGGAATTCATAGAATGCATACTGGATTGTTTCTTAGAACAGTATGTTACAGAACCTACAAGGGAGCATCCTATCTTAGATCTGGTCCTGTGTAATGAGACAGGAATAATAAACGATCTCCTCATAAAAGATCCTCTCGGAATGAGTGATCACAGTATGTTTGAATTTGTAATACTAATTGGTGGTGAGTAAGTATTGTCTCAAACGAGCGTACTATGCTTAACCAAAGGGGACTACAGTGGGATGAGTGCAGAGTTGGCTAAAGTAGACTGGGAACACAAGCTAAACGGAGGCACAATTGAGGAACAGTGGAGGACTTTTAAGGAGCTCTTTCATAGTGCTCAACAAAAATATATTCGAGTGAAAAAGAAGGGCGGTAAGAGAAGGGATAACCAGCCGTGGATAACCAAGGAAATAAAGGAGAGTATCAAAATAAAAATCAATGCATATAAGGTGGCCAAGGTTAGGGGAAACTAGAAGATTGGGAAAATTTTAAATGACAGGAATGAATGACTAAGAAAGCAATAAAGAAAGGAAAGATAGAGTACGAAAGTAAATTTGCGCAAAACATAAAAACAGATAGTAATAGCTTTTGCCGATATATAAAACGGAAAAGAGTGACTAAAGTAAATGTTGGACCCTTAGAAGATGAGAAGGGGGATGTAATAATGGGAAATGTGGAACTACTGAGACAATAAACAATTATTTTGCTTCGGTCTTCACAGTGGATGACACAAAAACCATGCCAAAAATTGCTGGTCAAAGGAATGTGGGAGAACCTTGAGATAATCACTATCACGAGGAGGTAGTGCTGGATAAGCTAATAGGACCCAAAGTAGACAAGTCCGCTGGTCCGGATGAAATGCATCCCAGGGTATTAAAAGAGTTGGCGGAAGTTATAGCAGATGCATTCGTTATAATCTACCACAATTCTCTGGACTCTGGAGAGGTGCCAGAGGATTGGAAAACAGCTAATGTAACGCCTCTGTTTAAAAAAAGGGGCAGGCAAACGGCAGGTAACTATAGGCCGGTTAGTTTAACATCTGTAGTGGGGAAAATGCTTGAAGCTGTCATTAAGGAAGAAATAGCGGGACATCTAGATAGGAATGGTGCAATCAAGCAGACGCAACATGGATTCATGAAAGGAAAATCATGTTTTAACTAATTTACTGGAATTCTTTGAGAATATAACGATCATGGTGGACAGAGGTGTACCAATGGATGTGTTTCATTAAGATTTGCAAAAGGCATTCGATAAGGTGCCACACAAAAGGTTACTGCAGAAGATAAAGACACGTGGAGTCAGAGGAAATGTATTAGCATGGATCGAGAATTGGCTGGCAAAAGGAAAGCAGAGAGTCGGGATAAATTGTTCCTTTTCGGTTTTTAAATTGGTGGTTAGTGATGTGCCACAGGGATCGGTGCTGGGACCACATTTGTTTACAATATACATAGAATACCTGGAAGAGGGGACAGAGTGTAGTGTAACAAAATTGGCAGACGACACAAAGATTATTGGGAAATCGGGTTGTGTAGACGACACAGAGAGGCTGCAAAGAGATTTAGATAGGTTAAACGAATGGGCTAAGTTTTGGCAGGTGGAATACAATGTCGGAAAATGTGAGGTCAGCCACTTTGGGGAAAAAAAAGATTAAAAAAGAATATTATTTGAATGGGGAGAAATTACAACATACTGCAGTGCAGATGGACCTAGGGGTCTTTGTGCATGAATCCCAAAAATTTAGTTTGCAGGTGCAGCAGGTAATCAGGAAGGCGAATGGAATTTTGGCCTTCATTGCGAGAGGGATGGACTAATAAAGCATGGAGGTCCTGCTGAAACTGTATAGAGTATTAGTGAGGCCGTACCTGGAGTACTGCGTGTAGTTTTGATCACCTTACTTCAGGAAGGATATACTAGCTTTGGAGGGGGTACAGAGATGATTCACTAGGCTGATTCCGGAGATGAGAGGGTTGCCTTATGATGATAGATTGAGCAGACTGGGTCTTTACACGTAGGATTTCAGAAGGATGAGGGGTGATCGTATAGAAACATTTACAATAATGAAAGGGACATGCAAGATCGAGCACGAGAGGTTGTTTCCACCGGTCGGGGAGACTAGAACTAGAGGGCACAGCCTCAAAATACGGGGGAGCCAATTTAAAACCGAGTTAAGAAGGAATTTGTTCACCCAGGAAGCAGTTGAGGCTAGCTCATTGATCTGTATTCAAATCACAGGTAGATAGATTTTTCACCAATAAGGGAATGAAGGGTTACGAGGAGCGGGCGCTTAAATGGAGCTGAGTCCACGGCCAGATCAGCCATGATCTTGTTGAGTGGCGGAGCAGGCTCGAGGGGCAAGATGGCCTACTCATGTTCCTAATTTTTATGTTCTTATGTTCTGTCAGTGTCTGCCATGTGAGTGTGGGTTTAATCTGTACCTGTCAGTTTCTGGATATATGAGTGTGGGTTCATCTGTACCTGTAAGTATCTGGTAATTGAGTGTGGGGTTAATCTGTACCTGTCACTTTCTGAGTATGTGAGTGTGGGTATAATCTGCACCTCTAAGTGTCTTCTGTGTGATTATGTGTATAATCTGTACCTGTCAGTGTCTGGTATGTGAGTATTGATTTAATCTCTACATGCCAATCACTGGCTTGTGAATCTGGAGTTAATTTCACCTTGGCTCGGGGTCAGTGCGGCTCAGTGGGACTTCGGCCCGTCCTCCTTTCACAACCCATCAGTGCCGAGAACAGAACGTGGAATCGTAATGACATTTTATGTTTTGAAACAGTTATAAACTCTCCAGTATATTTCACTGTGCCTTCAACACTGTGAGATCTAGCCTGGTGTACAAGTTTTGTATCTTTACGAAAACTTCAGCAGAACTTTAAATCAACGTCTGGAAGTAGAATTGCTGATTGACTCTATACGTTTTGACAACATTTAAGTGCAGTGTGAGAACAATCACAATGATCATTATTCTTCCATGTACGTTCTTGTGCGGCATCAGCCTAAGAAATCGAGCTGATCACAGCACGGCTATCAGTCAATTAATTGCCAGTGCGGGAAAATTCACATTTTGAACTGAGCAACGTGTACAAGTCCGGAAACAGAGAGAGCCTGGAACATGGGCAATGATAACTTAACATGTACATTCAGATGTTCAGTATTATTATACATTACATTAGAAGCATAGAAAATAGGTGCAGGAGTAGGCCATTCGGCCCTTCTAGCCTGCACCGCCATTCAATGAGTTCATGCCTGAACATTCAACTTCAGTACCCCATTCCTGCTTTCTCGCCATACCCCTTGATCCCCCTAGCAGTAAGGACTTCATCTAACTCCTTTTTGAATATATTTAGTGAATTGGCCTCAACAACTTTCTGTGGTAGAGAATTCCACAGGTTCACCACTCTCTGGGTGAAGAAGTTCCTCCGCATCTCGGTCCTAAATGGCTTACCCCTTATCCTTAGACTGTGACCCCTGGTTCTGGACTTCCCCAACATTGGGAACATTCTTCCTGCATCTAACCTGTCTAACCCCGTCAGAATTTTATATGTTTCTATGAGGTCCCCTCTCATTCTTCTGAACTCCAGTGAATACAAGCCCAGTTGATCCAGTCTTTCTTGATAGGTCAGTCCCGCCATCCCGGGAATCAGTCTGGTGAACCTTCGCTGCACTCCCTCAATAGCAAGAATGTCCTTCCTCAGGTTAGGAGACCAAAACTGTACACAATACTCCAGGTGTGGCCTCACCAATGCCCTGTACAACTGTAGCAACACCTCCCTGTGCCTGTACTCAAATCCCCTTGCTATGAAGGCCAACATGCCATTTGCTTTCTTAACCGCCTGCTGCACCTGCATGCCAACCTTCAATGACTGATGTACCATGACACCCAGGTCTCTTTGCACCTCCCCTTTTCCTAATCTGTCACCATTCAGATAATAGTCTGTCTCTCTGTTTTTACCACCAAAGTGGATAACCTCACATTTATCCACATTATACTTCATCTGCCATGCATTTGCCCACTCACCTAACCTATCCAAGTCGCTCTGCAGCCTCACAGCATCCTCCTCGCAGCTCACACTGCCACCCAACTTAGTGTCATCCGCAAATTTGGAGATACTACATTTAATCCCCTCATCTAAATCATTAATGTACAGTGTAAACAGCTTGGGCCCCAGCACAGAACCTTGCGGTACCCCACTAGTCACTGCCTGCCATTCTGAAAAGTACTCATTTACTCCTACTCTTTGCTTCCTGTCTGACAACCAGTTCTCAATCCATGTCAGTACACTACCCCCAATCCCATGTGCTCTAACTTTGCACATTAATCTCTTGTGTGGGACCTTGTCGAACGCCTTCTGAAAGTCCAAATATACCACATCAACTGGTTCTCCCTTGTCCACTTTACTGGAAACATCCTCAAAAAATTCCAGAAGATTTGTCAAGCATGATTTCCCTTTCACAAATCCATGCTGACTTGGACCTATCATGTCACCTCTTTCCAAATGCACTGCTATGACATCCTTAATAATTGATTCCATCATTTTACCCACTACCGATGTCAGGCTGACCGGTCTATAATTCCCTGTTTTCTCTCTCCCTCCTTTTTTAAAAAGTGGGGTTACATTGGCTACCCTCCACTCCATAGGAACTGATCCAGAGTCAATGGAATGTTGGAAAATGACTGTCAACGCATCCACTATTTCCAAGGCCACCTCCTTAAGTACTCTGGGATGCAGTCCATCAGGCCCTGGGGATTTATCGGCCTTCAATCCCATCAATTTCCCCAACACAATTTCCCGGCTAATAAGGATTTCCCTCAGTTCCTCCTCCTTACTAGACCTCCCGACCCCTTTTATAACCGGAAGGTTGTTCGTGTCCTCCTTCGTGAATACCGAACCAAAGTACTTGTTCAATTGGTCCGCCATTTCTTTGTTCCCCGTTATGACTTCCCCTGATTCTGACTGCAGGGGACCTACGTTTGTCTTTACTAACCTTTTTTTTCTTTACATATCTATAGAAACTTTTGCAATCCGTCTTAATGTTCCCTGCAAGCTTCTTCTCATACTCCATTTTCCATTAAAACATCCTCAGCTCCCAGATGTGTTTGGGACACATTGCCCCGAAGTGAGGACTGAGTGGGAGGGGCAATTCCTTTCAGGGTTAGGTTTTCTTTCAAAAAACTGTGAGAATATTTCACATTGCTCGCAGTCAGCGAAATAGTTCAGTTGGGCGAGCGTTGGACTGAAGATCTCAAGGTCCTTCGTTGAATCTCGGGTTTCGGCAATTTGTGGTTATTTTGCGTTCGCTTCATTTTCAGAGGAGGTGCTGAATTTATATTGGGACAGTACTTGAGCGATGGGCTGTTCAGCGGTTGCGTGATAATAATTTCCAAAACGATTTTTTTTAGATTCAACGCTCTTTTTCTGTTACGTTCTATTTACACTCTGCTCAATTTTGTATATAAAGAGCGAATAATGTTTAAGCGATGTGATGTGTTCAATTTTTATGCAGTGACTCTGTCAACCAGTGTGAGCCCAAAACACAATCCCCTCAGGCTGGGCTTTCACGCATCCTTGGTGCACTTCGTTGCCAGTTAGCTCAGTTGTTTATAACGTTGTGTTAATAACGCCAAGGTCGCTGGTTCAACCCTGTAAGTACCATCCCCACGTTTTCCATAACTTTTATTCGGATTTATAAAGGTTTAAAATCCAATCTTTATTATGAAACAAATCCACACAGAATCCCAAGGGTTGGGAATTATTTGGAATAACAGCCATTACTTCTTTGCCGCCGGGGTGGAGAAGCACATCTTTATGTTTCTTTCTGTTTCTTTGTTTGCTGATAAACGATGAACTGGAGACCTGTTCCCGTAAATGGTCATATGTAGAAACAGACAAAGAGAACGCTTCTCTAGCCCGGATATGGGCAAAAGGCTGCAGTTCAGGACAAAAACACCAAATTAAATGTTCACCCGGCACCGAGAGTGAAAAATCCCGAGAAAAGGACATAATGAAATAGATGTCAGTGGATGCCTACCCGCATTTAATGCTGTGGTTTCACGGACATGTCTTTGGTGTTCTCCACAAAAAATGCCATTTGGGCCCAACAGTTTTACCTGGCGCAAATATAATGAGAATTTCGAAGGAGCAAGGAGGAAAGACTGGGTTGTCTGCTTGCTGGCAAATATAGTTGTCGCAACTTGTCTCATGGTTGTGATTCGATGCTATCACCGACGTGGCCTGGGTTCCATTCCCAGTCAGGGAACGTTGAATTTTCGGCGGTTTAAACTGCAAGGCTGTTTGCGAACAATTTTTTGCTCGCCACACTATTGCTGCCCCGATCATCAGCATCGCATCGTTGATTGTAGTCATCCAACATGCACTTGTGTATCTGCTGTTTTAAAGTCTGCAGTAAATGACGAGATCTCGCTGAACAAGTGAAACTACAATTGCTGATTGACACTGCAAATTTTGCAATCATGGCTATCTTTAGTCTTCCATGTACCTTTTTGCGCCACATCACTCTAACTTATCATCAGTCAATGCATTGCCAGTGTGGAAAAATTCAGCATTTTAAACTTAGCAACGAGTGCAAGACTGACATCAGACAATGCCTGGGCCATGGGCACTGATAACTTATCTTGAGCATTCATTTGGCCTGGACCCCTCCTATATTGAACATTGGCTCACTGTGTGTCTATGTTTAGCGTTCACAGGCGAATTCCCAGCTCTGAATTTCCCGGCAGAGTATTCATGGAGTGTTTGATCTAACCGAGATTCAACATCAGTATCGTTAAATCTCTCCTTGATTCGCGACGCTTATCCCTATTCAGCATATCACTGCTAAGTACTGAATCTGTTATAATTTATAATTTGGCTCGGGGTCAGTGCGGCTCAGTGGGACTTCGGTCCATCTCCCTTTCACAACCCATCAGTGCCGAGAAAGGAACGTGGAATCTTACTGACATTTTATATTTTGAAACAGTTATAAACTATCCAGTATATTTCAGTGTGTCTTCAACACTGAGATCTAGCCTGGTGTGCAATCTTTGTGACTTTATGAACACTTCAGCAGAACATTAAATCAACATCTGGAACTAAAATTGCTGATTAACATTGTATATTTTGCCAACATTTAACTGCTGTGTGATCACAATCACAATTACTATTATGCTTCCATGCACGTTCATCCGCGGCATCACCCGAACATAGCTAGCTGATCACAGTACGGCTATCATTCAATTGATTGGCAGTGCGTAAAAATGCACATTTTGAAGTTAGCAACGTCGACAAGACCGGAATCAGAGAGTGCCTGGATCGTGGGCAGTGATAATTTAACATGAGCATTAAGATTTTCGGGATTATTATACATTACATTAAACATCCTGAGCTCTGAGGTGTGTTTGGGACACATTGCTCCGAAGTGAGGACTGTGTGGGCGAGGCAATTCCTTGTTGGGTTAGGTTTTCTTTCAAAAAGGTGTGAGGAAATTTTGCTTTGCCGCTTGTCGGGCCGAAATAGCTCAGTTGGGAGAATGTTAGACAGAAAATCTAAAAGTCTCTGGTTCAATCCTGGGTTTTGGCATTTTCTGGTTATTTTGCGTTCCCTTCATTTTATGGTGAGAGGCTGGTGAATCATAGAAAATAGGTGCAGGAGTAGGCCATTCGGCACTTCGAGCCTGCACCGCCATTCAATAAGATCATGGCTGATCATTCCCTCACTACCACTTTCCTTCTTTCCCTCCATACCCATTGGTCTCCTTATCCCTAAGGCCCATATCAAACTCCCTCTTTAATATGTCAATGAAGTGGCATCAACAACTCTCTGCGGTAGGGAATTCCACAAATTAAAATCTCCCTGAGTGAAGAAGTTTCTCCTCATCTCAGTCCTAAATGGCCTACCGCTTATCCTAAGACTAAGTTCCCAGGTTCTGGACTTCCCCAACATCGGGAACATTCTGCCCACATCTGAGCTGTCCAGTTCTGTCAGAATTTTATACGTTTCCAGGAGATCTCCTCTCATCCTTCTAAACTCCAGTGAATAAAGGCCCGGTTCATCCAGTCTCTCCTCATATGACAGTCCAGCCATCTCTGGAAGCAGTCTGGTGAATCTTTGTTGCACTCCCTTAATAGCAAGAAGGTCCTTCCTCAGATTAGGAGACCAAAACTGAACACAATATTGCAGGCGAGGCCTCACTAAGACCCTGTACAACTGCAGTAAGACCTCCATTCTCCTATACTCAAATCCTCTAGCTATGAGGCCAACATAGCATTTGCCTTCTTCACCGCCTGCTGTACCTGCATGCCAACTTTCAATGACTGATGAACCATGACACCCAGGTCAACTTGCACCTCCCCTTTTCCTAATCTGCTGCCATTCAGATAATATTCTGCCTTCGTGTTTTTGTCCCTAAAATGGATAACGTCAAATTTATCTGCATTATACTGAATCTGCCATGCATTTGCCCACTCTCCTAACCTGTCCAAGTCGTCCTACAGCCTCATGGCGTCCTCTCACAGCTCACACCGCCACGAAGTTTATTGTCATCTGCGAAATTTGAAGACATTACACTCAATTCCTTCATCTAAATCGTTAATGTATATTGTAAAGAGCTGGGGTCCCAGCACTGAGCCCTGCGGCACTCCACTAGTCACTGCCTGCCATTCGGAAAAGAACCGCTTTTATCCCGACTCTCTGCTTCCTGTGTGCCAACCAGTTCTCTATCCACGTCAGTACATTACCCCCAATACCATGCACTTTGATTTTGTACACCAATCTCTTGTGTGGGACCTAGTTAAAAGCCTTTTGAAAGTGCAAATACACCACATCTACTGCTTCTCCCTTGTCCACGCTGTTAGTTACATCCTCAAAAATTTCCAGAAGATTTGTCAAGCATGATTTCCCTTTCATAAATCCACGCTGACTTGGTTCGATCCTGTCACTGCTTTCCAAATGAACTGCTATTTCATCCTTAATGATTGATTCCAACAGTTTCCCCACTACTGTTGTCAGGCTAACCGGTCTATCATTACCCGTTTTCTCTCTCCCTCCTTTTTTAATAAGTGGTGTTACATTAGTTATCCTACAGTCCATACGAACTGATCCAGAGTCGATAGACTGTTGGAAAATGATCACCAATGCATCCACTATTTCTAGTGCCACTTCCTTAAGTATTCTGAGATGCAGACTATCAGGCCCTTGGGATTTATCGGCCTTCAATCCCATCAATTTCCCGAACACAATTTTCGGGCAAAAGGGACATCCTTCAGTTCCTCCTCCTCACCAGACCCACTGTCCCCTAGTACATTCGGAAGCTTATTTGTGTCTTCCTTCGGGTCTGCCATTTCTTTGTTCCCCTTTATAGATTCACCTGAATTCGACTATAAGGGACTTACATTTCACTTTACTAATCTTTTTCTCTTCACATTATACATAGCTTTTGCAGTCAATTTTTATGTTCACTGCAAGCTTCCGATCGCACTCTATTTTCCCCCACTTAATTAAACCCTTATTCCTCCTCTATTGAACTCCAAATTTCTCCCAGTGCTCAGGTTTGTTGCTTTTTCTAGCCAATTTATATGCCTCTTCCTTGGATTTAACACTATCCTTAATTTCCCTTGTTCGCCACGGTTGAGCCACCTTCCCCGTTTTATTTTTACTCCAGACAGGGATGTACAATTGCTGAAGTTCATCGATGTGATCTTTAAATGTTTGCCATTGCTTATCCTCCTTCAACCCTTTAAGTGTCCTTTGCCAGTCTATTCTAACCAATTCACGCCTCATACCGTCGAAGTTACCTTTCCTTAATTTCAGGACCCTAGTTTCCGAATTAACTTTTTCACTCTCCATCTTAATAAAGAATTCTACCATATTATGGTCACTCTTCCCCAAGGGGCCTCGCACAACAAGATTGCTAATTAGTCCCTTCTCATTACACATCGCCCAGTCTAGGATGGCCTGCCGTCTAGTTGGTTTCTCGACATATTGCTCTTGAAAACCATCCCTAATACACTGCAGGAAATCCTCCTCCACCGCATTGCTAACAGTTTGGTTAGGCCAATCAATATGTAGATTAAAGTCGCGCATGATAACTGCTGTACCTTTATTGCACACATCCCTTATTTCTTGTTATGTTGCTGTCCCCAACCTCACTATTACTGCTTGGTGATATGTACACAACTCCTACTAGCGTTTCCTTCCCTTTGGAATTACGCAGCTCCACCCATACCGATTCCACATCATCCAGGATAATGTCCCTCCTTACTATTGTATTAATTTCCTCTTTAACCAGCAACGCCACCCCGCCTCCTTTTCCTCTCTGCCTATCCTTCCTAAATGTTGAATACCCTTGGATGTTGAGTTCCTAGCCTTAGTCACCCTGGAGCCTTGTCTATGTGATGCCAATTACATCATATCCGTTAACTGCTAGCTGTGCAGTTAATTCGTCCATCTTATTCCGAACACTCCTCGCATTGAGGCACAGCGCCTTCAGGCTTGTCTTTTTACACACTTTGCCCCTTTAGTATTTTGCTGTAATGTGGCCCTTTTTCTTTTTTTCCTTGGCTTTCTCTGTACTCAACTTTTACTATTCATCTTTCTATCTTTAGCTTCTGCCACCATTTTATTTCCCTCTGCCTCCCTGCATAGGTTTCCATCCCCCTATTATTAGTTTAACTCCTCCCCTACAGTACGAGCAAACACTCCCCATAGGACATTGGTTCCGGTCCTGCTCAGGTGCAGACTATCCGGTTTGTACTGGTCCCACCTCCCCCAGAACCCGTTTCAATGTCCCAGGAATTTGAATCACTCCCTTGTGCACCACGCCTCAAGCCACGTATTCATCGGAGCTCTCCTGCGATTCCTAGCACGTGGCTCAGAATTGCTACTTTTGGGGTCCTACTTTTTAATTTAGCTCCTAGCTCCCTAATTTCGTCTCGTAGGACCTCATCCTGTTTTTTACCTATAACGTTGGTACCTATATGCACCACGATAACTGACTGTTCACCCTCCTTTTTTGGAGTGTCCTGCACTCGCTCTGGGATATCCTTTACACTTGCACCAGGGAGGCAACATACCATCCTGGAGTATCGGTTGCGTCGCAGAAACGCCTATCTATTCCCCTTACAATTGAATCCCCTCTCCCATTTTTTTCCTGCCGTGCTGTGCAGCAGAGCCGGCCACAGTGCCATGAGCTTGGCCGCTGCTGTCTTCCCCTGATGATTCATCCAATCAACAGTACCCAAAGCTGTGTATCTGTTTTGCAGGGGGATGACTGCAGGGTACCCCTGCACTACCTTCCTTGCACTGCTCTTCCTGCTGGTCACCCATTTACGATCTGGCTGTTTTACCCGCAGTGAGACCAACTCGCTAAACATGTTATTCACATCATTCTCAGCATCGTGCATGCTCCAGCGTGAATCTACCCGCAGCCCCAGTGCCGCAGTGCGATCCATCAGGAGCTGGAGGTGGATACACTTCCCACACACGTAGTCGTCAGAGACACCAGAATCGTCCCTGAGTTTCCACATAGTACAGGAGGAGCATAATATGTATCCGAGCTCTCCTGCCATGAATTAAACCTTGGATTAACTTAATTTAGCAACAACAATGTTAAACGTTTACATACTGATAAAGAAAGTAATCGAAAAACTACTTCTAATCACCAGCCAATCACTTACTCCCTTGGCTGTGACGTCATCTTTTAATTTCTTTCTACTTCTTTTTTGCCTTCTGCCCCTGCTGCAGCTGCATCGGCTGGGCCTTTATTGGCCGCCCCACGCTGCCTCTCCGACTTACCAACTGCCGCTGGGCCTATTTATGGTTTGAGATAGAGGATCAGCCATGATCATATTGACGATGCAGACTCGAGGGGCCGAATGTTCTACTACTGCTCCTATTTTCTATTTTTCGATGTGTTCACTTCCACATCCTCACAGTTGCGCCACAGAGGTTCTGACCTTCTCCTCGCGATTAGAGAACTCGCCCAGTTTACAAAATTAAACCCGGAACACATACCCAGCAAAGGACAGGAGAAGCCAGATAGTATGAAAGCTTGGCCTATCACAGAAAGTATTGGTATTCATGGTGATTATCGCAATTGTTAATCGTCTCACAGACCTCAATTATTTTAATGCGCTGAATTGATCGAGGATTGAAACCAGGTTAGTGCACCAGATCTTAACCCCTTGACCACCAGGGAACAGTTACGATACATGTCGATATATTTATATATGAACCTGAATGTCAATGGCTACCTACCGAGACCTCGTGGCGCCCACGGTAGTGCGTCTAACATTGAGTGGGAGAAACGGTTCCACAATCACGCCCATTTCATATTTTGTTCCCTTTTAAATACTCGGGGTATGATTCTAGCTTCGGAGTTGTTGGTTGGGACTTGCGAGAGGTCCAGGTTACAATTTAAAATTCGAAGAGATGGAATGATTCACATTCGCGGTTCAAATTCAATAGTACAGTGTCGCACAGGCCTGTTCCATTTGCTGTTCCTCTGTACAGTTCTGTACACATTCAAACTCCACACAGTGTTTCTCACTCCCTCCCGTTTACAGCCCTGATGGTGCAGAAAGACCTTCTCAAAGTCGCACATTCCAGCTGCTTTCAGATGAGTTGTGAGAGATTATTAAAGGGTCTGAGGGTTCTGCAGCCCCCCGCAACAGGATATCCTCTCCCCCGGAGTTTTCCTCAGCCTGTGCTCCGTGTACGGGCAAGTTGGCCGGGTCAGCAGTAGCTTCCATACCAGCGATGGACAATACCCCTCTGAGCTCTGGAACTGGGAAGAGCGAATAACTCACGAGTTGTGTGCGGGATTGAAATGCGGCTTAGATCTGCTGGTATTAACCGTGGCAGGGGCTGCGAGACATTGCATTTTTTTCAGGTTTAATCACAGCAATATCCGCAGTAGCAGCTGAAAAGGACGAAGAGCTGAAAAAACACAAGAAAAATGGTAAGAAAGTAAGCAATTGTGATAAACTCTTTAATGTGTTTCCTGGTCGTTTAGTGGTGCGGCGCTCACAGAGGGAGTCTGGCTTCGGAGAGTAACTCTTGAATTCAAAATATTTTAACATAATTACATGCAACTAATTAAACTTCGTGGTAGGGGTCGTATTGTGGAGATTATTTGCTTTACTCCCCATTCATTAACCGACAGTGTTGTTTTATAGAATGGTACCAAGGGACAGTGGAAACTTCAATAACAGATCGTCCATTATTTAAGGAGCTTTAATCATTGATGAAGCTTTATCTCCTACCTGACTTTACACATTTTGTGTTATATATGTAAACCTATAAGTACCTTATTTAACCACCCGAGGGCTCAGCTCTTGGAATTCCATGTGATCCCACAATCCCTTGGGAGCATCTGTACATAAGGAGGCCTCACAGATAGGAGAGGCGCTCTGGAGACCTGCAATAAAGGACAACGGTCACACCATACTTTTGGCTTGCAGTATCTGGTCAGATTATTTATTCGAGACATAACAACGGGAAAAGAGATACAGATGACGAACCCCACCACAACAATGCAGAGAACCATGGGCATCCTGGAAACATTTTCAGAGGGAGATGATTGGGAAACCTTTATGGAGCGACTCGACCAATACTTCGTGCCCAACGAGCTGGATGGAGAAGTGAACGTTGCCAAACGAAGGGCGATCCTCCTGACTGTTTGCGGGGCACCAACATATGGTCACATGAAAAACCTGCTCACCAAAGTGAAACCACAGAGAAGTCGTACGATGATTTGTGCACATTGGTCCAGGAGCATCTAAACCCGAAGGAAAGCGTTCTGATGGCAAGGCATTGGTTCTACACGTACAGGAGGTCTGAAGGCCAGGAAGTGGCGAGTTATGAAGGACACTTGCAACACACGCTGAGGGACTTTTATTTGGCATTGGCCATGAAGTAATACTTCACAAACATTTGACTGTAGAGACTCTGACCTTGAATAAATCCACAGCGATAGCCCAGGCGTTCATCGCCACCAGTACAATACCAAGCAAATATTTCAGCACGCAAGTGCTGCTACAATACTGTGAACAAAGTAATGTTGTTTTCAAATCGTAATGTACATGGCAGGCCTCACATGCCTGCATCTGTACGTCTGCAGACGTCTCAGAGTCCACTATCAAGTGTGATAAATGCAAGGCCATTAACACCTTGTTGGCGCTGCGGGGGCGCTCATCATTTCCATTCATGCCGCTTCAAATGATACGTTTGCAAGGGCTATGGATCAATGGGACACCTTCAACGTATGTGCAGGCGAGCTGCAAACCCCGCTAATCCTGCAAACCACCTTGTTGTCGAGGACGACAGGGCCATGGTGGATCACGACGAGCCAGAGCCTCAGGCCAAGTGCAGAGGTATATAGGGTGCACACATTTACCAAAAAATGTCCCCCAATAATGCTGAAGGTTAAATTAAATGGGCTCCCGGTGTCAATGGAGCTGGACACGGGCAGTCCATAATGAGCAAAAGACTTTCGATAAATTGTGCTGCAGCAAGGCCTCAAGGCCAGTCCTGACTCCCATCCGTACTAAACTGAGAATGTACACAAAGGAACTGATTCCCGTAATCGGTAGTGCTACCGTAAAGGTCTCATATGATGGAGCAGTGCATAATCTACTACCCTGGGTGGTAGCGGGCGATGGTCCCACGCTGTTCGGCAGGAGCTGGCTGGGAAAGATACGCTTGAACTGGGACGACGACCCTGTGCTCTCGTGCATCGATGACACTACATGTGCCCCGCCCCTAAAAAAGTTCCACTCTAAGTTCAAACTGGGCATCGGAACGTTCCAAGGAGCAAAAGTACAGATCCACTTGATTCCGGGGGCGCGACCCATCGATCACAAGGCGAGAGCAGTACCATACATGATGAGAGAGAAGGTGGAGATCGAGCTGGACAGGCTGCAACGAGAGGGCATCATTTCGCCGAACGAATTCAATGAGTGGGCCAGTCCAATTGTTCCAGTGCTCAAGGAAGATGGCACCGTCAGAATCTGTAGTGATTACAAAGTAACTATCAACCGTTTCTCACTGCAGAATAAAAACCCGCTACCAAAGGCAGGCGAGCTATTTGCGACGCTGGTGGGAAGAAAGACGTTCACGAGCTGGACTTGACCTCGGCCTGACTGATGCAAGAGCTGGAGGAATCATCGAAGGGCCTCCCCTGCATCAACACGTACAAAGGACTCTTCATTTAGAACAAATACCCATTTGGGATTCGATCGGCTGCTGCGATATTACAGACAAACATGGAAAGCTTGCTGAAGTCAGTCCCGCATACCGCGGTCTTCCAGGACGACGTCTTGGTTATAGGTCGGGACACCGTCGAGCACCTGCAGAACCTGGAAGAGGTTCTTAGTCGGCTTAATCGTGTGGGGCTCAGGTTAAAACGCTCGAAGTACGTTTTCCGAGCGCCGGAAGTGAGTTCCTGGGGAGAAGGATTGCAGTGGACGGCATCAGGCCCACAGATTCGAAGACGGAGGCAATCAAGAATGCACCGTGACCACAGAACGTGATGGAGCTGCTGTCGTTTCTAGGACACCTTATCTACTTTGGTAACTTCTTACAGGGTCTTTGCATACTGTGAGAAGCACTGCACTCTTTACTGCGTAAAGGAGACCAATGGGTTTGGGACAAAAGCCAAGAAATGCTTTCGTCAAAGCTAGAAAACACTTATGCTCAAACAAATTGCTCATGTTGTACAATCCATGTAAGCATTTGTTACTACCATGTGATGCGTCGTTATACGGGGTCGGGTTGTGTATTTCAACAAGCTAATGTATCTGGGAAATTGCAACCGGTTGCTTATGCATCCAGAAGTCTATCTAAGGCTGAGAGGGCCTACAGCATGATTGAATAAGAAGCGTTAGCGTGTGTTTATGGGGTAAAGAAAATGCAATAATCTCTGTTTTGGCTCAAATTTGAATTGGAAATTGACAATAAGCCACTGATAACCATTTTTTCCGAAAGTAAGGAGATACATACGAATGCATCGGCCCGCATCCAGAGATGGGCGCTCACATTGTCCGCATACAACTATGCCATCCACCATAGGCCAGGCACAGAAAACTGTGCCGATGCTCTCAGTAGTCTACCATTGCCCACTAAAGGGGTGGAGATGGCACAGCCCGCAGATTTAGTTTAGGTAATGGAAGCATTCGAGAGTGAGCAATCACCTGTTACCGCCCGACAGATCAGAACCTGGACGAACCAGGACACCTTACTGTCCTTAGTAAAAAAAAACTGTATGCTCCACGGGAGTAGGCCTAGTGTCCCGTCAGAAATGCAGGACGAAATAAAGCCGTTCCTGCTGCGCAAAGATGAAATGTCTATACAGACAGACTGCCTCCTCTGGGGTAATTGGGTAGTGGTGCCAAAAAAGGGCAAGGACAATTTCATTAGTGACCTCCACGGTACCCACCCAGGCATTGTTATGATGAAAGCGATAGCCAGATCCCACGTGTGGTGGCCCGGTATCGATGCAGAATTAGAGTCCTGCATGCAAAAATGTAACACATGTTCACAGTTAAGCAATGCACCCAGGGAGGCGCCACTAAGTTTATGGTCGTGGCGCTCTAAACCGTGGTCCAGGGTCCACGTTGACAATGTCAGCCCTTCTTGTGAAAAATGTTCCTTGTGTTTGTAGATGCGTACTCCAAATCGAATGAATGTGTGATTTTGTCGGCAAAAATGTCCGCTGCCACCACTGAAATCCTGCGGGCCATGTTTTCCACGTACGGCCTTCCTGATGTGCTTGTGAGTGACAATGCGCTGTGCTTCACCAGTGCCGAATTCAAAGAGTTCATGAAAGGCAATGGGATCAAACATGTCACATCTGTCCCGATTAAACCAGCGCCCAACGGTCAGGCAGAGCGAGCAGTGCAAACAATCGAGCAGACCTTGAAGAGGGTTACTGAAGGCTTGCCTATCCCGAGTCCTGTTTAGTTACCGCACAAGACCCAACTTGCTCACTGGGGTTCCCCCCGTTGAATTGCTCATGAAAAGGGCAGTTAAGGCAAGGCTCTCTTTAGTCCACCCTGATCTACACGAACAGGTAGAGAGCAGGCGGCTTCAACAGAATACATATCATGATCATGTAAATGTGTCACGCAAAATCGAGATTTATGATCCTGTATTTGTGTTGAACTATGGACATGGTCCCAAGTGGCTTTCCGGCACTGGCGTGGCCAAAGATGGGAGTAGGGTGTTTCTGGTCAAATTTTCAAATGGACTCACGTGCAGAAAACATTTGGACTAAACCAAACTCAGATTCACGGACTATCCAGAACAACTCACAAAATACTCTACCTTTTTCGACCCGCCAACACACACAAAAGTGGCAACTGACCCAGCGGTTGACCACGAAGTAGAACCCATCACCCGCAGCAGCCCAGCAGGACTCACCACCCCCAGCAGCCCTGCAAGGCCACCTGCACAGCAGCCCAGCGAGGGCCCAACAAACGATTCACCAACACCAGCATTTTCACCGAGACAATCAACCAGGGAAAGGAAGGCCCCAGATCGACTCACATTGTAAATAGTTACACTATTAACTTTACAGGGCGAGTGTTGTTATATATGTAAACCTGCAAAAGAAACAACCAGAGGGCACATCCCCTGGAGTCCCAAGGGATCCCACAAGCCCTTGCGAGCAGCTGAATATAAGGAGGCCTCACAGGCTGGAGTGGCACTCTGGAGACCCATAATAAAGTACTACGGTCACAAATTATTTTGAGCTTACATTATCTGGTCAGATTCTTTATTCTCGACATACCAAATATTAAAACTGCTTCCAAAACCCTGTCAGGCAGACAAATATTCTCATTAATGTTATACAGTCCCATTTTAAACAGTAATATTGCTGCTTTGCATGTCATGAATTATTATCCCTTCTCACTTTACACACTGCATTTTAGGACATTGCTTTAAAATCTTTGTTGCCTGTGACACCAGTCATTGTTAAATTTAGTCACACACCACCCTGACTTCGAAATATATCGGTCGTTCCTTCATTGTCACTGGGTTAAATGCCGAGAACTCCCTCCCTAACAGCTCTTTGAGAACACCTTCACCACACGGACTGCAGCGGTTCAAGATGGTGGCTCACCACCACTTTCTCAAGGGCAATTAGTGTTGGGCAATAAATTCTGGCCTAGCCAGTGACACCCAGATCCTGTGAACTAATATAAAAAAACACTGTTCAAGGAGTCTGGTTCAAAATATTCATTGTTGACGACACCAGGAATCTGGGGCAAATTTTGTCAAATTGGGCTCAAAACTGGAGCGGTAATTCCTACCGTGCACAGAAAATAGAATCAGTATTGAAGATAAAATTACATGTTGCTCATTTTCAGAATTAACGCAGTAAGATTTGAAATAAAGTGAAAGAATTTTATAGTGAAAGGATTTGCAAATTAAATGTGATTTTAATTTTGGTCTTTAATTAAACTTTGTGACGTCTGTCTGCCGTTCATGTCTCTGTTCAATAAGGAAGGAGGAGTTTTGACGTTGACCAGACTGCACTGCTCCTGATATTTGTAAGCTCATCGGTTATAATGAGATGTTTCTTACCCATTGGTCAGTGCTAACTTTAGCTCAGTCGTTATTTTCGGGTAAGTCGTGAAAAGTTTGAATTTGTCATAATGCAGTCGCTGCCTGGTGTTTCTGTTGTAATTTTCAATCCACTTCTTCACACTGAAACAAATTGTAACCGTGTTTTTAAATTAGCAATGCGAGATTTTTAGAAGGCATCTTAAAATACTTCACAAAACCTTTCCAATCAGTACACCTACCTGGGGTCGATTTCTAATTAAGGAAGAAATTTTGCTACCACTGTTTTTAATTAAAGTAAAGCAATTTAATTAAATTACATAGATGACCGAAAGCACTTCAGTGTGGTGTCAAAACAAATTAGTTTGTAATTAGGAATTAGGAATGTCAGAAGTTGGATTTGAGTCTCTTGGATGGAATATAAATAACCCTCTGTGCACTGGAAGTGGGAAGGGTGAATAATGAATGAGTTGTTTCCGGGTTTGGAATGAGGCTTAGATCTGCTGTTATTAACTGATAGCATTGTTTAGCAGAATGAAATAAATGCTAACATGATCACTGAGGGACAGTCGAAACTTCAACAACTTAATTTAATAATTTGTGAAACTTTCATCATTGAGGAAGTTTTATTCCCTTTCTGATTTAAACACTCTGTATTTTAGGAGATTAGTTTTAAATGTTCATTGCTCATCATGTAATCAGAGATGCTTATAGCACAGAAGGAGGCCATTGTCGCATGAGCAATGAACATTTAAAACCAGTGTTTCGTTCAAAAATAATGTTTCTGACCAGGCGAGAACCAGGGAGCGTTCACGTGTAAGGCAAACGATAACGGCTACACTACAGAAACTTCTACGTAGCTATGTGTCCAGAGAGAAGTGTTGAGCATCAAGCTGAAATGCTCAATCCCTTTTTCTGAAAATAATTCCTTTCATAAACATTTCTCTGACTGAAACTGCACAAAACAAAAATGTTCCTTTCAAAGGGCCAATTATTTTCGTTAAAATTTCATTTTGCATTTATGGGATAACATAATTAATGGATTGATAATCTTATTTTGCACAATGAAAGAAATACTAACTGAGGGAACGTCAGCACATCAATAATTTGTTCTGTGCTCTGCATGTTTGTAATGGAGCAAAGTTTGCTGATGATACAATGATAGGTGGGAAAGCAAGTTGCGAGGAGTATGCAACAATCTGCAAAGCGATATAGATAGGCTCAGTGGGTTGGCAGAAATTTGGCAGATAGAGTGTAATGTGGGAAATCTGAGGTTATCCACTATGGTAGCAATAATAAAAATGTAAATAATTATTTAAATGGGGAGAGATTACGAAATGCTGCGGTGCAGAGGGACCTGAGGGTCCTTGTACATGAAACACAAAAGGTTAGTGTAGTGTATGGAGAAAGAGTTCGACTTAAAATTATGAGCTCAAAGTAATGTGTTACCTTAATCTTTTGATGCAGGTCTGCAGATTACCTCTCCGACCTGTGAAGCCTTCTTAAATACGTGTGGTCTCAATGAATTATGGGATCCCTTGGGACTCCGGGGAATGAGCCCTCTGGTGGCTGTACAAAACAAATAGAAGTCCAAATACATAACAACACTTCCCCCAAAGACATCAATGTAACTATTTAAAATTGATTTGATCTGGGACCCTTCTTGCCCTGGTTGATCGTCTCGGTGTGAAGGCTGGTGTTGGGTCTTGCTGGGTTGCTGTGGATGATGGGTTCTGCTTCGTGGTCAACCATGATGTCGGATGCCACTGGTGTGTATATTGGGTGATCAAAAAAGGTAGGGTCCAAGGTGGGTTGCTCAGAGTAGTCTGTGAATCTGAATTTGATTTGGTCCCAGTGTTTCCATTGAATGAGTCCATTTGAAAGTTTGACCTGGAACAACCTGCTCCGCTCTTTGGCAACGACAGTGCTGGGACGCCACTTGTGACCTTGCCCATAGTTTAACACAAATAGAGGATCATTGACTTCAATCTCGCATAACACATTTGTGCTCTCATGATATGCATTAGGTTTAAGTCGCCTGCTCTCTACCTGTTCATGCAGATCAGGGTGAACGAACGAGAGCCTTCTGTTAAGTGCTCTTTTCATGAGCAGTTCAGCAGGTGGGATCCTAGTGAGTTATTGGGGTCTCGTGCAGTAGCTGAGAAGGACACGGGATAGGCGAGTCTGCAGTAAGCCTTCAGTTAACCTCTTCAAGCCTTGCTTGATGGTTTTAACTGCTGTCTCTGCCTGGCCATGGACGCTGGTTTAAATGGGGCAGATGTGACATGTTTGATCATGTTACAGGTCATAACTTCTTTGAACTCAGCACTAGTAAAACGTGGCCCGTTGTCGCTCACCAAGACATCGGGTAAGTCATGTGTAGCAAACTTGGCCCTCAGGCTTTCAGTGGTGGCAGCGGATGTGCTAGCCGACATTATCTCACGTTCAATCCACTTGGAGTACGCGTCTACAACCACAAGGAACATTTTACCCAAGAACGGGCGTAGTTTATAGGCCCCCAAATAATAACTTCACGGTGGGGCGGGCAATAATCAAGGAAATAATGGAGGCATGTGAAAAAGGAACGGCAGTAGGCATGGGGGATTTTAACCTACATATCGATTGGTCAACTCAAATCGCACAGGGTAGCCTGGAGGAGGAATTCATAGAATGCATACGAGATTGTTTCTTAGAACAATATGTAACAGAACCTACAAGGGAGCAAGCTATCTTAGATCTGGTCCTGTGTAATGAGACAGGAAAAATAAACGATCTCCGAGTAAAGTATCCTCTCGGAATGAGTGATCATAGCATGGTTGAATTTGTAATACAGATTGAGGGTGAGGAAGTTGTGTCAGAAACGAGTGTACTATGCTTAAACAAAGGGGACTACAGTGGGATGAGGGCAGAGTTGGCGAAAGTAGACTGGAAACACAGACTAAACGCTGGCACAATTGAGGAACAGTGGAGGACTTTTAATGAGTTCTTTCATAGTGCTCAACAAAAATATATTCCAGTGAAAAAGAAGGGCGGTAAGAGAAGGGATAACCAGCCGTGGATAACCAAGGAAATAAAGGAGAGTATCAAATCAAATACCAATGCGTATAAGGTGGCCAAGGTTAGTGGAAAACTAGAGGATAGGGAACATTTTAAACAACAGCAAAGAATGAAAAAAAAAGCAATACGAAGGTAAACTTTCACAAATCATAGAAACAGATAGTAAATGCTTTTACAGATATATGAACTGTAAAAGAGTAACTAAAGTAAATGTTGGTCCCTTAGAAGATGAGAAGGGGGATTTAATAATGGGAAATTTGGAAATGGCTGAGACATTAAACAATTATTTTGCTTCGGTCTTCACAGTGGAAGACACAAAAACCACGCCAAAAATTGCTGGTCACAAGAATGTGGGATGGGAGGACCTTGAGATAATCACTATCACTAGGGGGGTAGTGCTGGACAGGCTAATGGGACTCAAGGTAGACAAGTCCCCTGGTCCTGATGAAATGCATCCCAGGGTATTAAAAGAGATGGCGGAAGTTATAGCAGATGCATTTGTTATAATCTACCAAAATTCTCTGAAATCTGGGGAGGTACCAACGGATTGGAAAGCAGCAAATGTAACGCATCTGTTTAAAAAGGGGGCAGAAAAAAGGCAGATAACTATAGGCCAGTAAGTTTAACATCTGTAGTGGGGAAAATGCTTGAAACTATCATTAAGGAAGAAATAGCGGGACGTCTAGATAGGAATAGTGCAATCAAGCATAGGCAGCATGAATTCATGAAGGCGAAATCATGTTTAACTAATTTACTAGAATTCTTTGAGGATATAACGAGCATGGTGGATAGAGGTGTACCGATGGATGTGGAGTATTTAGATTTCCAAAAGCCATTCGATAAGGAGCCACACAAAAGGTGACTGCAAAAGATAGAGGCATGCAGAGTCAGAGGAAATGTATTAGCATGGATAGTGAATTGGCTGCTGAACAGAAAGCAGAGAGTCAGGATAAATAGGTCATTTTCGGGTTGTAAATCGGTGGTTATTGGTATGCCACAGGGATCGGTGCTGGGACCAAAGCTGTTTACAATATACATAGATGACCTTGAAGAGGGGAGATAGTGTAGCGTCACAAAATTTGCAGATGACACTACGATTAGGCGGAAAGCGGGTTGTGTGGAGGACACAGAGAGGCTGCAAAGATATTTGGATAGTTTAAGCGAATGGGCTAAAGTTTGGCAGATGGAATACAATGTCGGAAAGTGTGAGGTCATCCACCTTAGGAAAAAAAACAGTAAAAGGGAATATTATCTGAATGGCGAGAAGTTACAACATGCTGAGGTGCAGAGGGACCTGGGGGTCCTTGTGCATAAATCGCAAAAATTTAGTTTGCAGATGCAGCAGGTAATCAGGAAGGCGAATGGAATGTTGGCGTTCATTGCGAGAGGGATGGAGCACAAAAGCAGGGATGTCCTGCTGCAACTGTATAGGGTATTGGTAAGGCCATACCTGGAGTACTGCATGCAGTTTTGGTCACCTTACTTAAGGCTTTGGAGGGGGTACAGAGACGATTCACTCGGCTGATTCCGGAGATGAGGGAGTTACCTTATGATGATAGATTGAGTAGACTGGGTCTTTACTCGTTGGAGTTCAGAAGAACGAGGGGTGATCTTATAGAAACTTTTAAAATCATGAAAGGGATAGACAAGATAGAGGCAGAGAGGTTGTTTCCACTGGTCGGGGAGACTAGAACTAGGGGGCACAGTCTCAAAATACGGGGGAGCCAATTTAAAACCGAGTTGAGAAGGAATTTCTTCTCCCAGAGAGTTGTGAATCTGTGGAATTCTCAGCCCAAGGAAGCAGTTGAGGTTAGCTCATTGAATGTATTCAAGTCACAGATAGATAGATTTTTAACCAATAAGGGAATTAAGGGTTACGGGGAGAGGGAGAGTAAGTGGAGCTGAGTCCACGGCCAGATCAGCCATGATCTTATTGAATTTGGAGCAGGTTCGAGTGGGCTAGATGGCCTACTCCTGTTCCTAATTCTTATGTTCTTATGTTCTTACGTTAACTGGCCTGCATAGTCGACGTGTACACTACACCACGGTTTGGATGGCCAAAACCATAAACTTAATGGCGGCTCCCGGGTACATTGCTTAACTGCGAGCATGTATTACATCTGTGAACACAGGAATCTAATTCCGCATCGATACCGGGCCACCGCACATGGGGTCTGGCTATCGCTTTCATCATTACGATGCGTGGGTCGGTACTGTAGAGGTCATTGCAGAAGGTCTCTCTGCCCTTCTTGGGAATCACTACTCGATTGTCCCACATAAGGCAGTATGCCTGTATAGACATTTCATCTTTGCGCCGCTGGAACGGCTTTATCTCTTCGTGCATTTCCACTGGGACACTGGACCAGCTCCCGTGAAGCACGCAGATTTTGACTAGAGAATATAAGGGGACCTGGCTTGTCCAGCTTTTGATCTGCCGGGCAGTGACGGATGATTGCTCACTCTCAAATGCTTCCATAACCATGGCTTGATCTGCGGGCTGCGTCATTTCCACCCCCGTGGTGGACAACGGAAGGCTACTGAGAGCATCGGCGCAGTTTTCTGTGCCTGACGTGTGGCAGATGGCGTAGTTGTATGCGGACAACGTGAGCGCCCATATCTGGATACCGGCTGATGCAATGTTATTTATCCCTTTGCTCTCGGAAAACAGGGATAAAAGTGGCTTATGGTCAGTTTCCAATTCAAATTTTAGCCCATATAGTTATTGATGCATTTTTTTAACCCCATAGACACACGCTAACGCTTCTTCTTCAATCATGCTGTAGGCACTCTCGGCCGTAAAATGACCCCTGGATGCATAATCAACCGGTTGCAGTTTCCCAAAATCATTAGCTTGTTGCAATACACACCCGACGCCATATGACGATGCATCACATGCTAGTACCAAACCGTTACATGGATCATACAACACAAGCAATTTGTTTGAGCATAACAATTTTCTCGCTTTTACAAAGGCATTTTCTTGGCTTTTGAACCAAACCCTTTCGCCCCCTTTTCGTAGTAAGACATGTAGGTGGGTCTGGCAAGGTGCTAAGACCCGGTAAGAAGTTACCAAAGTAGTTCAATAGTCCCAGGAACGACCGCAGCACCATCACATTCTGCGGCCTCGGTGCGTTCTTGATTGCCTCTGTCTTCGCACTGGCTGGCCTGATGCCGTCTGCCGCAATCCTCCTCCCCAAGAACACCACGCACCAGGAAAACGCACTTCGAGCGTTTTAACCTAAGCCCCACGTGGCTGATTCGACTAAGAACCTCCTCCAGGTTCTGGAGAAGCTCGACTATGTTCCAACCTGTGACCAAGATGTTGTCCTGGAAGACCACGGTGTGCCAGACTGACTTCAGTAAGCTTTCCATGTTTCTCTGGAATATTGCTGCCACTGATCGGATTCCAAACAGGCATATGTTAAAAACCAAAAGACCTTTGTGCGTGTTGATGCAGGTGAGGCTCTTCGATAATTCCTCCAGTTCCTGCATCACTGTAGGCTGAAGTCAGATCCAGCTACGTGAAGGTCTTTCCTCCCGCCAGCTTTGCAAAAGGTCGTCGGCCTTTGGTCGTGGTTATTGGTCCTGCAGGGAGAAACGATTAATAGCTACTTGCAATCGCCACAGATTTTTGTACTCCTTTGAGGACAACAAGGATCAGAATGTCCCACTCGTTGAACTTGATCGGTGAAATTATGCCCTCTCTTTGCAGCCGGTCTAGCTCAATCTCTACCCTTTCTCTCATCATGTACGGTATTGCGATGGCCTTGTGATGGATGGGTTGTGACCCAGGAATTAGGTGGATCTCACTTAAAGTGAAGAAAACGGCCGAGAGCGCTCGGACGTCGTCCCAGTTCCAGCATATCTTTCCCAGGCCAGCTACTGCCGAGCAGCGTGGGACCATCGCCCGGTACCAGCCAGAGTGGTAGCTTGTGCACGGCTCCATGGTAGGAGACCTTTACGGTAGCACTGCCGATTACAGGAGTCAGTTCTTTTGCATAAGTTCTAAGTTTCGTGCGAACTGGAGTTAAGACTGGCCTTGAGGCCTTGTTGCACCACAATATTTCCAAAGTATTTTTGCCCATGATGGACTGGCTTGCGCCCGCGCCATTGACACAGGGAGTCCATTTAGTTCAACCTTTTGCATTATCGGGGGAAACTTCGTGGTGAATGTGTGCACCCCATGTACCTCTGCCTCCTGAGTCTGAAGCTCTTGTTCGTCGTGATCCTCCGTGGATCTGTCCTCCTCTGCAACAGGTGGTTTGCAGGTTTATCAGGAGTTGCAGCTCGCCTGCACACTCGTTGGATGTGTCCCGTTGTTCCACAGAAACGTAATCTTTGAATTAGCATGAATGGGAACGATGATGACCCCCGCAGCACCAACAAGGTGTAAATGGCGTTGTATTCATCACGCTTGATGGTTGACTCTGAGACATCTGCGGACGTGCAGCTGCAGGTATGTGTGACCTGCGCTGTACTTTACGATTCAAAAAAAAAATCACTTTGTTCACAGTATTGTAGCAACACTTGTGTGCGAAGAGATTCGCTTCCGATTGTCATTGGTGGCAATGAACGCCTGGGCTGTCACTATGGCTTTACTCAATATTGGGGTGTTTACAGTCAAATGTTTGGCAAGTATGGTTTCATGGGCAATTCCAATTACCAAGCATTTGCTCCAAATGTCTTTCAAATTCGCAATGTCCTACAAGCGTCTTAACTCGGTGAGATAACTCGCCACTTCCTGAACTTCAGAACTTTTGTAGGTGTAGCACCGCTATTGCACCATCAGAATGCTTTCCTCCGGAATCAAATGCTCTCGGACCACTGTGCACAAATCGTAGTATGATTTCTTCGTGGGTTTCTCTGGAGTGTGAAGATTCTTCATGAGGCCTTGCATTGTTGCCCACAGACGGTGAGGAGGATCGCCCTTCATTTGGCAGCTCTCTCTTCCCCATCTAGCTCGTTGGCAACAAAGTATTGGTCGAGTCGCTGCACAAAAGTTTCACATTTATCTCCCTCCGAGAATTTCTCCAGGATGCCCACTGTTCCCTGCATCTTTATGTTCACGATCTGTATCTCGTTGCCAGTTGTTATGTATGGAGAAAGATTCAGACTGAACAATGTGAGCTCAAATAAAGGGTGACCTTAAAGTTTTATTGCGGGTCTCCAGATTGCCATTCCAACCTGTGATGTCTCCTTAATTACCTCTGCTCCCAAGGGATTGTGGGATCCCTTGGGAATCCAGGGGATGAGCCCTCAGGTGGCTGTACAGAGTAAATACAAGTTCACATATATAAAATTTCCCATGACTGGTGTCATATCTAGCAAAAAGGAAGATGTATGTGATTGTTGGAGGTCAATCGTCCGAACCACAAGTTATTTCTGAAGGATTTCCTCACGGCAGTATCTGAGGCAGAACCATCTTCAGTTGCTTCATAAATCAACTTTCCTCCATCATAAGGTCAGAAATATGGATGGTTATTGTCTGCGTTCAGTTCCATTCGCAACCCCTCGCAAAATGTATCAGTCCATGCCCACATGCAACAAGTCCTTGACGACATTCAGCCTTGGGCTGTAACATTTATGCCAGTCAAGTGCCAGGCAATGATCATCTCCAACATACTGCCCCTTGAAATTCAACGGTATTACCATCGCTGAGTCCACGACCGTCAACATCTTGTTTTTAACAATGACCAGAAACTTAACTGGACCAGCCACATAAATACTGTGGCAACGAAAGTCGGTCACAGGCTGTGTATTCTGTGGTGAGCTTCCCATCTCCCGAACTCAACAGAGTTTTTCCATCTTCTACAAAGTACATGTCAGGAGTGTAATGGATACATCTCCTCTTCCCTGGATGAGTGCTGCTCCAACAACATTCAAGAAGCTCGGTACCCTGCAGCACAAAGCAGCCTGCTTGATTTGCACCCCATCCGCCACATTCAAAATTCAGTCCTTCCAACACCGGCGCTCCATGGCTGCAGTGCTTAATCCCCCTGATAAATAAATGGCTGCCTCTATCGTCTCCTTTAATATGCTGTTAAGAAACACTATTTGAACTCGAGTTTCCGGATATTCTCTGCTGTATTCAAATGTTATCCCAGAGCTCTGTGAAGCACATTGCAAATTTCTCGACATTAAAGTGATATAGAAATTGGTGTTGCTACTAGCGTTTTGGTACTAATATGCCAGAGTTTCTCTTTGCCGTCCTGTTGCAGTTCATAATATAGAAACATAGAAGCATAGAAATTTACATCGCTTTGGCCCATCGTGTCTGCTCCAGCCGACAAAGAGCCGCACGACCCTCGGTCAGCAGCCCTGAAGGTTCCATATAAACCTATGAATAGTGGCAGAAAGGTAAAGAGCACCCAGCCGGACCAGTCCGCTCCACACAACTGAGACACCCCTCACACTGAAATATTCTACACTCAACCGCAACCGGAGCCACGTGACCTCCTTGGAGAGAAAATAAAATAAAAACCACGGCCAATTTGGGGGAACAAATCTGGGAACCCGTCGAGGTGATCGAAGCTAGTCTTGGAGATCACCGTGGCCATATTCGATTATCTGCAGTATTTACCGTTATATCTGCGCAAGCCAACATGTTATCGCCTTACTGGAGCAGTGCTGACGATTACATTATCCTTATTTATCCTAGTGATGTTCATCTTGCTATAACTTGCGTGGCGCTAATCATACTCTAACTTAAATGGTGGTGATGCTACTTTTGCATCAGTCATTGTTACCTTACAGAAATATAGAATTGGAGCTGATCTCATCCCTGCGATGTAACTTTCCCAGAACTGCTGTGTACTTCAGTCATATAAATAATAACGAGGTTGCACTGCCTAGCAGCCTTGATTGTGATCTCACAGTACCACCAGTATCTTGCTGTAGGTAATGACACTGTCTTGCAGGACTGATTTCAGCAATAATCTTGCAGCACTGATTGTAACTCAAGTTTTTAGTATTGATATTGGCCTTAATTCGGCACTGATGGAAGCTTACAAGTCGAACACCGGTCATCCCGGTTCATCACTTCAACGCCACCCTATCTTGGGAAGGTGTATTCAACAGCTCATGAATGTACTTGACTTACTAATCTAGCATCTACTGACACAATAAAATGTTCCACTTTGAGCACAGAAATCTGTGTTTTCATATCTGTCGAGTTCTCGCCAATACCGGATTTTTCCGAGAACTTAACGGATTTAGTTTTTGAACGTTAGTTTGTTAGTTTCTTCATTATTTCTTCAGTGTGTTTTTTAACTAGTGCTCTACTAATTCAAGTTAACTCACTGAACTATTAGCATAGAATAATCATGCATTTTCATCATTGGGCCTTAAGCTATGCCCGAGAAGAGAGTGTAGAGGAATATCAACTAGGGTGGATCGCAAGCCCGAACCAGAGTCCAATAGATTCACCCTCCATTAAAGGAAGGAAATTCAGTGGCCTTTATAAGCAGTGCGCCACGCAGCCCTCCTGATTTCTGCATTTGCACATCAACCCAGTGAAGCATTACACCATGGAGGTAAAGACCAAAACCAGCACTACGGCATCAACACTGCACCACATTGCTACTTGACAATTCAAGGTGTTAAATATGTATTACTTGTTACACTAGGCTGGACCATAATAGCGCGGAGGGGCAAGTTCGCAGAATTAGCTGGACATCAGCAATAGAAGACAAGCCATAGCTTGCTCAATTCTGACAGAGTAAAATGATAAAACAATGCTCTTGCTCCAAATGATAATCCAGTTCCTCAAGTTTCAATACGCATGTATATGTTTCGAACGATGTAGAGCAGTATCATGGACCCATACCTTCCATGATTGAAAGACTTATTGTCACTCAATGATCAAGTACACAGATGAAGAATGGTGAATTCATCCTGGCCGGGTAAGAAACTGGGGCCAGGGACTAGTGAAACGTATCAGCTAACACAGACTATAGACCAGTGGAGAGAAAAACGGGAGAATAGAGTTAGTAGTAGATCTGAGGGAAATGTATTAAGGTTCCGTATAACTGGCTCTGTGCATGGGCCACTGAGTAGAAATCGTCTGGATGTAACTTTCAGTGATATTAATGCACGGATTATAACAGAGCCCAGGGATTAAAGTTGCATTTTGTATTGGGAACATAGTGCTAATTAAATTCCAAAGCAGATGTGGCGTGGGTTGATGTGTACACCCTTCAGAAAAAACGAATCATTTCTCGAAAATTAATAATAGGATCTTTCAAAATGTATTACATCAGTTAGCAGTTCTGAAAATAAGAATTAACACCGTTCATGTATCGGCAGAATGTGTAGAAAGATTTCGGTTAGGTTGCACACTGGAGCTGCATGACTCGGGTTACCACAAGTGTCCCAGCAGTCGTTGCATCACCAGTGCTACGAACGTAATCTAAGTAATAGTATCGCAGCAGTAGGTACACAAAATAAGTGCTACAAAAGAAGGATCAGCACCAGTAGATATGAACATCAGAAGGTACACCATCAGTGCAATAAAAGTAAAGTAAAAGTAGTATCGCAGAAGTAGGTCCACCATCAGTGCAACAAAAGTCGTGTCAGAACTACCGTCGCAGCAGTCGGTATATCATCATAAGTGACGAGGAGAATTCCATGGATATTTTGTGCCAGACCTCTAACACAACTCGTTGAGAGGTACATTATCAGAACCGTGTTTTTTTACCCGACATTGTACAGAGTAAGCGATTCACAGGTAATAGAGAAAATGAGCATAGTCAGAAACAGATCCAATCCAACAGTCAGAATACATTTTCTATCTGTGAGGCAAAGGATGGCGAATCAACTAATTGGCGCTGTAAATAGGGTTTTAAACTAAAAGGTCATGAGGGGTCAGTTATGTGGAAATTTAGAAATCTGCAGAGAAGTCAAGGCAAAGGAGCAGTGTAGCGATTTCGGTAACGATAAATTGAGTGTGCAGAAAGAGACAGAGAGGTTAACGGCAAGAGTGCATCATTGAATACAATTTAGATAGGGAATTATGTTAAAACTATTAAAATTGAACGTTCTTTATCTGAATGCAAGATGTCTTCGCAACTCGGTGGAGAATGTACTTGCACAAATTAAGCTAAATGGATTTGATCTAATAACTATTACAGCGACGTGGCTGCAATGTTAGCAAGGTTTATAAATATTCCCGTGTAGTTGAGTTTTGAAAATACAGTCAGAATGGAAAAGGAGAGGGAACATAATCGATGATTCAAGATGAATTAAGGACAATCAAGAGAAAGGCTATCAGCTCAGAAGATAAGTAAGTAGAATTAGCGTGGGTGGTGTTAAGAAAAAAACAAGATCAGAAATCACTGCGGCGAGATGTTTATTGGAAACCTAAAATAGCTACATCGATGGACGAGTATTAATCAGAAAACAATCGTTGCTTGTCACAAACGTAATAAAATAATTGTGGAGAACTTTAATCTTCATATGGACTGGACAATGGAAATTGACAAAGGTAGTCTGGAGGACAGCTAGTTCAGAAATGCGTTCATGACAGATTCCAAGAACAATATTTCTTGGAAACAAGCAGGGAACATGATCTTGCGTTGTATAATGATACAGGTTAAATTAAAAATCAGGTAGTAATGCATCCTCTGGGGACGAGCGATATTCATATGAGAGAATGTCGCGTTGGGTATCAGAGTGAAACACTAAAGTACGAAACTAGAGGCTTTATTGCATACGTATGAGGGGCGAGCTGGCTTAGGTAGATTTAGAAACTAGATTAAGAAGTATTATGGTAGAAACTAGTGGCAAACTGTTCAAGAAATATACCAAAATTGTCAACGACTATACATTTTATTGAGAACTAAAAACTCCGTTCGTAGCTAACGAAATAATTTAACTAAAGTATCACACTTAATGAGAGGCATATAATGATGCAAATAAATCGTTAACATGGGGCATAGGAGAAATTTAGAAACTTTCAAAGATGACCAGCAAGTAAAAAAAAAATGGAGAAAATAGTCATCAAAAGCAGTGCTTCGGAATAGAGGAACACGTGCTTCCACTCTAAAAGTGAGTTCTCAGGAGGTTGTATAGTCCAATGCGGGAACTACAGTCTCTTCACGTTGGGAATACAGTGGTTGAAGGAAAAGGTGGGGGGGGAGCCTGGTTTGCCATATGCTCCTTATGTTGTCTGTGCTTGTTTACTGCATGTGCGCGGCGATGAGACTCGAGATGTTCAGCGCCCTCCCGGATGCTCTTCTTCCAATTAGGCTAGTCTTGCGGCATATTTTCCCAGGTGTCGGTGGTGATGTCGTACTATATCAAGCAGGCTTTGATTGTGTCCTTGAAACGTTTCCACTGCCCACCTGGGGCTCCCTTGCCGTGTATGAGTTTCGAGCAGCCAACGCTTGCTTAAGGAGACTGGTGTCGGGCATGCGGAAGATGTGGCCCGCTCAACTGAGCTGATCGAGTGTGGTCAGTTCTTTGATGCTGGAAATGTTGGCCTGAGCGAAAACACTGATGTTGGTGCGTCTATCCTCCCCGTGGATTTGCAGTATTTTGTGGAAGCAGTGTTTGGTTTTATTTCTACAGCGCTTTGAGATGTATGCTTTATATGGTTCACCACTCTGAGCCACATAGGAGGGCGGACATCACTACTGCCAGGTAGACCATAAGATTGGTGCAAGACTGAGGTCTTGGTCTTCAAACACTCTCTTCCTCAGGCTTCCTCAGGCTGCGGTGGCATACTGGAGGCAGTGTTGTTCCTCGTCATCCACGTCTGCCCTTGCTGAGAGCAGGCTCTCGAGGTATGGAAAAGGGTCCACGTTTTTCAAGGCAGCGCTGTGGATTTTGATGACGGGGACACTGCGGGGTCAGGTTGCAATATAAGAATCAACTAGCAAGAAATATTTAAAAAACGATTGTAAGTACTATTGCGATTATGTGAAAAGGTAGACAGTAGCAAAAGTAAGCCAAGGCAGGAGGAAATATGATGTAGAATAAGGAAATTGCAGAGACTTTAAACAATTTTAAAAAATCTATTATTACTGTGTAGGACACAAAATGCTTAGAAAAATAGTGGTGTACTGAGGGGCTATTAAGAGTCATGAATGTGAAGTACTTTCGATCAGTAGAAGAAAAAGCACTTGAGAAACTAATGCAACTAAAACAAACAAATCCCCTCGAAATGATGGCCTACATCCTAATGTTCGATAAGAGGTGGCTGTGGAGGAGTTTGATGAGATCAACCATAATTCCTTAGATTGTGGAATGGTCCAAACGGATTGGAAGTCAGCAAATGTACCCCACTATCCAAGCAAGGATGGAGAGAGGAAACAGGAACGGCAAACCAGTTAGCCTGATGGCAGTTGTTCTGAAAGGCTGCAATCCAATATAAAGGAAGTGGCAAAAAGTTACTTAGAAAATAAAAATAGCATTCGTTAGAATTTGCATTGCGTTATGAAAGAGATATCATGGTCAACAAATTGGACAGAGTTTATCGAGAAAGTAAATGGCAGGCTACATAACGTGGAATCAGGGTATTTAACATGTTTAGAATTCAAAAATGTAGTTGACGAGGTGCCACACATAATTGATGTTATGGAAGATTGGTGCTCTGAGTTTGGGCTAATGTATTAGCATGGATTGCGGATTGGTTAACAGACAGAAAACAGAGAGTAAGGACAAACGGGTCATTTTCAGGTCGGCAGGCTGTAACTAGTGGATGCCGCAAGAGCTACTGTTTAAGCCGCAGCTATTAACAATGATTAATAACGATAAGATGATTGGACCTCGTGCAAAATATCCAAGTTTATTGAAGATAAAAATCAAGATGGAAAGTTAAACGGTGAGCAGAAGACAAAGACACTAAATAGGGATATAGATTCATTAAGCGAATAGACAATAAGTTGGCAGATGGAATATGATGTGGGGAAATGTGATGTTAATAACGTTGGTAGGAAGGAAAGAAGAACAGGTTATTTTTTATATGATTAGAAACAATTAAATATTGATGCTTAGCGTGATATGTGTGTCCCCATAAAGCAAATAGACACAGATGTCTTGTATGTAGAGTAAACAATCAAGAAAGGAAATGTCATGTTGGCCTTTATTGCAAGAGAGTTGAGTACAGGAGTAAAGCAGTTTTGCTACAATTGTATAGGACCTTGCTAAAGCCACAGCTGGAGAACTGTGCACAGTTTTTGCCTCTTTTCCTGAATAACGATATATTTGCCTCAGAGGCAGAGAAAAAGGATTATTAGATTGATTGCTGGGATGAGATGATAGTCCTCTGAGGAGAGATTGTGCAGATTGGGCCGATACACTCTGGAGTTTAAAAGCTTGAGAGGTGCTTTCATTGAAAAAGATAAGCTTTTGAGGCTGGATGATAGGGTCGATGCCAAAAGGTTTGTTCATGTACCTGTAGATTCGCTAACTAAGGTGCATTGACTGAAGATAAGGGGGCGGCCATTTGACGCTAAGATGAGGAGGAATTTCTTCACTCAGAGGATTGTCAATAATTGGAATTTTCTACAGCTCTCGATGCAGCACAGTTGAATATATTCAAGTCTGAGGCAACAACCTGACCTAGTTCAACTCACAGAATCATATCTTTCAGCCAATGTCCCGTACTCCCTGATCACATACCCTCGATGTTTGCTGTCCCATAGGCAAGACAACCCAAACAGGTGTGGCGGCACAGGGCTATACAGTCAGGAGTGAGTAGCTTTAGGTGTTCTCAGCATTGAATCTGGACCCCATGAATGATTATGCCTTCAGGTCAAGCAATGGCAAGGAAATATCCTGCAGATTACCACCATCCCTCTCTGCGTCCGCTCCCACCCCCACCCCCAGCTGAAAACGAGTACTCGCCAAAGTTGAGTAACACTTGTAAAAAGTATTGAGAGTAGCAAGTGTGCAGAATGTACTCTCGGTGGTGTACGTCAATGTCCATCATCAAGAATGACTCGATAGCACCAATGCATACCTGCCAGACTGGGCCTGCAGCAGCTGGAGAGAGAACCATCAGGAGGAATAAACTTACTTGATCTCGTCCTCACCAATCTGCCTGTCACAGATGCATCTGTGCATGACAGTTTTTTTTAACAATCACCACAGCATTTTCATTCTGGAGACCAAGTCCCATCTTTACCCTGAGAACCCCATCCATCGTGTGGTGTGGTACTACAACGCTGCGAAATGCGATCGATTTCTACCAGACCTAGCAGCTTAAAACTGGGCATCCATGAGACGCTGTGGGCCAACAGCCGCTGCAGAATTGTAATCCACCACAACATGTAACCACATAGCCTGGGAAATCCCTGACTCTACCATTACCACTTTACAATTAACATCAAGCCAGGTGACCAAACCTGTATCATTGAAGTATGTAGAATATCATGCACGGAGCAGCCCATGCTGCCCTTGAAATGCAGTACCTAAAAGTTTGCAGCATTTACAAACATCCTTAACCAGAAGTGGCTTGTGGATTATCCATCTAGCCAACTCCTGAGGTCCCACGATAACAGAAGCCAGTCTTCAGACAATTCGATTCAATCCACGTGATATCAAAAAATTACTGAGTGCACTGCCTACATCACATGTGATGGGCAGTCACGAAGTCTCGGCAGTTGTGCTGGGGACTTTTGATCCAAAACTAGCTGCGCCACGAGCCAAGCTGTTCCTGCTCACCTACAACACCGTCATCTATCGAACAATGTGGAAAACTGCCAAGATATGTCCTGTCCACAGAAAGCAAGACAAATCCAATCCTTCGCATTATCGCCCCATCAGTCCACTCTCAACCATCAGTAAAATGATGGAAGGTGTCGTCAACAATGCTAAAATCAAAATCAAAAGTGCTAGCATGCGGCACTTAGTCACGAATATTTTGCTCATCGACGCACAGTTTGGGTTGCGCCGGGATCACTCGGCTGCAGGCCTCATTACAGCTTTGGTCCAAACGTGGAAAAAAGAGCGGAATTCCAGAAGTGAGGTGAGAATGAATGCCCTTGACATAAAGACAGCAAAGGATCGAGTATTGCAATAAGACGCCTGAGTAAAAATAAAGTCAATGGGATTCAGGTTAAAAATCTCCGCTGGATGGAGTCATACCTGCAAGAAAGGAAGATGGTTTTGGTGGATGCAGGTTAATATTCCTAGCACATATCTGCAGGTGTTCCTCAGAACCGTGTCCAAGGCCGAACCATCTTCAGCTGCTTCGTCAATGAACTTCCTTCCATCATAAGGTCAGAACTGGGGATGCTCGCTGATGAATGCAATGTTCAGTGGCATTCGCAACACCTCGGAAATTAGAGCAGTCCATGCCAGCATGTAGCACCTGGATGACATTCAGTCATGGGCTGATAAGTGGCAGGTACCATTCTCTCCACACCTGTGCCATCCAATCCTTACCTCCAAGAAGCCAGATTCTATAACCGCCATTTGATATTCAATGCCATTATTATCGCCAAATCCCCTACAATCATCAGCCTGTCGATCAACATTGACTAAAAACATAACTGGACCAGCCACAAAAATGTGGCAACAAGAGCAGTTCAGAGGTTGCGGATTCTGTGGCGTGTGTCTGAACTCCTGACTCCACAAAGCCTTTCCACAATATTTAGGGTCCAAATCAGGATTATGATTGAATGCTCTCCAATTGCTTGGATAAGAGCAGCTCCATGAAAACTCAAGAAGCTCGACACCATGCAGGACAAAGCAACCCATCAACCAGTTTAAACATTCACTCCCTCAACCAGTGACGTGCAGTGGCTGCAGAGTGTACCATCGACAAGATGTACTGTAACAACTCGAACGGCTTCTTCGGCACTATATCCGAAACCCGTGAGTTCTACCACCTAGAAGAACAAGGGCAGCAAGCAAAAAGCAGGGAACATCATTACCTGCAAATATATTGCCGTTCCTTCATCGTCGCTGGGATAAAAACCTGGAAATCCCTCCTAAACCGCACTGTGGTTGCCACTTAATCACACAGACTTCAGCATTTAAAGAAGACGTCTCACTACCATTTTCTCAAAGGCAATTAGGGATGGACAATAAATGCTGGCATTGCCTTTGATGCCCAGATCCCATGAATCAACAATTTAAAAAAATTATCTTATTGAATAGCAGGCACCAAGGGCCATATAGACTACACCCTCCCTTAATTCTTAATTCTTACTGCAAGACTGACTGTCCTGGAGGATTTAGGCCACTAGGACTTTGTCAAGGCCATGGTCAAGTCGTGTACTGCAAGGATAGCTGCCTTCACTATTCCTGTGGGAAGTCGGTCAGAACCAGTACTCGAGACAGTTCGTAAAGAATGCTTCTGACATTTTCTAGTAACACATTCAAATATGTTAAACATCCGGATAAGTTTGAGGTAATGCATTTGGGGTGTTCTAACAACACAAGAGAGTACACATTAAATGGTATGAAACTCAAAACTGTAGAGGTAAAACCGGTCCTTTGATTGCAGGTCCACATATCCGTTAAGGTAGCAGGCCAGGTAGATATGTTTGATAATAGGACATGTAGAATATTTGTCTTTATTTGTTGAGGCATGGAATACAAGAGCATGGACGTTATGCTTGAAATTTATAAAATACTGGTTAGGCCACAGCTGGAGTACTGCTTGCAGCGCTGGTCACCACATTACAGGAAAGTTAAGATTGCAATAGAAATGGTGCAGAGGAGATTTACAAGAATATTGCCTGGACTCGACAATTTTCGCTATGAGGAAAGACTGGAGATCATGGATCTGTTTTATTTGGAACAGATGAAGCTGGGGGTAGACTTATTTCAGTTGTACTAAATTATGAGCGGCCAGGATAGATTGGATAGGAAGGATTTTTTCCTTTGGCAGAGGGGTCAACAACCAGTCGGCACAGATTTAAATAAATTGGGATGAGAGTTTGATTTGATATGAGGGGCAATGTCTTTAACCAGAGGTTGGCTGGATTCTGAAACTCATTTTTCAAGACAGACAGTCCTGGAGGATATAGGCCACTAGGACTTTGGAGGCTGAAATGCTCACCACATTTAATAAACACTTGGATGTACATTTAAAGTGCCGTAATCTACTGGGATAGGGACCAAGAGCTGGAAAGTGGGACTTGGCTGGTGAGCTCTTTTTCGGCCGGTTCAGAAACCATGAGCCGAAATGGCCTCCTTCCATGCTGTAAGTTTCTATGATTCCATGATTCCATGATCGGAGTGCTGCTACATTAATGGAGGATTGCAAATAGTGCACCCAGATCGAAAAATGAGAGAGAGATAAATCTGCCAACTACAGTCCTGTCAGCCTAACTTCGTGTGGAAGATACATAAATCAGACAGAAACGTTAGTAGCTCTTGGATAATATGCGTTGTTCAATGAAAACCCGCACGAATTTGTTAAAGGGAATTTATGGCTGACTAACCTGTTCGAGTCCTCTGATGAAGCAACGGAGTTGGTTGATGAAGTTGGTAATATGGTTGATTTTGTTTGCATGGACTTTCAAAAGGCGTTCGACAACGTAGCACATAATTAACTTGTTGGCAAAAATTTAAGCCTTAATTTAATTCGTATTGATGTTCGAAAATGGAGGCTTATGATAAATGTTAGATTCATATATCAGTGGAGAACCAAGTTGAATACAAATTATGGACGGTTTTGATCAAGTATATATGAAAACAATTGTTTCCAGTGGCATTTTCCTCGGTAATGGAGGACACATATTTCCTGTAATTTGTACAAGAACAAGAGGATACATGAGGAAAAATAAATACCTAGAGATTGATCATAAGCTGAACAGACTGCCGGAAAGGATGGTGGAAGGAAACTCAACAACAATTTAAAAAGGGAATTCGCTAATTACTTGAAAAATATAATGTTGTTGGGCGTTGGGGAAGTAGCAAAGCAATGAGACTAATTGTTTATCTCTTTGAAAGAGGTGGCACAGGCACAATGGGCTGAATTACCTCCTTCTGTTTTGTATAATTCCATGGTTCTATGATTGGATGATCTGGTAGCGACTTCCAGTTTAGATTGTACATTTTTCAAATGCGTCCCTAATAAATTGGACATAGACACACATTCACCTGAACCTCCCATATGGCCTTTCTCATCAGTTAGCACAAACAGTTAGGTAGGGTTAGTTCCTTCAAGAGAAATTTGAATCAAACAGAAAGTTATAACTTGTTCTTTTTATTTCTACTCGTTAAATTGAACCGCATTGAGCACTATATCCAATTCTTACAATAAGTAGTAAGGTTATAAATTCATAATAACATTGAAAATTAGAATTGAAACATAACATTAGGAGATTATCAGCAATTATCTGTGAGAAATTCCTCCAGTACTTTCTCCGCAAATCTTACTGCTCTTTCTGGAGCCGGATTCTTATATTTTGCTGCAACTTCCAAATCACGCAGCTCAGATTAGTACCATATTCCCACAATGCTTCAGCTCATTCTGAGTGTCTGTCATGTGTGGACTACAACTCCCAGAGTGCAGCAGGGTATTAGCGCACGTCAGTCCGTTTAACTCTCAAAATGTGCAATCCAGCATTTCTGTGCCATGTGTATAGGTTTGTGCTGAATCACCCTCCTGGATAATCGGTAGTTAACATAGAGAATGCAGTTACCCAATGAGCTGCAATGTTCTGCCCTGCGTCATTTGTAAATTTTAATTTCACATTTTGAATTTATCGATATTTATGAATGAACTCCTTGTTAATGTGAAATATTTGAGCCATTTGCGCATTCTCTTAGTAACTGTAAAACTGATATTACATCATCAGGATTTATCCTTTTTTCTAAAGAGAGAAAGCAACGTTTTCTAACATTTCTTCTCAACTGGAATTGTGATTTCCTAAAATCTCTGCTGCTGAGCAGTGTAATCTATAAAGCGCAGACATGTGATTGCTTTGATTTTATTACCAGCAATCCAAATTATGTAAGCTCAACACTTCTTGTGACAAATAATACATTTAATTTGAACTCTATCCCTCTAATATTCGAGGGGAGATTCTTGAATATAGGGCAGATCGTGAATTGGCAGAGGGTGGGAACACGTGGTATGGAATCGGCGGAATGTAAGATCCAATGAAAACGAAGGGAACGAGGAGATGGCGGTGGGGAGTGGGGGGAGGGGTCATGGTGAGAAGGAACGTGGGAAGTGTCGCACAAATCAATAGAGGGGGGAAGATTCACTTGAATTAATAAAATATCTAACACATTTTGTTTTCAGCAATTAAATACCAATCGGTGAAATTATGTTAACAAGAAACGCAATAACGTATATTTACACAGCATCTTTAAAGAAGTGATATCTCCCAATACCCTTCACAGGATCATTATGAGATTTAAAAAAAATGTCAGCAACACCCATAAGGAAAACTTAGGGCAGGTGACCAAAACCTTGGCAAAAGTGGTCGGCGTTAAGAGCATCTTGATCGAGAAAAGAGAGGCAGAGAGGCAGAGAGCTTTCGGCCGGGATCTTCAGAGATTGGGCCGAAGCAACAGAATGCATAGAACACAATGATTGATGATCATAATCATGATGCTTAAGAGGTTAGAATTAAAGAGCGCAGACATGTCTGCGGGCAGCGGGGCTGGAGGAGATTACAGAGCCAGGCAGGCTGAGGCGATGGAGGGATTTGAAAACGATGCTTTGCTTCAAAAGGAGCCAATGTAGGTCAGCGAGCACAGGTGTGGTGGGTGATCGGAACTTGGTGCGACTTGGAACACGGGCAGACATGTTTTTGGATCACCTCTCGTTTGCTTAGTGTAGAATGTGGGAGGCCAGCCAGGAATGCTTTGGATTAGTCAAGTCTAGAGTTACAAAGGCATGGATGTGAGTTAACAGCGAATGTGATAATGTCGTTAAAGGACGAAATTCGATCCGTTTCAAAAGGGAATTGCTTGACAAACTTAAAATGCATTTTGCTTAATCCTATTTTGTTGATTATAGGCTAAAACCTAAAGACGTGCCTTAATCTGAGCAAGAAAGAGATCTTGTATGGGTGGAGTGATTTGGATGTGAGGTCTCATTCAGTCCTCGCACGCAACAGGTGAAATACATGAAAATTGACGACGTGGACAGAAACTGAGATAGTTCTCAATACTGTGTAGAATGTTCACGGGAGATTGGTTCAAAATTCTGAGGGTTTTGAGTAACTAAAAAATCATTATTTCTGCAGGTGGGAGGGACAGTAATTAGAGGACACATATTTAATGTAATTGACGAGATGAGGAGATTTTTTTATACATAGTGAGCTGTTCGGATCTGGAATGCATTGCCTGAAAGGCTTGGATAATTAAAAAAATAAGACCTTGCACATATACACGCCTTTCACGAACCCAGGACATCCAACATCGCTTCACAGCCAATAAGTTACGTTTGAAGTGCAGATACCGTTGTAATATAGGAAACATGGAATAAATTTGTGCAGAGCAAGGTTTGACATATAGTAGATAATCTGCTCAATCATGTTGTTTGTGGGATGAATATTTTCCTGGGAAATGTGGCGAACTCCTCTGCTCTTCTTTGAACTAGTGCTGTGTGAACTTTTATGTCCATGTGAGAGAACAGACGGGCCACGTTTCCATCCGAAAGACGGCACGTCAGACAGTACAGCATACATTCAGTACTGCATGGAAGTGTCAACATAGATTTTGTGGTCAGGTCTCTGGGGCGGGAATTTAACCCACTACTTTCTGCTTCAGATGCGAGAGAAATACACAGAGCCACTGCTGACAACTTTATAAAAATAGTCATGTTCAAATGGGAATTGGATATTCATTGAATAGCATTGGTTTGCTGGGCTGTGGATAAAGCGCAGGGGAGTTGGACTAATTGTATTGCTATTTCAAACAGCCTGCAGTGGCACGACTACCCGCACAGTCTCCTGCTGTGCTTTCTAATTCTGTGATTCCCTGCCACTTTACTGGCCGTGGTCCTTCACCCATTCACGTCAATGGACTGAAAGCTGAGGAAGATCACCCATAATATTCTTACAATCAACCCGCTGTGGGTGTGAGATTCTAGCCGTGGTGCAGATTTCGGAGATCCCAGCGCTGGAATAGACAAGCGGACAGTTATTAAGAAAGTGTTAGAAGGTGTGGAATTAAAATGTATTTGTCCATCTGAAAAATAATAGAAGGCATTAAGTCGGGAGTAATATTAAGGATTGTAAAAGACTTTTTAATTATCCAACAAATGGAGCAGGTAGATTGTAAGGAATAACAAAAGCAATTTGCTCAGGATTCGGAATGCACACAAGTGACTCATTGAGCAGTGTATGTTTGAGCGAAAGTGATCAAGCGAGGTTTTAAATGTAGTTACAGTGTTCAAACAAATAGAATGAGAACCTGGAATCCAGGGACACAATCCCCCGACATAAAGGAATGGGGACTGACAGGACTGACGGTTTACTGGCACTTATGCAAGTTTCCTCAATTAGGGAAGATTTCTGAGGATGCGACAGTGGTTGAAATAATACCAGTTTTTAAAATAAGGCCGGCAGAGCTCTCGTGGGTGAGCACCTGGGAGAGGAGCAATGTAAAAGGGAATCATATTGGTTAGAGCGACGGTGTTTCAACTTTAATTAATCAGCTCGATTTTCTGACAACATCCCTTTCCTGTAGGGCGGGGAAAATGCAAGTGGAATGAACCAGTCGGATTTCAGCGAAGCAGAGGACAAGGTTATACATCTACAAACGGTGAGATTTTATGGGATGGGCTGGAAGAAATTGCTCTGCACAGAAAGCAAATTACAAAATGAAAGTAGGTCATCGTCAAACGTTCAAATGTAAGCAACGGGTGACTATTGAACCTCTGGGATCTCCCTTATTATCTGCTTATTTTTAATATTTTATTGAATAGATGCTCAACTGGGATGAAGTTATCTGACAAATAAATAGAAATTAAATTGATACCAACTGAAAAAACACGACAAAACCTAGATACTGGGCGGGAGGAGGTCAATTGATACAGCGATCAAAAACTAGCCACACTGTCTTCCTTTCTCTCTCCTTCGTCTTTTGTCTTCCTCTGCTTCAAATAATCATCTAATTTTCTTTTAAATATTTCCTGAGACAAACTTTCCATGCGCCAGCAACCATTTGCATGAAGAGGTTTCAGCTAAACCCTCTGCTTATTCCTTTTGTGCCAACTTTGAGTCGATCACACTTTATCACTGATATCCTAACTACCTGGAATAATCGCTCCCTCATTGTTCTCCGAAACTATTCAGAATGTTTTAAACTTCTATTAAATCGCCTCATATTTTCCACTGCACTATTGCAATAAGACCCATAACTCGTCCTGTAGTCAGTATAGTTCTGATCCACAGCAACATCCTGGTCAATCTAGACTGCCCACTCTCAGTGGATTTAAGGACTTTTCCGCAATGCGGGGCCAAAGCTGTAGCTAGCGTTCACACAGTGGCCTCGACATATTTGTGCAAAGATTCATCATTACTTTTTTATTTTTGTGATCTATGCCTATATCTATAAAATCCAAATTTATGTTTATTCCATCATCGATTTATCCGCCTGAACATGAATTTTCTATGAATTCAGTTTTGGATTCGTATCGATCACAGTCCATCCAAACCCTTGAGCTCCTTCCCATTGAGAGTCCGCTCCCATTCCTAGGCGTTTCTAAAACAATCGGGCGAGATCACCGATGGACAATTTGTAACTGAGTCAGTCATGATGGGATTATTTAATTATTCTTTGGAAGAATGTGCAACCACATCATGAGTCGTTAATTACAAAGATGCATCTCACCGTCTGCAAATGTTCAACCAAACACAGATTACTTAATATCGATTCTATTTTAGCCGGTATTTTGGCACTGTTTTTGACAGATCACATGCATGAACTGTACTAGAAACATTGAAATTAGGAGCAGTAGTAGGCCATTGGGCCCTTGGAGTCTACACCGTCATTCAATATGATCATGGCTGACCCTTTTTCACAACACCATATTCCCGCTTTCTCAACATACCCCTTGATACCTTTTGTTTCTATAATTATATCCATCTCACACTTAAATATATTCATTGATTTGGCCTCCTCATCCTTCTGTGGTAGAGAATTCCACAAGTTCAACACCCTCTGAGTGAAAAGATTTCTCCTCATCTCGGTCCAGAAATTCGTACCCCATATCCTGAGACTGTCACTCCTTGTTCTAGAATTCCCAGCCAGGAGAAACATTCTCCCCACATCCATTCTACCAACCCAGTCAGCTACGTATATGCTTCAATGAGATCTCCTCTCATTCTAATAAACTCGAGTGAATATAGATCGATTCGACCCAATCTCTCCTCATACGGCAGTCCTGCCGTCCCAGGAATCAGTCTGGTGAAACATCGCTGCACTCCCTCTATGGCAAGTACATCATTGCTTAGGTAAGGGGACCAAAACTTCGCACAATACTCCAGGCGCGGTCTCACCATGTGTAGTAAGACATTCTTAATACTTTACTCAAATCCTCTTGCAATGAAGGCCAACATACCATTTGCCTTCCTAACCGCTTGCTGCACCTGCAGGTTTGCTTTCAATGACTGCTATAGATGGATACCCAGGTCCCTCTGCACATCGACACTCCCAAGCCATCAACATTTACATAATACTTTGGACTTTTATTTTTCCTACCAAAATGGATAACTTCGCATTTATCCACGTTATACTGCATCAGCCATGTGTTTGCCCACTCACGTAAGCTATCTAAATCGCCTTGCAGCGTCTTTGCATTCTCCTTACAACTCACAACCCCACTTAGTTTTGTGTCATCAGCACACTTGGAAATATTACATTAAGTTCCCTCATCCAATTTTTATATATGTATTGTGAATAGCTGGGGCTCAAGCACTGATCCATTTGTTATCCAACTAATCACTGCCGCCACCCCGAAAAAGACCAGTTTATTCCTACACACCGTTTCCTGTGAGTTAACCAATTTTCAATACATGCGAATAAATTCCCCCCATCCTATGTGCTTTAAACTCTAGTCTCTTATCTGGGACTTTATCAAAGGCCTTCTGAAAATCCAAATAATTATATCCACTGATTTTCACTGATATATTCTGTCAATTACATCCTCAAAAAGCTCAAGTAGGATTGTCATACGTGATTTTCTTTTCATAAATCCATGTTGACATTGTTTAATCCCGTTGATATTATCTAAGTGTCACGTTATCACATCCTTTATAATAGACTCTAGCACTTTCCCTGCTATTGATGTTAGGCAAATCGTTCTGTAGGTCCCCGTTTCCTCTCTCCCTCCTTTGTTAACTAGTAGGGTTACATTTGTCACCGTCCAATCTGCAGGAACTTTAAGATAATGTATAGAATTTTGCAAGATGAAAAACAGCGCATCTACTAATTCCATGGCTACATATGTTTGCACTCTGGAATGCAGATCATAAGCCCCTGTGGATTTATCGGCCTTCAGTCCCATTAGTTTCTCCAACACTATTTTCTTACGAATAATAATTTCCTTATCACTAATCCTTGGTTCCCTAGCATTTCTGGGACGTAATTCTCATCCCCTTTCAAGACAGAACCTAAGTATTTATGTAATGGTTCTGCCATTTCCTTGTTCCCCATTACACATTCTCCCGTGTCTGCCTGTAAAGGACCTACATTTGTCTTCACTATACATTTTCTTTTTACGTACTTGTAGAAATTTTTACAGTCGGTTTTTATTTTCCTTGCAAATTTATTCTCATACTCCATTTTCCCCCTCATAATCAATCTCCTGGTCATTTTTTGCTAAATACTAAAGTGCTCCCAATCCTCAGGCTTGCTAATTCTTCTGTCAACTTTGTGTAACTCCTCTTTGGATCTAATACTCTCCGTAATTTCTTTTGTTAGCAATGGGTGGGCCACTTTTCCTTTTGTGTTTTTACGCCAGAAAGGAATGTATAGCTGTTACAATTCATTCATTCGTTCCTTAAATCTTAGCCAATACCTCTCCACCTTTATGCCTTTTAATAAATCTTCCCAATCTATCATAGCCAATTGATTTCTCATACCTTCGTAGATTTGTTCACTTCGATTTAGCACCCTAGTTTCTGATTGGATTACTTAACGTTCCATTTTCGGTCATGTTATGGTTACTCTTCCCTAAAGGACCCCGCACAACAAGACTGTTAGTAACCCCTTCTCATTACACACTACCCAATGAAGGATAGCCTGTTCTCTAGTAGGCTCCTGAACATACTGATCGAGAAAACCATCTCGTACACACTCCAGGAATTCATCTGCCACGTTATCATTAGTAATTTGATTTGGCCTGTCAATATATGGATTAAAGTCACCTACGATTACTGTTGTACGCTTGCTACATGCATCTCTAATTTCCTGTTTGATGCCGTCCCCTACACTACCACTACTGTTTGGAGGTCAATAATCAACTCCAACCAATGTTTTCTGCCCCTTGGTGCTCTTTAGCTCCACACAGACTGATTCTACATCTTGAGTTTCTGAGCCAAGATCCTTTCTCAATATTGCTTGGATTTCATCCTTTACTAATAAAGCCAATGCAATAAATAATTTTATTTTAACCTTCCTTTACTGGTTTTTGGGGAGTGTCTTGTTGCATAATATCAATAATATTACTCATGGTATTTTTATCCACAGCACAATACAAGAGCAGACACCGTCTTTGTGGTGAGTGAGAAACACCAGTCAGTATCTGGGACACAAGAGGTGAAAGGTCACATCGATGGACAGCGTTCCGACTATTTCCTCCATTTGAACACTGATGACGGTACAAGAGTTCGCTCTATTTGTCAATTAGGAATGGTGTCGAATTCAGAGACCTGCGCCTGTATTATTCACACGAAACTTACAGGAAAGTTACCAATATCGACGATCGCAAGAACTTTGATTGTTTCGGCATCGAATTAAACTTTATTGATGATTATTAAATGGGGCGACCGAGCCCAGTATCTGCAGTGTAAGGCGGATTCCTCTGTTGTCCACATGTCTGGCACTACTGCTCAATCTCATCATTGTTATCCTTGATCCCTGAACGTCAACTGTGCTACATTTGCAGGAATAGATTATGTTTAATCAGCGAAACAAGCATGAACATGTAAAGCAATGCAAACACATATTACACAATCGATTAAAAGTTCACACAAGATCGCATCAATTTTTCCAATGAGCGGAAACAAAGTACATTCTACTGTGGAAACGGAGGTTAAGTTGAGCTTCGTGACGAGACAGGTTTCTTTTGAATTGAAACTTTTACTCACTTTTTCTAACTAATCTCAGAATAATTGTCCAGGGAGATTTCACCCCGGTCTTCAGCTCTTCTCTGTATTTTCTCTGGGTTGCTAAATATATAAACGGGTTTTGAATGCAATTCAAAAACTTTACATTGTTCCTATTTCTGCGGCGATATATCCAGGTTTTGTGCGATCTCCTCGGTAATAATTCATGGTTGCCAGCCTCGGAGTTACCAAGCTCACGGCATCTGTCAGCCACAACAATATAAAACTGCCCGATATAGCAAAGAGTAAAATGATGGACTTCCTTCATCTCTCCATCTCTGTATCATTGTAATTCTCAGTATTGTGACAACGGAGTTCCCTGCGTGATCTATTTGCCACTAAAATACGTCTAATTGTCAAATAATTTAAAATGGTAACTAAAGTAAAAGGAAGCCAAACGCCCCGGGCGTTGTGAAACCAGACGTACGCATCTGGAGATGAGGAAAAAAAGCCACACTTATCCGGCAGCCCCACTTCACCTGGTTAATTATTTTATCAGGTTCAAATGCAAACAAAAGAGGGAGGCTCTTTAAAAGGATGACGACTGCGAAAGCTGTTACAACCGCGGCCGCAGTTCTCTCGGTGCAATATTTTGTTTTAAAATTCTGGCAGCAGATAACCACAAGTCGGTCAAATGTGACGGAGACGGTGAACCAAACGGACAAATCAAGGTTGACAGCAGTTATGTATAGAATGTGTTTACACACGGGAGTGTGCAACAGGAAAGAAAGTGGATAGTGATTACTGAAAATATGGTGCACCATTACATTGAAGATCATGACCAATAGATCCACTGATGCCATGGCCACCATGTAGACAGAGATACACTTGAAAGGTCGCAATTTCCTCGGGATAAAATAACAATTGTCATCAAGTTCGCTGTAAGAAAAAGATAAGAGAGAAATAATGTTGGAGTGTCTGATTGAAATATATATGGAGATACCTGTTGAGTGCATTTTGCTTCATTCGGTGTTATTGTCAGCATGGAGCTTTGTGGAACATGATTAGTAATGGACCTCTTAACTCAAAACCGAACCACATATATTAATGAGCTGCTGCAGTGCTCACGGCGCAACAAGACATTCAATAAATCAGCTAAAATCCTTGTGCTGTAGCTTCAGAGAATATTGTAACTACATTAAAGTTATCGGCTTGAGCAGAATGCAGAAATTGTGGACAGGCGGTTCAATGAGATGGTTCCTGTCTCTACCGACCCTGTAATGCTGCTATCGAGAAAACAAGTATTCTTATCCAACATGTGGTAAGAACAGGGAGTCAGTGCACATAGATCAATAACAAACAGGTTAACATGGCTCACCTGCTACACCGACAGCTGCGAGTGTCGGGTAATTTATCCGCAGCATCGATGGTTGACCCATATTCGGTGAGAATGTATGTACTCTGCCGGTTCTGAAATATTCTGACAGGCACACGTCTGAGGCTGTGGGAGGAAACCTTTATGTATCCAAACGTCAATCCTCCAAACAGTCAATCAGGTTAACTCACTCTTAGCATTAGTTACTGTCACTTCACAAATAGAGCGAGATAAGTTGTTTTCGTCTGATTCTGCAGCTTAAATAAATAAGTGAAAGTGGAATTGGAAAGATTGAAAAAAACGTGCTCAAATAAAATCTTCTTTACAATTAGAAACTGCAATCTCCCAGAATGCTGCTGAGCCTGTTACTGCAGCAGCAATGAAGGCAGTTCCCATAGCCCAACACGTCCTGACCCTATTCTTGACTCAGTCTGTTTGCTCAAAACCCTCCAGAACAGCTGGAGAACTAAATCTTTGCGCTGCTGGCGATGACCGCATTGTTATGACCTTGAAGATAACCATTACACTCATAATAAAGGGTGAGTCCGAATACTGTGTGTAATCAGCAAGTGTGAACTTAGCTGCTTTAATAAGATTCCAGAGCGCAGGCACTTCGTGGGTATACTGTGCTCCCACGGGATGCTGGGATCCCTTGGGACTCCAACAAGTGTGCCCTCTGGTGGGTAGGAGTCATGCACGTGACAAAGGTTTAAATACACAACATCAATCTCCTGTGGTCATAATTTGTTACTTACAAGGTGAGATGATCTGGGTCTTCACTGAGCTGTTGGGCAGCCGGCCTTGCAGGTTGGTGGGGATGATGAGTTCGGTTTCGTGGTCAACAATGATGTCGGTTGACAATTGTCTGTGCGTTTGAGGGTCAAAGTTGGTGGTATCTTCTTTGGGTTGTTCGTAAATATTGGTGAATGTTGATTTGGTCCAAATGTTTTCGGCTGTGACTGTGCCAGCAAGCCATTTGGAAACATGTTCATAGAAACTTAGAAATATGGAAAATAGGTGCAGGAGTAGGCCATATGGCCCTTCGAGACTGCACCACCATTCAATAAGATGATGGCTGATCATTCACCTCACTACCCCTTTCCAGCTTTCTCTCCATACCACTTGATCTCTTTAGTCATAAGGGTCATATCTAACTCCCTCTTGAATCTATCAAATTAACTGTCATCAGCCACTCTCTGCAGTAGTGAATTCAACAAGTTAACGACTATCTGAGTGAAGAAGATCCTCCTCGTCTCAGTCTTAAATGGCTTAGCCCTGAGCCTTACACTGTGTCCCCTGGTTCTGGACATCCCCAACATCGGGAACTTTTTTCCTGCATCTACCCTATCCAGTCCCGTCAGAATTTTCTATGTTTCTATGAGATCCACTTTCATCCTTCTAAACTCCAGTGAATACAGGTCCAGACGATCCTAGTTCTCCTCATATGTCATTCCTGCCATCCCGGGAATCAGTCTGGTGAAATTTAGTTGCACTCCCACAATATCAAGTACATCCTTCCTCAGGTTAGCAGAGCAGATTTGAACATAATATTCCAGTTGAGGCCTCACCAAGGCCCTGTACTACTGCAGCAAACTCTCCCTGCTCCTATACTGAAATCCCATCGCTATCAAGGCCAGCGTACCTATGCCTTCTTCACCGCCTGCTGCACCTGCATGCCAACTTTCAATGACTGATGAACCATGACACCCAGGTCTCGTTGCACCTCCCCTTTTCCTAATCTGCTGCCATTCAGATAATATTCCGCCTTCATGTTTTTGCCACCAATGTGGATAACCTCACATTTATCCACATTATACTACATCTGCCATGCATTTGCCGACTCACCGACCCTCTCCAAGTCACCCTGCAGCCTCTTAGTATCCTCATCGCAGCTCACACCGCCAGCCAGCTTAGTATCATCTGTAAACTTGGAGATATTACACTCAATTCGTTCATCTAAATCATTGATGTATAATGTAAATATCTGGGCATAATTGACCATAAACACAGTATCATTGATCTCAATATCACGTGTCAAATTTGCGCGGTCATGGCACACACTTTGTTGATGCCGCTTGCCGTCCATGTGATCATGGAGATCAGTGTGAACAAGAAAGAGCCTTTTTTTAAGTACCCTTTTCATGAGCAGCTCGGCTGCGGGAACCCAGGTGAGTGAGTGGGGTTTGGTGCAGTAGCTGAGCAGCACGCGGCACGCCTTCTGATACTCGTTTCCAGCGTTTTTTTACAGTCTGAACTGCCCGTTCTGACTGGCCGTTGGATGCGGGCCTGAACGGGGCAGATGTGACGTGTTGGATCCCTTTGCTTGTCATGAATTCCCTGAATTCAGCACTGGTGAAGCATAGCCCATTGTCGCCTACTAGGACATCAGGCAAGCCGTGTGTGGCAAACATATCTCGTAGGCTTTCAATGTTGGCAGTGGACGTGCTCACAGATATTATTGCACGTTCAATCCATTTTAAGTAAGCGTCCACGACAACCAAACGGATTTTGCCTAGAAATGGGCCCGCATAGTCTACATGGATTCTCGTCCTTTGTTTTGGAGGGCCCCAGCCACAAACTTAGCGATGCCTCTCTGCGTGCATTGCTCAGCTGAGAGCAAGTATTGCACTGGCACACGCATGATTCTAAATCTGAGTCGATGCCAGGCCATCACACATGGGATGTGGCTATGGCTTGCATCATTACGATGCCTGGGTGGGTGCTGTGTAGTTCACATATGAATGTGTCTCTGTGTCTCTGCCTTTCTTCGGCAAGACCACAGGATTGCGCCACAATAGATAGTCTGCCTGCAGGGACATCTCGTATTTGCGCTGTGGAACTGCTTACACCCGTCCGCAGCCTGGAACCAGCACCCCGACTCCACCCGGACCCGATCGCACCACGGGCCACATCCTCCACATCCTGGGAGTCGGGGGGACCGAATGGCTGGATGCTGCTGGGGAGCGGTCTGGACATCGCCGGAGGCCTTGTATGGGCTGGCAAATGACCTAAGTCCTGCTTCTCCTGGGCCAAAAAAAACAAAAATTCAACATTTTCTGTACCAGCCACTTCGGTCCCTGGCCAAATGCACTCCGTACTGGCCACTTCTGACCCTGGTCGAAGGCACCCCGTACTGGCCACTTCTGACCCTGGCCGAAGGGACCCCACACTGTCCGTTTCTATCCGGGGTGAAAGGAATCTGCACCGGCCCGTGCCAAAAGGGAACTGCACTGGATTCCGGGGAGGTGCAATTAGGCGAAGGGACTCTGAGGCCGGTGTTTAATCTGATGGATGTACTCCGAGGCCGGCGCTGACCCGGCTCAAGGGACCGAAGCGTGGCGTCATTGTATATTCCCAAACAATGTGTAATTAATTTTTAACATTTTAACCAACTTTTAAACTTATTAAACAATTGGGAGTATTTTTAAAACTTACATTTTAGACTCTCAATCGAAATACTTTTAAAAATCCATTATTCATCTACATCTTTGACTTTTAACAACTTTCAGAAACTTTTAAAATCGGGGAAACTTTTATAATCCATTATTAATTTACATCTTAGATTTTTAACAACTCTTAAAAACTGTTTAAAACTTCTTAACACCTCTTATAAAAGTTTGAAATAAATTGGGAACCTTTATCAATTCATAACTTTTAAAATAACTTTGGAAGTCACCTTCCTAATGCCTGCCCCCCAATCAAGCCTCGTGCCATCTATCAACAATAGAGCTACCTGCGCCGAGATTACGGCCAACACTTCGCCGTAGGCAATTCGGTTTATCGAGCTGTGCCTGGTCTCCAGATGTCTTGGACCCCCTTGACACTGGACCAAGACCTTGTTCAGCTAAGCCCGTGTGGTTGCCGGTGTGCAGCGGCCACCCCACATAAAAAGAACTCAAGCACAGGCATCTTCCACTTCGTCAGTATGAAGTTAGGGACTTGGAACATCTGGACTCTCATGGACAATCCCAACAGCAACAGGCCGGAACACCGCTCCGCCATAGTTGCCCGGGAACTCAGACGTTTTGACATTAACATCGCCGCTCTAAGCGAGACCCGCCGGCCAGGGGAAGGCCAGTTGAAAGAAATTGGTGGAGGTTACACCTTCTTGTCGAAAGGGAAACGAGAGGCAGAATGCCGCCTTCATGGAGTCGGCTTTGCCGTCAAGAATGAGCTGGTCGACAGCCTCAAAGACTCGCCCTGCGGGGTTACAGACTCTGTGTATCACCCTATCTCAGAACCAATATGTCACTGTCATCAGTGGGTTCGCCTCTACACTCGATGCAACGGATGAGGCTAAAGAGGAATTTTATTCCCACCTCGAGACATCCTTGTCCTGTGTCCCCACGGGTGACAAATTGATCCTCCTTGGTGATTTTAATGGCAGGGTTGGGAATGACACAACCCTATGGGGGAGGCGTGAAAGCCAACTCCAGCGGTACCCTACTCCTGACAAAAAGTCTAGAACATGAACTCCTCATCATGAACACCGTGTTCCGCCAGAGGCACAAACACAAGGCATCGTGGCAACACCCTCGTTCTATTTCATCGTCAAAGTAAGGATGTGCGCCACACACGCGCCATGACAGGAGCTGACGACTGCTGGACAGACCACCGCCTAATCCAATCCATCATCAAAGCAGAGGGGACATCAGAAGCAGCTGCGCAAAAAAGTTAATGCCGGGGCACTTGGAGACCCAGCTCAGACAGCGCTATACAGCCAGTGCCTCACAGCCAATCTGGCGTGCCTTGATGACCCTGAGATGCTGAATCCCCATAGCGCTTAGTCTTCCCTCCAGGCTACTATAACCATTGCCTGTGAAGAGACACTTGGTTACTCAACCAGAAACCACTAGGAGTGGTTTGATGTAAATCATCAGGAGATCGAAGAACTAATATATCACAAGCGCAAAGCATTTCTGAGCCTCAAGCAATAGCCCAACTCGGGAGCTACAAAACAGCATTAGAGACGACTCAAGGCTCAGATCCAACAAAAAACTCGGGACCTAAAGAAGAGGTGGTGGATGGAGAAAGCACAGGAGATACAACAACTGGTCGACAGCCATGATATGCGAGGATTCTTCACTGCAGTCAAGGCCACTGCTGTCCAAACTCCCAAGGCCCCACCACACTCCTGGCCAAGAACGGGGACACATTCATCAAGGACACCGAGGCTGTCAGGGCCAGATAGAAGTAGCACTTTGAAGATCTCCTCAATCGAGACTCTGCTTTTGACTCGAGTGTTCTCGATTCCATCCCACATCATGCGTCCCACCACCAATTCACTGAAACTCCAAGGTTGCACAAGGTAGGCAAAGTCATAAAACAGCTTAAGAATAACACAGCTACCGGTGCGGATAGAATACGGACTGAAGTGCTAAAATATGGCATAGAGACGCTGTTGGCGCGGATAAATGACCTCATCTCTCTTTCCTGGAAAGGAGATCATGCCGGGAGATCTCGGAGACGCAGTGATTGTGACCATTTTTAATGAGGGGGACAAGTCCGACTGCGGCAACTACAAGGGAATCTCCCTGCTTTCAGTCACTGAGAAATTTGTCGATCGAGTTCTATTCAATCATCTTATCCCTGTGGCCGCGTTGCTCCTCCCTGTGTCGCAATGCCGATTTCGTCCCCTACACGACACAATAGACATGGTATTTGCAGCGGGTCAGTTGCAGGTACAATGCAGGGAGCAGCGGCAGCCCTTATACATGGACTTTTTTGAACTTACAAAGGCCTTTGACTCTCTCAACCGTGAGGGTCTACGGAGCATCCTCCTCCATTTCGGATGCCCCCAAAAATTTGTCAACATCCTTCGCCTGCTTCACGATGACATGCAGGCCGTGATCGTTACCAGCAGATCCATTACAGACCCAATCCACGTCCGAACCGGGCTCAAACAGGGCTGTTTTATTATTCCAACACTCTTCTCAATCTTCCTCGCCACGATGCTCCACCTCACAATCAACAAGCTCCCCGGTGGAGTAGAACTAAACTACACAACCAGTGGCAAGTTGTTTAACCTACGCCACCTCCAGGCCAGGTCCAAGATCACCGCAACCTGTCATTGAGCTGCAGTATGCGGACGACATCTGCCTTTGTGCACATTCAGAGGCTGAACTCCAGGAGATAGCCAGTGTATTCACTGAGGAACGTGAAAGAATGGGCATTATGTTTAACATCCGTAGGACAATGGTCCTCCACCAGTCTGTCACCGCTGCACAGTTCTGACCTCCAGTCATCAAGATCCACGGCGCGGCCCTGGACAATGTGGACCATTTCCCATATCTCGGGATCGTCTAATCTACAAAGGCACACATTGATGCGGAGATTCAGCATCGCCTACAGTGCGCCAGCGCAGCCTTCGGCCGTCTGAAAAAAGAGTCTTTGAAGAACAGACTCTGAAATCTAACACCAAATTCATGGTCTGCAGGGCTGTATGGATCTGAGACATGGACAACGTATAGAAGGCACCTCAAGTCGCTGGAGATATATCACCAATGATTTCCCCGCAAGATCCTGCAAATCCCCAGGGAGGACACGCGCAACAATATCAGTGTCTTCGACCAGGCTAACATCCCCAGTATTGAAGCACCGACCACACTCGATCTGCTTCGCTGGGCAGGCAACACAGTATGCATGCCAGATATGAGACAAATGTTTATGTGGAGCTCCTTCATCGTAATGAGCCAAAGGAGGATAGCGGAAACGTTATAAGTACACCCTCAGAGCTACCCTTGTAAAGTGCGGCACACCTGGGAGACTCTCGCCAAAGACCGACCTTGGAGGAGGAAGTCTACTTGGGAAGCGGTGAGCACTTCGAGTCTCAATGCAAAGAGCATGAAGAGGCCAAGCGCAGGCAGTGGAAGGAGCGCGCGGCAAACCAGCCCCACTGACCCCTTCCCTCGACGAATGTCTGTCCCACCTGTAACAGGGTCTGTGGCTCTTATATCGGACTGTTCAGCCATCAAACAACTCGCTTTGGAAGTGCAAGCAAGTCTTCCTCGATTCCGAGTGACTGCCTATGATGATGATGATGATGCAACTGCTTCATCGCTTCAAGCATCTCCACTGGTACACTGGACCAGCTCCCATGGTGGACACAGTTTTTTTTTGCCATGGACAGTAAAGGATGCTGGCTGGTCCAGGTCCTGATCTGGCGGGCCATAACAGGGGACTGCTCATTCTCAAATCTCTCCATGACCATGAGCAAGTCCGCTGGCTGTGCCATTTCGACCCCGGTGGTGGGCAATGGCAGCCGATTGAGAGCGTCTGCACAGTTCTCATTCTCGATGTATGGTGGATTACTTAGCTCTATGCGGACAGCGTGAGCGCCCATCTTTGGATGTGGAAGATGGCATTGATATTAATCCCTTTGTTCTCAGATATGGGCAGCTTGTGATCAGTTTCAAGCTCAAACTAGAGGCAAACTAAGTACTGGTGCATTTTTTTTACCCCCTAGATGCGTGCCACAGCAACTTTTTCAGCCATGCTGTGGGCCCTTTCAGCCTTGGATAACCTCCTGTGTGCAAAGCATAAGCGACTGGTTGCAAAATCCCTGATTCATTAGCTCGTTGTAACACACATCAGACCCCATATGACGATGCATTGCAAGCTAGCACTACGCGTTTGCAAGAGTTATACAGGACAAGCAATTTGTTGCAAAACAACAGATTTCTGGCTTTTTGAAAGGCAACCTCTTGTGACTCCCCCCATACCCAGTGATCTCTCTTGCGCAATAGCGCATGTAGGGTTTCTACAGGCTGCTTAACCCAGGTAGATTATTACGGAAATATTTCAGGAGTCGCTGGAACGACCGCAGCTCTGTCACGGTGTGTGGTCTCTGCGCGTTCTTGCTGACCTCCGTCTTGGCGCCAGTGTGTCTGATGCCATCTGCAGCGATTCTTCTTCCCAAGAATTCGAAGTCCTGTGCCGGGAAAGCACACGTCGAGCGTTTCAATCTGAACCCAATGTGATACAACCGACTAAGAACCTCCTCCAGATTCATCAAGTGATCTATTGTGTCCCGACCTGCTGCAATATGTCGTCCAGGAAGACCAAGTACAAGAACCGACCTTAGCAAGCTCTCCATGTTCCAGTGGAAGATAGCCGCGACTGACTGAATCCCGAATGGGCACCGGTTGTAGATAAACATACCTTTGTGCGTGTTGATGCAGGTGAGGCCTTTCGAGGTCTCCTCCAGCTCTTGCGTCATGTATGCCGAGGTCAGTTCAAGCTTGGTGACCATCTTCCCTCTAGCCATGGTCGCAAAATGGTCATCTGCATGTTCAGCCATGAACTCATTGAATGGCGGTGCAGGCTAGAAGGGCCGAATGGCCTACTCCTGCACCTATTTCTATGTTTCTATGTTTCTATGCCTTGGGTAGCGGGTATAGTCCCTACAAATTCTAACCATGCCATCCTCCTTGAGTAACGGGACAATTGGACCCAGTCGTTGAATTCCACCATCGTGATGAAGCCTTCATGTTGCAACCTTTTCAGCTCAATTTCTACTTTCTCACGCATCATGTACGGTACCACCCGTGCCTTGTGGTGGATGGGTCACGTACCGGCAACCAAATGGATCAGCACTTTCACCCCCGAGAACATCCCAATGCCAGGCTCGAAGAACGATGTAAAATTATTCAGAACAATGTGGAACCATTCCCTGGTACAGTCCACAGCGGGAGTTCGTGTACTGTTCCATCAAAGGAGACTTTGACTTCTGCACTGCCAATTATATTGATTAGTTCCTTGGTATAAGTCATTACTTTGGTGTGATTGGGGCTGAAATTTGGCCTTTGTGCCTTTTTTCCCACAGCATCTCGAAGGCCTATTTACTCATTGTGGAATGTCTTTCCTTCGTGTCTAGCTCCATAGATACTGGAATGCCGTTCACTTCAACTTTCAACATTATTGGTGGATATTTCATCGTGAACGTGTGTACCTCGTACACTTCTGCCTCCTGAGTCCATGTCCCCAATTCAGCCTGATCCTCCGTAGATCGATCTTCCTCTGCAACGTGGTGGTTTACAGGGTTTTCAAGGTTTGCAGCTCGTCTGCACATTCGTTGCAGGTGTCCCATTGTTCTGCAACCAATGCATGTTTCGTGCTTAACACGCCATTGACGGTGCCGACAGGGTGTTAACTGCCTCACATTAACAGTTGATGGCGAACTCTGGGTCAATTAAGATAGGGCCACAGCAGCCGACGTGTATGTACTGCTATGCACATTTCTGCTCAAAAGCAACGTTATTTTATGCACAGTTGTTGGCCGAAACTTCTTTGTTCTGCGAAATCTGCTTGGTGTTGTCCCTGGTGGACATTAATGCCTGGGCTATCGTTATGGCTTTATTAGATTTGAAGTTTCTACAGTCAACAGTTTGCGAAGGATTGTCTCATGTCCAATGCCCAATACAATAAAGTCTCTGACCGTTTGTTTTACAAATCCCTCAAAATCACAATGTCCTGCGACATGCCTTCGTTCGGTGAGGTAGCTCGCCACATCATGGCCCTCCGATCATTTGCACACGTGCAGAACACTTTCCTGAGGATTTAGGTGCTCCCAGACCAGCGGACAACAATGCTTCATAGGATTTTTCTGTTGGTTTTGCCGGGGCCAGGAGATTCTTCATGAGGCCGTAGGTTGTTGCCCCACAGATTGTTAGCATTATCGCCCTTCGGTTAGTAGCGTTCTAATCTCCTTCCAGCTCGTTGGCCACGAAGTATTGGTCGATTCTCTCCACGAAGGCCTCCCAATCGTCCGCTTCTAACAACTTCTCCAGGATGCAGACTGTTCTTTGCATTTTCGCGCGGTTGCTAGATACCTCGTCGCCAATTATTACACTCGAAATAAAGGGCGAGATTGACTGCTGTGTGTAATGAGCAAATGTGACCTTAGCTCCTATAATAAGATTCCAGAGTGCGGGGAGCTCCTGGGTGGCCTGCTTATATACTGTGCTCCCAGGTGGGCCCTCTGATGGTCAGGTCTCATGCAGGTTACAATGGGTGAAATACACAACAGTATTCGTGTTCCTCTGGTGGTTGTTCCAAACCTACACTGAGAATTACAATTGCACTTGAGGTGAGAGTGATTCTCCTGTATTTGTGGGCACCAAACACTTACAATCGAGGTGACTGTGTGCCTCTGTTAGTATTGGTACGAATACACTTCCACTCGAAGTGAATGTGACACTGATGTACTAGTGTACACTAAACTTATACTCGAGATGACCTTGCTCCTCTGGGCCTAGCGGTAACACTGCATTTAGTCACGTGCTGGACGTGAACGTCCTGATCCAGGGGTACTGAGGGAATGATCAGCCATGATCTTATTAAATGGCGATGCAGGCAGAAGTGCCGAACGGCCTACTCCTGCAGCTATTTTTTATATTTCTATATTTCTATGTAACATTGCAACAACTCACAAGTGGACATTAATAAACTTGCAGAATGGGCATATAATTGGCCAATAAATGTCACACCATATAAGTGTGAGGTGTGACATTTAGGTAGGAAACGTAGGGATGTCACTTATTATTGGAAGGTGCACAGAAAAAAGTGATTTCAGAGTACAAATGCAAAAACTCTAACAAATAAAACATAGGTCAGCAAGCTATAAAAAAGCAAACCAAACACGCTGATTTATTTCTAAATATACAGAATTGAAAAGTAGCGACATTATGGTAAACCTATGTTTAACCTTCATTAGATCACACTTAGAGTACTATATACAGTTCTGGTCGCCATATTATAATCGGGACATAGAGGCCTTGCAGAGGATGCAGAGAAGATTTACAAGGATTATACCAGAACAACCAGTGAAAACAAATCAGGAAAGGATGAACAGGCAGTGTCTCTTTTCGCTTGAAAAAAGAAGGCTGAGGCGTGACCTGACAGAGACATTTAAAATTATGAAAGATTTTGATGGAATGGATACAGTGAGCATTATTCCACTTGTGGGGAATAGAATTACTAAACGCAAACAATATAAGATAGTCATCATGAAATCAAAATAGGGAATTCAGAAGAAACTTATTTACCCAAAGATTGGTAGATTTTGGAACTCGGTATCACATGGAGTGGTTGAAGAGAATAGAATGGAAGTATTTAAGGAGGGGCTAGACAGGCATATGGGAGAGAAGGGAATAGGCTGTGGAGGAACGTTGAGCGGAGGCTCCAGTGGAGCATAAAAGACTGGCTGGGGCGAATAGCCTCTTTCAGTGCTTTATATTTGATGTAAACCAATGTGTGACACGAGTGCACTTGAGTCCATTCCGCAGAATGCTACCAGCCACCACGTCAATGAGACCCCAACACTGCACGAGGTAGAAAACGCTATAAGACAGCAAAAAATAACAAGGCTACCTGGGCGGATGGAATATTTTCTGAGGCATTGAAGTATGACGGAGAGGCTCTACTGGCGCGACTACATGATCTCCTATCTCTCATCTGGAGGAAGGGGAGCATGCCGGGAGATCTTAGAGATTCAGTGATCGTGAACATCTTCAATAAGGCGACAAGTCTAACTGCAGCAACTACAGGGACATCTCCCTGCCATCAGCCAGTGGGAAAGTCGTCGCTAGCCTCCTCCTCAACCGACTTCTCCCTGTGGCCGAGGAGCTCCTCACGAAGTTGAAGAGCGGATTTCGCCCCCTCTGAGGCACAACGGACATGATTTTCTGCAGCACGACAGTTGCAGGAAAAATGTAAATAACATGGGCTTCTTCGACCTTACAAATGCCTTTCGCATTCTCAACCACGAGAGCCTAAGGAGCGTCCTCCTCCGTTTCGAACGTCACCAAAAGTATGTCACCATCCGTCGCCTGCTCCATGATGTATGCAGGCCACGATCCTTACCAACGGATCCATCACAGATGCAATCCACGTCCGGACCGGGGTCAAGCAGGGCTGCGTCAATGCAAAACCTTCTTCTCAATCTTCCTCGCTGCCATGCTCTAGCTCACGATCGACAAGCTCCCCACTGGAGTCGAAATAAACGACAGAACCAGGGGAAACCTGTTCATCCTTCGCCATCTCCTGGCAAGGTCCAAGACCACCCCAACCTCTGTCACGAGCTGCAGTACACGGATGAGGCCTGCGTCTGTGCAAACACAGAAGCTGAACTCCAGGACACTGTCGAGGTATTTACTGACGCGCAGAAAAGCATGGGGCTTGCGATAAGCATCAGTAAGACAAAGGTTCTCCACCAAACTATCCTCGCCGCACAGCACTGTCCCTCAGTCATCAACATCCATGGTACGGCCCTGGACACGTGGACCACTTCCCTTATCTCGGGTGCCTCCTATCAACAAGAGCTGGCATTGACAACAAGATCCAACAACGTCCAGTGTGCCAGTGCTGCCTTCGGCCGCCTGTGAAAAATGTTTTGCAAGACCAGATCCTCAATACTTTCAACAAGCTCATAGTCTACAGGCCGTAGTAATACCCTCCCTCCTGTACGGTTCAGAGATGTGGAACATGTAAATTAGACAACTCAAGTCGCTGGAGAAATACCACCAACGATTTGTCCGCAAGATCCTACAAATCATCTGGGAGGACAGACGCACCAAAGTTACTGTCCTCGTCCAGGCAAACATACCCTGCATTGAAGCACTGACGACACATGATCAGCTCCGTTGACCAGGCCACATAGTTTGCATGCCAGACACGAGAAACCCAAAGCAAGTACACTACTCGGAACGCGTCCACGGCAAACGAGCCAAATGTTGGCAGTGGAAACGTTACAAGCACACCCTCAATGCCTCCATGATAAAGTGTGACATTCCCAATGACATTTAGAAGTCCCTGGGCCAAGACCGCCCCAAGTGGAGGAAGTAAATCTGGGTGCGCACTGAGCTGCTCGAGTCTCAACCCCGAGAGCATGCGGACATCAAGCGCAGGCAGTGGAAGGAGTGTGCGGCAAACCAGACACCACCCACCTTTTACTTCAACCACTGTCTGTCCCACTTGTGACAGAGACTGTGGTTCTCGTATTACACTGTACAGCCACCTACCAACTCATGCTAAGAGTGGAAGCAAGTCTTCCTCGATTCCGAGCGAATGCCTATGATGAAGGCGATGATGATGTGAGGCTATTGCACTGGAAGAAGCCTTTCAAGCCCTTGACCCTTTTACAAAAGAGCAGGCTATTCCTCCCCTTAAACATGTTAAATAGTAACAGGTGGTGGCCATTCAGCTTTTCGAGTAACTTAAAAAAGAACAGGTGGTGGGTCATTCAGCACTTGCCAGACAGTTTTATAGGAATAGTAAAATGCAATTATGCCCCTCGAATCTCTTGCACAGGAACAGGAGGATGCCATTAAGCCCATAAATACTCATGCACTAGAAAAGGAGGAGGACATTCAATCTCCCGAGCCGGTTACATAGGAATAGGAGAAGAATATTCAACCCATAGAGGCTGGTTGATCAGGAACAGGAGGCCATTCATTCACTCCCTCAAGCTTGTTACACACAAACAGGAGGAGGGCATTCAGCCACTCGAGCATGTTACACAAGAACAGGAGGAGTCCATTCAGCCACTTGAGCCTGTTATGCTGGAACGCATAGAGGCGATTCAGTCCTTCGAGTCTGTAGCAGTGAAAGAAGAAGACGTCATTCAGCCCCTATAAATTGTTACACAGAAACGTACTATTTGGCCCCTCAAAACATTTACATTGCAATAGAAGGGGCTGATTAAACGCCGTGCAGCGTATTAGACATGAACAGGATACATAGAAATATAGAAACAGAAAATTGATACAGCAGAAGGCCATTTGGCTCTTCGAGCCTGCACCACCATTCATATGATGATGGCTGATCATGCAAAATCAGTACACAATACATGCTTTCTCTCCATAGCATTTGATCGCTTTAGCAGTAAGTGGCACATCCAACTCCCTTTTGAATATATCTTACTAGCTGGCCACAACAACTTTCTGTGGTAGAGAATTCCACAGGTTCACAATTCTCTGAGTGAAGAAGTTTCTCCTCATCTCGCTCCAAATGGCTTACCCCTTATTCTTAGACTGTGGCCCCTGGTTCTGGATTTCCCAAACATTGGGAACAATCTTTCTGCATTTAACCAGTCCAATCACATCAGAATTGTATATGTTTCTATGCGATCCCCTCTCATTCTTCTAAATTCCAGTTAATATAAGCCCAATCGATCCAGGAGGATGAGATTCAAGCTCTCGACCCTTGTATTTAGGAAACGAAGCAGGCCATTTAGCCACTCAAGCCTGTTACATAAGAGCTGAAGGAGGCTATTCATGCACCTGACTCAGTTGCACAGGTAAAGGATGAAGTTAAGAGTACGGTTGCACAGTGGTTATGTTACTGGTTTAGTAATTCAGAGGCAAATGAACTCATCCAACAATGGCAGCTGTGGAATTTGGATTGTGTTCATTAAATACATCTGGAATTAAAATGCTGTTATCCTGTCCTTCCTCGTTAACTCTATCAGTATAATAATCTATTCTCTTCTCTCTCGTATGCGTATCTCAATTTTCCTCGCCACCATGCTCCACCTCACAATCAACACGCTCCCTGCTAAAACTACAGAATCAGTCGGAAGCTGTTTAAAAAAACTCCGCCTCCAGGGCAGGTCCAAAATCACTTCAACCTCTGTCATTGAGCTGCACTATGCGGACAATGCCTGCGTCTGTGCACATTCAGCTGCTGAACTCCAGAAAAACATGTATTCACTGAGGCATTTGAAAGCATGGGCCTTACGCTGAAAATCCGTAAGACAAAGGTCCTTCACCAGCCTGTCATCGCCGCACAGCTCTGCCCTCCAAACATCAAGGTGCAAGACGCCGGCCTGCATAACGTGGACCATTTCCCATATCTCGGGAGCCTCTTATCAACAAAGGCAGACATTGATGCGGAGATTCAGCATCGCCTCCAGTGTGCCAGCGCAGCCTTCGGAAACGACTGTTTGAAGACGAGGCCCTCAAATCTACCACCAAACTAATGTTTTTTTCGGGCTGTTGTAATACCCGCCGTCCTGTATGGGTCTGAGGCATGTATGATGTACAGAAGGCACCTCAAGTCGCTGGAGATATATCACCAACGATGTCTCCACTAGGTCCTGCAAATGTCCTGGGAGGAGAGGCGCACCAACATCAGTGTCCTCGAGCAGGCTAACATCGACAGTATGGAAGCACTTACCATACTCGATCAGCATCGCTGAGCAGGCCACATAGTACGCATGACAGATACGAGGCTGCCTAAGTAAATGCGTTATGCGGAGCGCCTTCATGGTAACCGAGCCAAAGGAGGACAGCATAAATGTAAAAAGTACACCCTCAAAGCCTGCCTGGTAAAGTGCGACATCACCATTGCCACTTGGGAGACCGTGGCCGCTGACCGACCGATGTGGAGAAAGTCCATCCGGGAGGGTGTTAAGCTCTTTTAGGTTCAATGCAAGGTGCATGAAGAGCCCAGGCGCAAGCAGCGGAAGGAGCGTCTGGCAAACCAGCCCCACCGACCCCTTCCCCCGGCGAATGTCCGTCCCCCCTGTAACAGGGTCTGTGGCTCTCGTATCGGAATGTTCAGCCATCAAAGAAACCACTTTGGTTGTGGAAGCAAGTCCTCCACGATTCCGAGGGACTGCCTATGATGATGGGGGGCAATTTTAGAGTTTAGCAAAATAGACCAATAAATGTGTATAAATATGTCTGTGCTGTCAGTCCCGGATCATTCTGTGTCTCATTAAATGGATGTGCTGTCAGTTCCTTTCATTCTGTGTCAGTATAAAAGAGATGTGCTGTCTGTCCAGGATCATTCTGTGCGTTTGTCTGCTTAAAATTAGTACGATTACAGCTGTGAAGACCGAATTTCTAAGGTGATATATTCGAAAGCAAATTTGGTTTCTATGCATAGTAGTGAACCCAGCTGACAGCGCATCTGTTGAATAATTCAAAATGTATTTATTTTTTAGTAAAACCGTTTCTGTAATCATTGCTGTCGCCCTGAAAAATGTCCCAACCCTTTTAAACAGACAAAGACTGACCTGAGACTGACAGTACAACAACTTGATGTCACTGTATTATGCAATAGAAAGTGGGATTGGCTGAATTGCTTTTGGTGAAAATTAAATTATGTACTCCCTGCTTGTCTCTGCTAATCAGTTCGTTGGTCAAGGGGTATGTTTGTCACTTAGATAGGAAAATAATGGAACCCTTACTAATGGAGAAAATAGAAGAAGATCAAGAAAGCAAAAGTATATCAATGAATAATCGGCATGGACAGTCCTGCTGGACCAAACTCATATAATTTTGGAAGAGGTAATAGAGAAGGTAGACAGTGATAATGCAATGAGTGTAATGTGTCGAGATTTTGAAAAGACATTCGCTGTGATACCCAATAATAGCATGCTGAAAAAGGTCAGGGGATAAGTAGCAGAATGGATAGCGAGCTAGCTTCAAGACTGAAATCAGAGATTGGAGGTAAAAGGTAGCTATTCATATTGGGAGAAGTTGGGTGGTGCTGTTCCAAATGGATCAATGCTGGGATCACTTTGGGCACAATTTATATTAACGATTTAGAATTTGGAACAAAAAAAACGAATTTACAAATTTTCCAATGATACCACATTGGAGGAAATTTATACTGAGGAGGACTCCAACAAATTAAGGACAACATTGATAAACATGCAGAATGGGCAGAACATTGTCAACTAAGTTCCACACACATAAATGTGAGGCATTCCATTTTGGTCGGAAGTATATGGAGGTCACTTATTATTTGGCGCAACGACTCTAGGTGGGGTAGAGGAACAATAGGATTACGGAGTACAACTACACAAATCACTAAAATTGTTTAGCAAGGCAAAATAAAGGTAACTAAGCAGTGGAGGTTATTTCTAGTGGTATAGAATTGCAAAGTAGGAAGGATTTGCGAAACCTGTATTGAACCTCGGTTAGACCACACTTAGAGTACTGCATGCAGTTCTGTTCATCCGATTATAAAGATGATATAGAGGCACTTGTGAGGGTGCAGGAAGGATTTACATGGATGATACCAGAAATTGGAGGTTATTCATAGGAGGAAATAATGAACAAGCAAGGTCTCTTTTCTTTTTAAGATTAATCTTTAGGAGTGACTTAAAAGATGTATTTAAAATTATGAAAGATTTTGAGAGAGTGGATAGAGAGGGAATGTTTTCACTTGTGGGGAAGAGCATAACTGGAGGCCATCAATATAAGATAGTCAGCAAGAAATCCAGAAATCAAATAGGGAATTCAGACGGAACTTCTTTCTGCAAAGAGTGATGAGAATGTGGAACTCAAAAGCGCAAGAGTGTTTCAAGCGAACAGTATAGATACATTTAAGGAGAGGCTATACAAGCATATGAGCTAGAAAGGAATAGATGACTATGCTGATAGATTTAAATCAGGAAAGTCTCGAGAAGATTCCAGTGGAACATAAACGCTCGCATGTTCGGATGTGGCAGAGAGACAGGATAGGCTACGCTTTACTTTCAGCCTATATAATTCCGTTATCTGCAGCATTATGCATTGGATTCAATGACAAGCTCTCTTAGTATAGGTAGGAGTATCTTGGTCACTATAAGAGCTTTCTGTTTCTGTGTAGTAGTTTCTGGATCTATTTAGGTGCTGTCTGGGTTTTTGTTGCAGGGGCCTGTGTCAGGTTTTGAGCTGACTGTGTCTGTCTAAGTGTTGTCCCAGTTTGCGTAGGAGCGTCGGGGTTTGTGTTGCAGCTCCATATATCAGGTTGGAGCTGACTGAGTCTGTGCAGGAGCTGTCTCTGTTTTGGAATGTGTCGGTCTGTGGTTGCTCCCACTGGATCAGTGTGGGTTTTTATTGGAGTTTTTGATTCAGTGCCGATGCTGTCTTCATCTTTAAATGAGGTGTCTGGGTCTCCGAAGCGAGCTGTCTGGCTCTGTGTAGGAGCAGTTTGTTCCTTTCACGGAACAGTCAGCGCCCGTGTAAGAGCTGCTTATGTCTGTGCAGTAACTCTTGCGTCTGTTTCCGTGCTGCCTGATCCAGTTTAGAGCTGTCAAGGTCTTTGTCGGAGGGAATTAATCTGTCCAATGATCCCTACATCTCTGAAAGTAGCTGTATGGGTCTGTGTAGGAAAGTTTGTGCCTGTGCTGTTGATCCGTGCTTCAGTGTAGCACCTGCCTGGTTCTGTATCGGATCTGCCTACTTTCACGTAGGAAATGTCAGTGTCTCTTTCGGAACTCTCTGGAAATGTGCTGGTTGAAGAGGACATGAGGACATGTTTGCCCATGTGTAGGGGACGTTGGGTCGTTGAAAGGAACGGTCTGTGACTGTAGACAAGCATTTTGTTCCTGTGCATGAGGTTTGTCAGCCTCCGCAGGAGTGTGCGGATCTGTGCAGTAATATCTGGCTCTGTGTAGGATCAGTACACCTCTGTGCGGGAGCTGCCTGGGTATGTTTAGTCGCTGTCTGGGTCGGTGTTGGAACAGACTGGATCGGAGAAGGTAGAGTCTGGGACAGTGTAGGAAGGTTCTGAAGCTGTGAAGGTAGTTTCTGGGACTGTGAAGGTGCAGTCTGAGGCTGTGTTGCAGCTGTCTGTGTCTGTGAAGGATAATCTGGGTCTGTGATCGAACATAGAAACTTAGAAATCCACAGCGCTGACGGAGGCCACATCAGCGCATAGTATCCGTGCCGGCCGACAAAAAGCCACAAGGCACTTTGATCAACAACCCTGAAAGTTGCATATGAACCCGGGAAGAATGACAATGGCGGTAAGATAAAGAACACACAGCACAATAATCCGCCCCTCACAATTGCTACACCCCTTGCACCGAAATATTGTACACACTACCCCAACCAGAGCAAAAAACAGAAAAAAAACCCAGGCCAATTGTGGGAAAAAAATATCTGTGAAATTTCCTCTCCATCTAGGCGATCGAAATTAGTCCAGGAGATACCTTGGCCGTATTGAGTTCCCTGCAATGCTTACCATCATATTTGAGCCAGCGAACAAGAGGTGACCCAGTCTAATCCCACTTACCACCTCTCGGTCCCTAACTCCGCAGGTTACAGCAAGGACATTTGTACCACAAGTAGCCTGTTTCCTTATTTTCCTGTTACTGTCCCTGAAAGCCATTTGCGACCCCTGCCCTATTTTAGCACAAACACTTTGTCCCCTATCTCATTCCACCTCCCCCTCGAATTTCGGTCATGGTACTCAGTTTGCTTGCGGCGCTTTGCCTCAACAATTTCTTGAATGTCTGGGAGGATTAATGAGAGCCGTGTTTTTAAGGTCCATTTCATCAATAGTTGCGCGGGGGGGATCAAAGAAAGCCAAAACACTGCTGGAACACAGAAGGTTGTGTGCCTTATTGAAGGCGCGTTCCTAGGCGTCCCCCCAAAACCAATCGCACCCCTTTCTGAGTAGCATGTGGAGATGCTCCAGCAGCGTTCTTAAGTTCTGTATAAAGTTCCAAAAATAATTGAGTAGCCCGAGAAAGGCACGCAGTTCTGAAACATTCCGGGGCCTTCGGTTTTGGACTCTGATGGGCGGATTCCATCAGCGGCAATGCTTCTGCCCAAAAATTCAACCTCAGGCGCGAGAGACAGGCACTTGGATTTCTTAACTCTTAGGCCGACCCGATCCAACCGCTTTAGTACTTCCTCCAAATTGCAGAGATGGGAGTCGGTGTCACTGCCCGTGATAAGTATGTCATCTTGAAATACAACCATCCCCGGGATGGACTTAAGCAGACTCTCTATGTTGCGCTGGAATATAGCATCTGCCGACCTGATGCCGAATGGGCACTGATTGGACATGAAAAGGCCTCGATGTGTGTTGATGGTGGTGAGGAGCTGAGACTCTTTGGTCAGTTCTTGCGTCATATACGCAGATATGAGAGCTAGTTTTGAGAAAAGTTTTCCTCCAGCCAATGTGGCAAATAGGTCTTCCGCTCTGTACTTTCCCTAAAACTAATACAGTTCCACAAACAAATAAAATCCATCAAACTAATACAATCCCTCAAACAAATGCAGTTCCTCAAACTAATACAGGCCCTCAGACTAATACAATCCCTCAAACTAATATAGTCCCTCAAACTAATACAGTCTCTCAAACTAATATAATCCCTCAAACTAATCCAGTCCCTCAAATTAATACAGTCCATTAAACTAAACCAGTCCCTCAAATAGTACAGGGCCTAAAACGAATCCAGTTCCTCAAACTGATACAGACCATCAAACTAATACAGTCCCTCAAACTAATACAGGCCCTCAAATTAATACAGGCACTCAAACTAATGCAGTCCATCACACTAATGCATTCCCTCAAACTAATACAGGTCCGCAAACTAATGCAGTCCATCAAGATAACACAGGCCCTCAAACTAATAGAGCCTCTCAAACTAATACAGGCCCTCAATCTAATACAGGCCCTCATCTAATGCAGTCCATCAAACTAATACAGTCCCTCAAACTAATATAATCCCTCAAACTAATAGAGTCCCTCAAATTAATACAGGCCCTCAAACTAATACAGGCCCCCAAACTAATACAGGCCCTCAAACTAATATAATCCCTCAAACTAATACAGTCCCTCAAACTAATAACGGCCCTCAAACTAATCCAGTCCCTCAAACTAATACAGTCCATCAAACTAATACAGTCCCTCAAACTAATACAATTCCTCAAGCTAATACAGTCCCTGAAACTAATACAGACTCTCAAACTAATACTATCCATCAAACTAATACAGGTCCTAAAATTAATACAGGCCCTCAATCCAATACAGGCTCTCAAAATAATATAGTCCATCATTCTAATACAGTCCCTGAAACTAATACAGTCCCTCAAACTAATACAGTCTCTCAAACTAATACAGGCCCTCAAACTAATACAGGCCCTCAAATTAATATAATCCCTCAAACTAATCCAGTCCCTCAAACTAATACAGTCCATCAAACTAATACAGTCCCTCAAAATGATACAGGCCCTCAACCTAATACAAACCCTCAAACTAATACAAATCTCAAACTAATGCAGTCCATCAAAATAATACAGGCCCTCAAACTAATACAGGCCCTCAAACTAATGCAGTCCATCAAACTACTATAGTCCCTAAAACTAATACAGACTCTCAAACCAATACTGTCCATCAAACTAATACAGGCCCTCAATCTAATACAGGCCGTCAATCTAATACAGGCTCTCAAAATAGCACAGTCCATCAAACTAATACAGTCCATCAAACTAATGCAGTCCATCAAACTAACAAAGGCCCTCAAACTAATAGAGCCCCTTAAACTAATACAGGCCCTCAATCTAATACAGGCCCTCAAACTAATGCAGTCCACCAAACTAATACAGTCCCTCAAACTAATACAGTCCAGCAAACTAACACAGTCCATCAAACTGATAGAGTCCATCAAACTGATACAGTCCCTCAAACTAATACAGGTCCTCAAACTAATACAATCCCTCAAACTAGTACAGTCCCTCAAACTAATACAGTCCCTCAAACTAATACAGGCCCTCAAACTGATACAGGCCCTCAAACTAATATAATCCCTCAAATTAATCCAGTCCCTCAAACTAATATAGTCCATCAATCTAATACAGTCCCTCAAACTAATACAAGCCCTCAAACTAATACAGTCCCAGAAACTAATACAGACTCTCAAACTAATACTGTCCATCAAACGAATACAGGCCCTCAAACTAATACAGGCCCTCAATCTAATACAGGCTCTCAAAATAATACAGTCCATCAAACTAATACAGTCCATCAACACACCTGGAGTATTGTGTACAGTTTTGGTCTTCTAACTTGAGGAAGGACATTCTTGCTATTGAGGGAGTGCAGCGAAGATTCACCAGACTGATTCCCGGGATGGTGGGACTGACCTATCAAGAAAGACTGGATCAACTGGGCTTGTATTCACTGGAGTTCAGAAGAGAGAGAGGGGACCTCATAGAAACGTTTAGAATTCTGAAGGGTTTGGACAGGTTGGATGCAGGAAGAATGTTCCCAATGTTGGGGAAGTCCAGAACCAGGGGTCACAGTCTAAGGATAAGGGGTAAGCCATTTAGGACCGAGATGAGGAGAAACTTCTTCACCCAGAGAGTGGTGAACCTGTGGAATTCTCTACCACAGAAAGGAGTTGAGGCCAATTCACTAAATATACTCAAAAGGGAGTTAGATGAAGTCCTTACTACTCGGGGGATCAAGGGGTATGACGTGAAAGCAGGAAGCGGGTACTGAAGTTTCATGTTCAGCCATGAACTCATTGAATGCCGGTGCAGTCTAGAAGGGCTGAATGGCCTGCTCCTGCACCTATTTTCTATGTTTCTATGTTTCTTATCAAACTAATACAGCCCCTCAAACTAATACAGACCCTCAAACAAATACAGTCCCTCAAACGAATACATTCCAAAAAACTAATAAAGTCCATCCAAGTAATACAGTCCCTCAAAATAATACAGCTCCTCAAACTAATACAGCCCCTCAAACTAATGCAGTCCATCAAACTAATACAATCAATCAAACTAATACAGAGCCTCAAACTAATACAGCCCCTCAATCTAATACAGTCCCTCAAACTAATACAGTCCCTCAAACTAATACAGGCCCTCAAATTAATACAGGCCCTCAAACTAATATAATCCCTCAAAATAATCCAGTCCCTGAAACTAATACAGTCCATCAAACATATACAGTCCCTCAAACTAATGCAAGTCCTCAAAATAATACAGTCCCTGAAACGAATACAGGCTCTCAAACAAATACTGTCCATCAAACTAATATAGGCCCTCAAACTAATACAGGCCCTCAATCTCATACAGGCTCTCAATATAATACAGTCCATCAATCTAATACAGTCCATCAAAATAATACAGGGCCTCAAACTAATACAGTCCATCAAACCAATACAGGCCCTCAATCTAATACAATCCCTCAAACTAATACAGTCTTTCAAACTAATACAGTCTCTCAAACTAATACAGGCCTTCAAACTAATACAGGCCCTCAAATTAATATAATCCCTCATACTAATCCAGTCCCTCAAACTAATACAGTCCATCAAATTAATACAGTCCCTCAAACTAATACAGGCCCTCAAACTAATACAGTCCCTCAAACTAATACAATCCCTCAAATTAATACAGTCCATCAAACTAATACAGGCCCTCAAACTAATACAGTCCATCAAACTAATACAAACCCTCAAACTAATACAGACCCTCAAACTAATACAATCCCTCAAATTAAAACAGTCCATCAAACTAATACAGGCCCTCAAGCTAATGCAGTCCATCAAACTACTAAAGTCCCTAAAACTAATACAGACTCTCAAACTAATACTGTCCATCAAACTAATACAGGCCCTCAAACTAATACAGGCCCTCAATCTAATACAGGCTCTCAAAATAATACAGTCCATCAAACTAATACAGTCCATCAAACTAATGCAGTCCATCAAACTAACACAGGCCCTCAAACTAAAAGAGCCCCTCAAACTAATACAGACCCTCAAACTAATACAGACCCTCAAACTAATACAATCCCTCAAATTAAAACAGTCCATCAAACTAATACAGGCCCTCAAGCTAATGCAGTCCATCAAACTACTACAGTCCCTAAAACTAATAAAGTCCATCAAATTAATACAGTCCCTCAAAATAATACAGCCCCTAAAACTAATACAGCCCCTCAAACTAATACAGTCTCTAAAACTAACATAGCCCCTCAAAATAATACTATCCCTCAAACTAATACAGTCCATCAAATTAATAAAGTCCATCAAATTAATACAGTCCCTCAAACTAATACAGTCCATCAAACTAATAAAGTCCATCAAACTAATATGTCCATCAAACTAATACAGTCCATCAAATTAATACAGTCCCTCAAAATAATAAAATCCATCAAACTAATACAGTCCATCAAATTAATGCAGTCCGTCAAACTAATACAGTCCATCAAACTAAAACAGTCCATCAAATTAATACAGTCCCTCAAACTAATAAAATCCATCAAACTAATACAGTCCATCAAATTAATGCAGTCCCTCAAATTAATACAGTCCCTCAAACTAATAAAATCCATCAAACTAATACAGTCCATCAAATTAATACTGCCGCTCAAACTAATACAGCCACTCAAACTAATACAGCCCCTCAATCTAATACAGTCCCTCAAACTAATACAGACCCTCAAACTAATACAGGCCCTCAAACTAATACAGTCCCTGAAATAATGCAGTCCCTCATAATAATACAGTCAATCAAACTAATACAGTCCATCAAACTAACACAGGCCATCAAACTAATACAGTCCATCAAACCAATACAGTCCATCAAACTAACACAGGCCATCAAACTAATGCAGCCCATCAAACTAATACAGCGTCTCAAACTAATACAGTCCCTCAAACTAACACAGGCCATCAAACTAATACAGCCCATCAAACTAATACAGTCTCTCAAACTAATACAGTCCATCAAACTAATACTGTCCATCAAACTAATACAGTCCATCAAACTAATACATCCCTTCAAACTAACACAGACCCTCAAACTAATACGGGACCTCAAACTAATACTGTCCATCAAACAAATACAGCCCTTCAAACTAATACAGGCCCTCAAACTAATACTGTCCATCAAACTGATACAGGCCCTCAAACTAATAGAGGCCCACAAACTAACACAGTCCCTCAAACTAAAACAATCCCTCAAACGAATATAGGCCCTCAAACTTACACAGGCTCTCAATCTCATACAGACCTTCAAACTAACACAGTCCATCAAACTAATTCAGTCCCACAAACTAATGCAGTCCATCAAACTAATACAGGCCCTCAATCGAATAGAAACCCTCCAAATAATACAATCTATCAAAATAATACTGTCTCTCAAACTAATACAGTCCAGGAACCTAATACAGCCCCTCAAACTATTACAGCCCCTCAAACTAATACAGCCCCTCAAACTAATACAGCCACTCAAACTAATACAGCCTCAAACTAATACAGCCCCTCAAACTAATACAGCCCCTCAAACTAAAACAGCCCCTCAAACTAATACAGTCCATCAAACTAATACAGTCCATCAAATTAATACATTCCCTTAAACTAATACAGTCCATCAAACTAATACATTTCCTCAAACTAATACAGTGCATCAAACTAATGCATTACCTGAAATTAATACAATCCCTCAAATTAATACAGTCCATCAAACTAATACAGTCCATCAAACTAATGCAACCCTCCAAATAATACAGGCCATCAAACTAATACAGGCTCTCAAATTAATAGTCCATCAAAATAATACAGGCCCTCAAACTAATACAGGCCCTCAAACTAATGCAGTCCATCAAACTACTATAGTCCCTAAAACTAATACAGACTCTCAAACCAATACTGTCCATCAAACTAATACAGTCCCTCAATCTAATACAGGCCGTCAATCTAATACAGGCTCTCAAAATAGCACAGTCCATCAAACTAATACAGTCCATCAAACTAATGCAGTCCAACAAACTAACAAAGGCCCTCAAACTAATAGAGCCCCTTAAACTAATACAGGCCCTCAATCTAATACAGGCCCTCAAACTAATGCAGTCCATCAAACTAATACAGTCCCTCAAACTAATACAGTCCAGCAAACTAACACAGTCCATCAAACTGATAGAGTCCATCAAACTGATACAGTCCCTCAAACTAATACAGGTCCTCAAACTAATACAATCCCTCAAACTAGTACAGTCCCTCAAACTAATACAGTCCCTCAAACTAATACAGGCCCTCAAACTGATACAGGCCCTCAAACTAATATAATCCCTCAAATTAATCCAGTCCCTCAAACTAATATAGTCCATCAATCTAATACAGTCCCTCAAACTAATACAAGCCCTCAAACTAATACAGTCCCAGAAACTAATACAGACTCTCAAACTAATACTGTCCATCAAACGAATACAGGCCCTCAAACTAATACAGGCCCTCAATCTAATACAGGCTCTCAAAATAATACAGTCCATCAAACTAATACAGTCCATCAACACACCTGGAGTATTGTGTACAGTTTTGGTCTTCTAACTTGAGGAAGGACATTCTTGCTATTGAGGGAGTGCAGCGAAGATTCACCAGACTGATTCCCGGGATGGTGGGACTGACCTATCAAGAAAGACTGGATCAACTGGGCTTGTATTCACTGGAGTTCAGAAGAGAGAGAGGGGACCTCATAGAAACGTTTAGAATTCTGAAGGGTTTGGACAGGTTGGATGCAGGAAGAATGTTCCCAATGTTGGGGAAGTCCAGAACCAGGGGTCACAGTCTAAGGATAAGGGGTAAGCCATTTAGGACCGAGATGAGGAGAAACTTCTTCACCCAGAGAGTGGTGAACCTGTGGAATTCTCTACCACAGAAAGGAGTTGAGGCCAATTCACTAAATATACTCAAAAGGGAGTTAGATGAAGTCCTTACTACTCGGGGGATCAAGGGGTATGACGTGAAAGCAGGAAGCGGGTACTGAAGTTTCATGTTCAGCCATGAACTCATTGAATGCCGGTGCAGTCTAGAAGGGCTGAATGGCCTGCTCCTGCACCTATTTTCTATGTTTCTATGTTTCTTATCAAACTAATACAGCCCCTCAAACTAATACAGACCCTCAAACAAATACAGTCCCTCAAACGAATACATTCCAAAAAACTAATAAAGTCCATCCAAGTAATACAGTCCCTCAAAATAATACAGCTCCTCAAACTAATACAGCCCCTCAAACTAATGCAGTCCATCAAACTAATACAATCAATCAAACTAATACAGAGCCTCAAACTAATACAGCCCCTCAATCTAATACAGTCCCTCAAACTAATACAGTCCCTCAAACTAATACAGGCCCTCAAATTAATACAGGCCCTCAAACTAATATAATCCCTCAAAATAATCCAGTCCCTGAAACTAATACAGTCCATCAAACATATACAGTCCCTCAAACTAATGCAAGTCCTCAAAATAATACAGTCCCTGAAACGAATACAGGCTCTCAAACAAATACTGTCCATCAAACTAATATAGGCCCTCAAACTAATACAGGCCCTCAATCTCATACAGGCTCTCAATATAATACAGTCCATCAATCTAATACAGTCCATCAAAATAATACAGGGCCTCAAACTAATACAGTCCATCAAACCAATACAGGCCCTCAATCTAATACAATCCCTCAAACTAATACAGTCTTTCAAACTAATACAGTCTCTCAAACTAATACAGGCCTTCAAACTAATACAGGCCCTCAAATTAATATAATCCCTCATACTAATCCAGTCCCTCAAACTAATACAGTCCATCAAATTAATACAGTCCCTCAAACTAATACAGGCCCTCAAACTAATACAGTCCCTCAAACTAATACAATCCCTCAAATTAATACAGTCCATCAAACTAATACAGGCCCTCAAACTAATACAGTCCATCAAACTAATACAAACCCTCAAACTAATACAGACCCTCAAACTAATACAATCCCTCAAATTAAAACAGTCCATCAAACTAATACAGGCCCTCAAGCTAATGCAGTCCATCAAACTACTAAAGTCCCTAAAACTAATACAGACTCTCAAACTAATACTGTCCATCAAACTAATACAGGCCCTCAAACTAATACAGGCCCTCAATCTAATACAGGCTCTCAAAATAATACAGTCCATCAAACTAATACAGTCCATCAAACTAATGCAGTCCATCAAACTAACACAGGCCCTCAAACTAAAAGAGCCCCTCAAACTAATACAGACCCTCAAACTAATACAGACCCTCAAACTAATACAATCCCTCAAATTAAAACAGTCCATCAAACTAATACAGGCCCTCAAGCTAATGCAGTCCATCAAACTACTACAGTCCCTAAAACTAATAAAGTCCATCAAATTAATACAGTCCCTCAAAATAATACAGCCCCTAAAACTAATACAGCCCCTCAAACTAATACAGTCTCTAAAACTAACATAGCCCCTCAAAATAATACTATCCCTCAAACTAATACAGTCCATCAAATTAATAAAGTCCATCAAATTAATACAGTCCCTCAAACTAATACAGTCCATCAAACTAATAAAGTCCATCAAACTAATATGTCCATCAAACTAATACAGTCCATCAAATTAATACAGTCCCTCAAAATAATAAAATCCATCAAACTAATACAGTCCATCAAATTAATGCAGTCCGTCAAACTAATACAGTCCATCAAACTAAAACAGTCCATCAAATTAATACAGTCCCTCAAACTAATAAAATCCATCAAACTAATACAGTCCATCAAATTAATGCAGTCCCTCAAATTAATACAGTCCCTCAAACTAATAAAATCCATCAAACTAATACAGTCCATCAAATTAATACTGCCGCTCAAACTAATACAGCCACTCAAACTAATACAGCCCCTCAATCTAATACAGTCCCTCAAACTAATACAGACCCTCAAACTAATACAGGCCCTCAAACTAATACAGTCCCTGAAATAATGCAGTCCCTCATAATAATACAGTCAATCAAACTAATACAGTCCATCAAACTAACACAGGCCATCAAACTAATACAGTCCATCAAACCAATACAGTCCATCAAACTAACACAGGCCATCAAACTAATGCAGCCCATCAAACTAATACAGTGTCTCAAACTAATACAGTCCCTCAAACTAACACAGGCCATCAAACTAATACAGCCCATCAAACTAATACAGTCTCTCAAACTAATACAGTCCATCAAACTAATACTGTCCATCAAACTAATACAGTCCATCAAACTAATACATCCCTTCAAACTAACACAGACCCTCAAACTAATACGGGACCTCAAACTAATACTGTCCATCAAACAAATACAGCCCTTCAAACTAATACAGGCCCTCAAACTAATACTGTCCATCAAACTGATACAGGCCCTCAAACTAATAGAGGCCCACAAACTAACACAGTCCCTCAAACTAAAACAATCCCTCAAACGAATATAGGCCCTCAAACTTACACAGGCTCTCAATCTCATACAGACCTTCAAACTAACACAGTCCATCAAACTAATTCAGTCCCACAAACTAATGCAGTCCATCAAACTAATACAGGCCCTCAATCGAATAGAAACCCTCCAAATAATACAATCTATCAAAATAATACTGTCTCTCAAACTAATACAGTCCAGGAACCTAATACAGCCCCTCAAACTATTACAGCCCCTCAAACTAATACAGCCCCTCAAACTAATACAGCCACTCAAACTAATACAGCCTCAAACTAATACAGCCCCTCAAACTAATACAGCCCCTCAAACTAAAACAGCCCCTCAAACTAATACAGTCCATCAAACTAATACAGTCCATCAAATTAATACATTCCCTTAAACTAATACAGTCCATCAAACTAATACATTTCCTCAAACTAATACAGTGCATCAAACTAATGCATTACCTGAAATTAATACAATCCCTCAAATTAATACAGTCCATCAAACTAATACAGTCCATCAAACTAATGCAACCCTCCAAATAATACAAGCCATCAAACTAATACAGGCTCTCAAATTAATAGTCCATCAAAATAATACAGTGCATCAAACTAATACAGTCCCTCAAACTAATACAGTCCCTCAAACTAATGCAACCCTCGAAATAATACAGGCCATCAAACTAATACAGGCTCTCAAATTAATAGTCCATCAAAATAATACAGTGCATCAAACTAATACAGCCCCTCAAACTAATACAGTCTCTAAAACTAACATAGCCCCTCAAAATAATACTATCCCTCAAACTAATACAGTCCATCAAATTAATAAAGTCCATCAAATTAATACAGTCCCTCAAACTAATACAGTCCATCAAACTAATAAAGTCCATCAAACTAATATGTCCATCAAACTAATACAGTCCATCAAATTAATACAGTCCCTCAAAATAATAAAATCCATCAAACTAATACAGTCCATCAAATTAATGCAGTCCGTCAAACTAATACAGTCCATCAAACTAAAACAGTCCATCAAATTAATACAGTCCCTCAAACTAATAAAATCCATCAAACTAATACAGTCCATCAAATTAATGCAGTCCCTCAAATTAATACAGTCCCTCAAACTAATAAAATCCATCAAACTAATACAGTCCATCAAATTAATACTGCCGCTCAAACTAATACAGCCACTCAAACTAATACAGCCCCTCAATCTAATACAGTCCCTCAAACTAATACAGACCCTCAAACTAATACAGGCCCTCAAACTAATACAGTCCCTGAAATAATGCAGTCCCTCATAATAATACAGTCAATCAAACTAATACAGTCCATCAAACTAACACAGGCCATCAAACTAATACAGTCCATCAAACCAATACAGTCCATCAAACTAACACAGGCCATCAAACTAATGCAGCCCATCAAACTAATACAGTGTCTCAAACTAATACAGTCCCTCAAACTAACACAGGCCATCAAACTAATACAGCCCATCAAACTAATACAGTCTCTCAAACTAATACAGTCCATCAAACTAATACTGTCCATCAAACTAATACAGTCCATCAAACTAATACATCCCTTCAAACTAACACAGACCCTCAAACTAATACGGGACCTCAAACTAATACTGTCCATCAAACAAATACAGCCCTTCAAACTAATACAGGCCCTCAAACTAATACTGTCCATCAAACTGATACAGGCCCTCAAACTAATAGAGGCCCACAAACTAACACAGTCCCTCAAACTAAAACAATCCCTCAAACGAATATAGGCCCTCAAACTTACACAGGCTCTCAATCTCATACAGACCTTCAAACTAACACAGTCCATCAAACTAATTCAGTCCCACAAACTAATGCAGTCCATCAAACTAATACAGGCCCTCAATCGAATAGAAACCCTCCAAATAATACAATCTATCAAAATAATACTGTCTCTCAAACTAATACAGTCCAGGAACCTAATACAGCCCCTCAAACTATTACAGCCCCTCAAACTAATACAGCCCCTCAAACTAATACAGCCACTCAAACTAATACAGCCTCAAACTAATACAGCCCCTCAAACTAATACAGCCCCTCAAACTAAAACAGCCCCTCAAACTAATACAGTCCATCAAACTAATACAGTCCATCAAATTAATACATTCCCTTAAACTAATACAGTCCATCAAACTAATACATTTCCTCAAACTAATACAGTGCATCAAACTAATGCATTACCTGAAATTAATACAATCCCTCAAATTAATACAGTCCATCAAACTAATACAGTCCATCAAACTAATGCAACCCTCCAAATAATACAGGCCATCAAACTAATACAGGCTCTCAAATTAATAGTCCATCAAAATAATACAGTGCATCAAACTAATACAGTCCCTCAAACTAATACAGTCCCTCAAACTAATTCAGTCCATCAAAGTAATACAATCCATCAAACTAATAGAGTCCATCAAGTTAATGCAGTTCATCAAACTAATACAGCCCTTCACACTAATACACGCCATCAAACTAATACAGGCCATCAAACTAATACAATACCTCTAATTAATACAATCCCTCAAACTAATACAATCCCTCGATCTAATACAGTCCCTCAAACTAATAAAAGCCCTCAAACTAATACAGTCCATAAAACTAATACAGTCCCTCAAACTAATACAATCCCTCAACCTAATTCAGTCCATCAAACTAATATAGGCCCTCAAACTTATACACTCCATCAAACTAATAAAGTCCATCAAACTAATACAGTCCATCAAACTAATACAGTCCAGCAAACTCATACAGTGCATCTAACTAATACAGTCCCTCAAACTAATACAGTCCATCAAACTAATACAGTCGAACAATCTAATACAGTCCACGAAACTAATGCAGTCCATCAAACTAATACAGTCCCTCAAACTAATACAGTCCCTCAAACTAATACAATCCCTAAAGAAATACAGTCCATAAAACTAATACAGTCCATCAAACTAATATAATCCATCAAACTAATACAGTCCATGAAACTAATAAAATCCAAAAACTGACACAGTCCCTCAAACTAATACAATCCATCAAACTAATACATTCCATCAAACTAATACACAACCTTAATCTAATACAGTCCATCAAACTAATACATTCCAACACACTAATACAGACCATCAAACTAATACAGTCCATCAAACTAATAGATTCCATCAAATTAATACAGTCCATCTATCTAATACAGTCCCTCAAACTGATACAATCCATCAAACTAATACAGACCCTCAAACTAATAAAGTCCATAAAACTAAAACAGTCCATCAAACTAATATAGTCCATCAAACTAATACAGTCCATCAAACTAATACAGCCGCTCAAACTAATACAGTCCATCAAACTAATAGCGTCCATCAACCTAATACAGCCCCTCAAACTAATACAGTCCATCAAACTAATACAGTACCTCAAACTAACACAGTCCATCAAACTAATACAGGTCATCAAACTGATACAGTCCATCAAACAAATACAGTCCCTCAATCTAATACATTCCATCAAACTAATACAGTCCCTCAAACTAATACAATCCATCAAACTAACGCAGTCCATCAAACTAATACAGTCCCTCAAACTAATACAGTCCATCAAACTAATACAGTCCATCAAACTAATACAATCCCTCAAACTAATACAGTCCCTCAAACTAATACAGTCACTCAAACTAATACTGGCCCTTAAACTGATACAGGCCCACAAAATAACATAATCCCTCAAACTAATCCAGTCCCTCAAACTAATATCGTCCATCAAACTAATACAGTCCCTCAATCGAAAACAATCCCTCAACTAATACAGTCCCAGAAACTAATACGGACTCTCAAACTAATACTGTCCGTCAAACTATTACAGGCCCTCAAACTAATACAGGCTCTCAATCTAATACAGGCTCTCAAAATAATACAGTCCATCAAACTAATACAGTCCATCAAACTAACACAAGCCATCAAACTAATAGAGCCCCTCAAACTAATACAGATCCTCAAACTAATACAGTCCCTCAAACGAATACATTCCAAAAAACTAATAAAGTCCATCAAACTAATACAGTCCCTCTAAATAATACAGCCCATCAAACTAATATAGCCCCTCAAACTAATACAGTCCGTCAAACTAATACAGTCCCTCAAACTAATACAGTCCATCAAACTAATACAGGGCCTCTAACTAATACAATCCATCAAACTAATACAGTCCCTCAAACTAATACAATCCATCAAACTAATACAGGGCCTCAAACTAATACAGACTCTCAAACTAATAAAGTCCCTCAAACTAATACAGGCCCACCAACTCATACAGGCGATCAAACTAATAGAGTCCAACAAACTAATACAGTCCATCCAGCGAATACAGTCGCTCAAACTTAAACAATCCCTTAAACTAATATAGGCCCTGAAACTAACACAGGCACTCAATCTAATACAGACCCTCAAACTAATACAGTCCATCAAACTAATTCAGTCCCACAAACTAATACAGTCCATCAAACTAATAAAGGCCCTCAAATTGATAGAGACCCTCAAACTAATACAGTCCATCAAACTAATACAGACCCTCAAACTAATACAGGCCGTCAAACTAATACAGTCCCTGAAACTAATACAGTCTCTCAAACTAATACAGACCCTCAAACTAATACAGGCCCTCAAACTAATACTGCCCATCAAACTAATGCATCCCTTCAAACTAATACAGGCTCTCAAACTAATTGAGGCCCAAAAATTAATTCAGTCCATCAAACTAATACAGCCCTTCAAACTAATACAGTCCCTGAAACTAATACAGTAACTCAAACTAATAGAGACCCTCAAACTAATAGAGGCCCTCAAACTAATACTGTCCATCAAACCATTACAGCCCTTCAAACTAATACAGGCTGTCAAACTAATAGAGTCCCAAAAACTAATGCAGTCCCTCAAACTAACACAGTCCATCAATCTAAGACAGTCCATCAAACTAACACAGGCCATCAAATTAACACAGTCCCTAAAACTAATACAATCCATCAAACTAATACAGTCCATCAAACTAATACAGTCCCTCAAACTAATACAATCCATCAAACTAATACTGTCTCTCAAACTAATAGAGACCCTCAAACTAATACGGGCCCTCAAACTAATACTGTCCATCAAACTAATACAGCCCTTCAAACTAATACAGCCGCTCAAACTAATACATTCCCTCAAACTAATACAGTCCATCAAACTAATACAGCACATCAAACTAATATACGCCTTCAAATTAATACAGTCCATCAAACGAATACAGTCCATCAAACTAATACAGTCCCTCAAACTAATACAAACCCTCAAACTAATACAATCCCAGAAACTAATAGAGGCCCTCAAACTAATACAGGCCCTCAATCTAATACAGGCTCTCAAAATAATACAGTCCATCAAACTAATACAGTCCATCAAATTAATACAGTCCATCAAACTAACACAGGTCCTCAAACTAATACAGCCCCTCAAACTAATACAGTCACTCAAACTAATACAGTCTCTCAAACTAATACAGCCCCTCAAACTAATACAATCCATCAAACTAATACAGCCCCTCAAACTAATACTGTCCCTCAAATTAATACATTCCATTAAATTAATACAGTCCATCAAATTAAAACAGTCCCTCAAACTAATACAGTCCATAAAACTAATACAGTCCATCAAATTAATACAGTCCCTCAAACTAATACAGCCCCTCAAATTAATACAGTCCCTCAAACTAATACTGTCCATCAAATTAATACAGTCCCTCAAACTAATACAGTCCATCAAACTAATACAGTCCATCAAATTAATACAGCCGCTCAAACTAATACAGCCCCTCAAACTAATACAGATCCTCAAACTAATAAAGTCCTTCAAACTAATACAGACCCTCAAACTAATACAGGCCCTCAAGCGAATACAGTCCCTGAAACTAATACAGTATCTCAAACTAATACAGATCGTCAAAGTAATAAAGGCCATCAAACTAATATATTCCATCAAACTAATACAGCCCTTCAAACTAATACTGTCCCTGAAACTAATACAGTCTCTCAAACTAATACAGGCCCTCAAACTAATACTGTCCATCAAACTAATACAGCCCTTCAAACTAATACAGCCCTTCAAACTAATACAGGCTCTCAAACTAATAGAGGCCCAAAAACTAATGCAGTCCCTCAAACTAATACAGTCTGTCAAACTAATACAGTCCATCAAACTAATACAGTCCCTCAAACAGCCCCGAAAACTAATACAGCCCCTCAAACTACTACAGTCCATCAAACTAATACAGTCCCTCAAACTAATAGAGTCCATCAAACTAATACCAGCCCTTCAAACTAATAGAGGCCCTCAAACTAATACAGGCCCTCAATCTAATACAGGCTCTCAAAATAATACAGCCCATCAAAATAATGCAGTCCATCAAACTAATATAGTCCATCAAATTAAAACAGGCCCTCAAACTAATAGAGTCACTCAAACTAATACAGACCCTCAAACTAATACAGTCCCTCAAACGAATACATTCCAAAAAACTAATAAAGTCCATCAAACAATACAGTCCCTCAAACTAATACAGTCCATCAAACTAATACAGGGCCTCAAACTAAGACAGCCGCTCAAACTAATACAGTCACTCAAACTAATACCGTCTCTCAAACTAATACAGCCCCTCAAACTAATACTGTCCCTCAAATTAATACAGTCCATCAAATTAATATAGTCCATCAAATTAATGCAGTCCCTCAAACTAATACAGTCCATCAAACTAATACAGTCCCTCAAACTAATACAATCCATGAAACTAATACTGTCTCTCAAATTAATACTGTCTCTCAAACTAATAGAGACCCTCAAACTAATACAATCCATCAAACTAATACAGCACATCAAACTAATATAGGCCTTCAAATTAATACAGTCCATCAAACGAATACAGTCCATCAAACTAATACAGTCCCTCAAACTAATACAAACCTCAAACTAATACAATCCCAGAAACTAATAGAGGCCCTCAAACTAATACAGGCCCTCAATCTAATAAAGGCTCTCAAAATAATGCAGTCCATCAAACTAATACTGTCCCTCAAATTAATACAGTACATCAAATTAATACAGTCCATCAAATTAATACAGTCCCTCAAACTAATACAGACCATCAAACTAATACAGCCCCTCAAACTAATACAGTCCCTCAAACTAATACAGTCCATCAAACTAATACAGTCCCTCAAACTAATACAAACCCTCAAACTAATACAATCCCAGAAACTAATAGAGGCCCTCAAACTAATACAGGCCCTCAATCTAATACAGGCTCTCAAAATAATACAGTCCATCAAACTAATACAGTCCATCAAATTAATACAGTCCATCAAACTAACACAGGTCCTCAAACTAATACAAGCCCCACAAACTAATACAGTCACTCAAACTAATACAGTCTCTCAAACTAATACAGCCCCTCAAACTAATACAATCCATCAAACTAATACAGCCCCTCAAACTAATACAGTCACTCAAACTATTAAAGTCTCTCAAACTAATACAGCCCCTCAAACTAATACTGTCCCTCAAATTAATACATTCCATTAAATTAATACAGTCCATCAAATTAAAACAGTCCCTCAAACTAATACAGTCCATAAAACTAATACAGTCCATCAAATTAATACAGTCCCTCAAACTAATACAGCCCCTCAAATTAATACAGTCCCTCAAACTAATACTGTCCATCAAATTAATTCAGTCCCTCAAACTAATACAGTCCATCAAACTAATACAGTCCATCAAATTAATACAGCCGCTCAAACTAATACAGCCCCTCAAACTAATACAGACCCTCAAACTAATAAAGTCCTTCAAACTAATACAGACCCTCAAACTAATACAGGCCCTCAAGCGAATACAGTCCCTGAAACTAATACAGTATCTCAAACTAATACAGATCGTCAAAGTAATAAAGGCCATCAAACTAATATATTCCATAAAACTAATACAGCCCTTCAAACTAATACTGTCCCTGAAACTAATACAGTCTCTCAAACTAATACAGGCCCTCAAACTAATACTGTCCATCAAACTAATACAGCCCTTCAAACTAATACAGCCCTTCAAACTAATACAGGCTCTCAAACTAATAGAGGCCCAAAAACGATTGCAGTCCCTCAAACTAATACAGTCTGTCAAACTAATACAGTCCATCAAACTAATACAGTCCCTCAAACAGCCCCGAAAACTAATACAGCCCCTCAAACTACTACAGTCCATCAAACTAATACAGTCCCTCAAACTAATAGAGTCCATCAAACTAATACCAGCCCTTCAAACTAATAGAGGCCCTCAAACTAATACAGGCCCTCAATCTAATACAGGCTCTCAAAATAATACAGTCCATCAAAATAATGCAGTCCATCAAACTAATATAGTCCATCAAATTAAAACAGGCCCTCAAACTAATAGAGTCACTCAAATTAATACAGACCCTCAAACTAATACAGTCCCTCAAACGAATACATTACAAAAAACTAATAAAGTCCATCAAACAATACAGTCCCTCAAACTAATACAGTCCATCAAACTAATACAGGGCCTCAAACTAAGACAGCCGCTCAAACTAATACAGTCACTCAAACTAATACCGTCTCTCAAACTAATACAGCCCCTCAATCTAATAAAGGCTCTCAAAATAATGCAGTCCATCAAACTAATACTGTCCCTCAAATTAATACAGTCCATCAAATTAATACAGTCCATCAAATTAATACAGTCCCTCAAACTAATACAGACCATCAAACTAATACAGCCCCTCAAACTAATACTGTCCCTCAAATTAATACAGTCCATCAAATTAATACAGTCCAGCAAATTAATACAGTCCCTCAAACTAATACAGTCCATCAAACTAATACAGGCCATCAAATTAATACAGCCGCTCAAACTAATACAGCCCCTCAAACTATTACAGCCCCTCAAACTAATACAGTCCCTCAAACTAATACAGTCCCTCAAACTAATACAATCCATCAAACTAATAAAGCCCCTCAAACTAATACAGTCACTCAAACTATTAAAGTCTCTCAAACTAATACAGCCCCTCAAACTAATACTGTCCCTCAAATTAATACAGTCCATTAAATTAATACAGTCCATCAAATTAAAACAGTCCCTCAAACTAATACAGTCCATCAAACTAATACAGTCCATCAAATTAATACAGTCCCTCAAACTAATACAGCCCCTCAAATTAATACAGTCCCTCAAACTAATACAGTCCATCAAATTAATACAGTCCCCCAAACTAATACAGTCCATCAAATTAATACAGTCCCCCAAACTAATACAGTCCATCAAATTAATACAGCCGCTCAAACTAATACAGCCCCTCAAACTAATACAGCCCCTCAAACTAATAAAGTCCCTCAAACTAATACAGATCCTCAAACTAATACAGGCCTCAAGCTAAAACAGTCCCTGAAACTAATACAGTGTCTCAAACTAATACAGATCGTCAAAGTAACATAGGCCATCAAACTAATACATTCCATCAAACTAATACAGCCCTTCAAACTAATACTGTCCCTGAAACTAATACAGTCTCTCAAACTAATACAGGCCCTCAAACTAATACTGTCCATCAAACTAATACAGCCCTTCAAACGAATACAGCCCTTCAAACTAATACAGGCTCTCAAACTAATAGAGGCCCAAAAACTAATGCAGTCCCTCAAACTAATACAGTCTGTCAAACTAATACAGTCCATCAAACTAATACAGTCCCTCAAACAGCCCCTAAAACTAATACAGCACCTCAAACTACTACAGTCCATCAAACTAATACAGTCCCTCAAACTAATAGAGTCCATCAAACTAATACCAGCCCTCAAACTAATACAGAACATGAAACTTATACAACCCCTCAAACTAATACAGTCCATCAAATTAATAGAGCCCCTCAAACTAATACAGCCCCTCAAACTAATACAGCCCTTCAAACTAATAGAGGCCCTCCAACTAATACAGGCCCTCAATCTAATACAGGCTCTCAAAATAATACAGTCAATCAAACTAATGCAGTCCATCAATCTAATACAGTCCATCAAACTAAAACAGGCCCTCAAACTAATAGAGTCACTCAAACTAATACAGACCCTCAAACTAATACAGTCCCTCAAACGAATACATTCCAAAAAACTAATAAAGTCCATCAAACAATACAGTCCCTCAAACTAATACAGTCCATCAAACTAATACAGTCCATCAAACAGCCCCGAAAACTAATACAGCCCCTCAAACTACTACAGTCCATCAAACTAATACAGTCCCTCAAACTAATAGAGTCCATCAAACTAATACCAGCCCTTCAAACTAATAGAGGCCCTCAAACTAATACAGGCCCTCAATCTAATACAGGCTCTCAAAATAATACAGTCCATCAAAATAATGCAGTCCATCAAACTAATATAGTCCATCAAATTAAAACAGGCCCTCAAACTAATAGAGTCACTCAAACTAATACAGACCCTCAAACTAATACAGTCCCTCAAACGAATACATTCCAAAAAACTAATAAAGTCCATCAAACAATACAGTCCCTCAAACTAATACAGTCCATCAAACTAATACCGGGCCTCAAACTAAGACAGCCGCTCAAACTAATACAGTCACTCAAACTAATACCGTCTCTCAAACTAATACAGCCCCTCAAACTAATACTGTCCCTCAAATTAATACAGTCCATCAAATTAATATAGTCCATCAAATTAATGCAGTCCCTCAAACTAATACAGTCCATCAAACTAATACAGTCCCTCAAACTAATACAATCCATGAAACTAATACTGTCTCTCAAATTAATACTGTCTCTCAAACTAATAGAGACCCTCAAACTAATACAATCCATCAAACTAATACAGCACATCAAACTAATATAGGCCTTCAAATTAATACAGTCCATCAAACGAATACAGTCCATCAAACTAATACAGTCCCTCAAACTAATACAAACCTCAAACTAATACAATCCCAGAAACTAATAGAGGCCCTCAAACTAATACAGGCCCTCAATCTAATAAAGGCTCTCAAAATAATGCAGTCCATCAAACTAATACTGTCCCTCAAATTAATACAGTCCATCAAATTAATACAGTCCATCAAATTAATACAGTCCCTCAAACTAATACAGACCATCAAACTAATACAGCCCCTCAAACTAATACAATCCATCAAACTAATACAGTCCATCAAACTAATACAGTCCCTCAAACTAATACAATCCATCAAACTAATACTGTCTCTCAAACTAATAGAGACCCTCAAACTAATACGGGCCCTCAAACTAATACTGTCCATCAAACTAATACAGCCCTTCAAACTAATACAGCCGCTCAAACTAATACATTCCCTCAAACTAATACAGTCCATCAAACTAATACAGCACATCAAACTAATATACGCCTTCAAATTAATACAGTCCATCAAACGAATACAGTCCATCAAACTAATACAGTCCCTCAAACTAATACAAACCCTCAAACTAATACAATCCCAGAAACTAATAGAGGCCCTCAAACTAATACAGGCCCTCAATCTAATACAGGCTCTCAAAATAATACAGTCCATCAAACTATTACAGTCCATCAAATTAATACAGTCCATCAAACTAACACAGGTCCTCAAACTAATACAGCCCCTCAAACTAATACAGTCACTCAAACTAATAGAGTCTCTCAAACTAATACAGCCCCTCAAACTAATACAATCCATCAAACTAATACAGCCCCTCAAACTAATACAGTCACTCAAACTATTAAAGTCTCTCAAACTAATACAGCCCCTCAAACTAATACTGTCCCTCAAATTAATACATTCCATTAAATTAATACAGTCCATCAAATTAAAACAGTCCCTCAAACTAATACAGTCCATAAAACTAATACAGTCCATCAAATTAATACAGTCCCTCAAACTAATACAGCCCCTCAAATTAATACAGTCCCTCAAACTAATACTGTCCATCAAATTAATACAGTCCCTCAAACTAATACAGTCCATCAAACTAATACAGTCCATCAAATTAATGCAGCCGCTCAAACTAATACAGCCCCTCAAACTAATACAGACCCTCAAACTAATAAAGTCCTTCAAACTAATACAGACCCTCAAACTAATACAGGCCCTCAAGCGAATACAGTCCCTGAAACTAATACAGTATCTCAAACTAATACAGATCGTCAAAGTAATAAAGGCCATCAAACTAATATATTCCATCAAACTAATACAGCCCTTCAAACTAATACTGTCCCTGAAACTAATACAGTCTCTCAAACTAATACAGGCCCTCAAACTAATACTGTCCATCAAACTAATACAGCCCTTCAAACTAATACAGCCCTTCAAACTAATACAGGCTCTCAAACTAATAGAGGCCCAAAAACGAATGCAGTCCCTCAAACTAATACAGTCTGTCAAACTAATACAGTCCATCAAACTAATACAGTCCCTCAAACAGCCCCGAAAACTAATACAGCCCCTCAAACTACTACAGTCCATCAAACTAATACAGTCCCTCAAACTAATAGAGTCCATCAAACTAATACCAGCCCTTCAAACTAATAGAGGCCCTCAAACTAATACAGGCCCTCAATCTAATACAGGCTCTCAAAATAATACAGTCCATCAAAATAATGCAGTCCATCAAACTAATATAGTCCATCAAATTAAAACGGGCCCTCAAACTAATAGAGTCACTCAAACTAATACAGACCCTCAAACTAATACAGTCCCTCAAACGAATACATTCCAAAAAACTAATAAAGTCCATCAAACAATACAGTCCCTCAAACTAATACAGTCCATCAAACTAATACAGGGCCTCAAACTAAGACAGCCGCTCAAACTAATACAGTCACTCAAACTAATACCGTCTCTCAAACTAATACAGCCCCTTAATCTAATAAAGGTTCTCAAAATAATGCAGTCCATCAAACTAATACTGTCCCTCAAATTAATACAGTCCATCAAATTAATACAGTCCATCAAATTAATACAGTCCCTCAAACTAATACAGACCATCAAACTAATACAGCCCCTCAAACTAATACTGTCCCTCAAATTAATACAGTCCATCAAATTAATACAGTCCAGCAAATTAATACAGTCCCTCAAACTAATACAGTCCATCAAACTAATACAGGCCATCAAATTAATACAGCCGCTCAAACTAATACAGCCCCTCAAACTATTACAGCCCCTCAAACTAATACAGTCCCTCAAACTAATACAGTCCCTCAAACTAATACAATCCATCAAACTAATAAAGCCCCTCAAACTAATACAGTCACTCAAACTATTAAAGTCTCTCAAACTAATACAGCCCCTCAAACTAATACTGTCCCTCAAATTAATACAGTCCATTAAATTAATACAGTCCATCAAATTAAAACAGTCCCTCAAACTAATACAGTCCATCAAACTAATACAGTCCATCAAATTAATACAGTCCCTCAAACTAATACAGCCCCTCAAATTAATACAGTCGCTCAAACTAATACAGTCCATCAAATTAATACAGTCCCCCAAACTAATACAGTCCATCAAATTAATACAGCCGCTCAAACTAATACAGCCCCTCAAACTAATACAGCCCCTCAAACTAATAAAGTCCCTCAAACTAATACAGATCCTCAAACTAATACAGGCCTCAAGCTAAAACAGTCCCTGAAACTAATACAGTGTCTCAAACTAATACAGTTCGTCAAAGTAACATAGGCCATCAAACTAATACATTCCATCAAACTAATACAGCCCTTCAAACTAATACTGTCCCTGAAACTAATACAGTCTCTCAAACTAATACAGGCCCTCAAACTAATACTGTCCATCAAACTAATACAGCCCTTCAAACGAATACAGCCCTTCAAACTAATACAGGCTCTCAAACTAATAGAGGCCCAAAAACTAATGCAGTCCCTCAAACTAATACAGTCTGTCAAACTAATACAGTCCATCAAACTAATACAGTCCCTCAAACAGCCCCTAAAACTAATACAGCACCTCAAACTACTACAGTCCATCAAACTAATACAGTCCCTCAAACTAATAGAGTCCATCAAACTAATACCAGCCCTCAAACTAATACAGAACATGAAACTTATACAACCCCTCAAACTAATACAGTCCATCAAATTAATAGAGCCCCTCAAACTAATACAGCCCCTCAAACTAATACAGCCCTTCAAACTAATAGAGGCCCTCCAACTAATACAGGCCCTCAATCTAATACAGGCTCTCAAAATAATACAGTCAATCAAACTAATGCAGTCCATCAATCTAATACAGTCCATCAAACTAAAACAGGCCCTCAAACTAATAGAGTCACTCAAACTAATACAGACCCTCAAACTAATACAGTCCCTCAAACGAATACATTCCAAAAAACTAATAAAGTCCATCAAACAATACAGTCCCTCAAACTAATACAGTCCATCAAACTAATACAGTCCATCAAACAGCCCCGAAAACTAATACAGCCCCTCAAACTACTACAGTCCATCAAACTAATACAGTCCCTCAAACTAATAGAGTCCATCAAACTAATACCAGCCCTTCAAACTAATAGAGGCCCTCAAACTAATACAGGCCCTCAATCTAATACAGGCTCTCAAAATAATACAGTCCATCAAAATAATGCAGTCCATCAAACTAATATAGTCCATCAAATTAAAACAGGCCCTCAAACTAATAGAGTCACTCAAACTAATACAGACCCTCAAACTAATACAGTCCCTCAAACGAATACATTCCAAAAAACTAATAAAGTCCATCAAACAATACAGTCCCTCAAACTAATACAGTCCATCAAACTAATACCGGGCCTCAAACTAAGACAGCCGCTCAAACTAATACAGTCACTCAAACTAATACCGTCTCTCAAACTAATACAGCCCCTCAAACTAATACTGTCCCTCAAATTAATACAGTCCATCAAATTAATATAGTCCATCAAATTAATGCAGTCCCTCAAACTAATACAGTCCATCAAACTAATACAGTCCCTCAAACTAATACAATCCATGAAACTAATACTGTCTCTCAAATTAATACTGTCTCTCAAACTAATAGAGACCCTCAAACTAATACAATCCATCAAACTAATACAGCACATCAAACTAATATAGGCCTTCAAATTAATACAGTCCATCAAACGAATACAGTCCATCAAACTAATACAGTCCCTCAAACTAATACAAACCTCAAACTAATACAATCCCAGAAACTAATAGAGGCCCTCAAACTAATACAGGCCCTCAATCTAATAAAGGCTCTCAAAATAATGCAGTCCATCAAACTAATACTGTCCCTCAAATTAATACAGTCCATCAAATTAATACAGTCCATCAAATTAATACAGTCCCTCAAACTAATACAGACCATCAAACTAATACAGCCCCTCAAACTAATACAATCCATCAAACTAATACAGTCCATCAAACTAATACAGTCCCTCAAACTAATACAATCCATCAAACTAATACTGTCTCTCAAACTAATAGAGACCCTCAAACTAATACGGGCCCTCAAACTAATACTGTCCATCAAACTAATACAGCCCTTCAAACTAATACAGCCGCTCAAACTAATACATTCCCTCAAACTAATACAGACCATCAAACTAATACAGCACATCAAACTAATATGCGCCTTCAAATTAATACAGTCCATCAAACGAATACAGTCCATCAAACTAATACAGTCCCTCAAACTAATACAAACCCTCAAACTAATACAATCCCAGAAACTAATAGAGGCCCTCAAACTAATACAGGCCCTCAATCTAATACAGGCTCTCAAAATAATACAGTCCATCAAACTATTACAGTCCATCAAATTAATACAGTCCATCAAACTAACACAGGTCCTCAAACTAATACAGCCCCTCAAACTAATACAGTCACTCAAACTAATACAGTCTCTCAAACTAATACAGCCCCTCAAACTAATACAATCCATCAAACTAATACAGCCCCTCAAACTAATACAGTCACTCAAACTATTAAAGTCTCTCAAACTAATACAGCCCCTCAAACTAATACTGTCCCTCAAATTAATACATTCCATTAAATTAATACAGTCCATCAAATTAAAACAGTCCCTCAAACTAATACAGTCCATAAAACTAATACAGTCCATCAAATTAATACAGTCCCTCAAACTAATACAGCCCCTCAAATTAATACAGTCCCTCAAACTAATACTGTCCATCAAATTAATACAGTCCCTCAAACTAATACAGTCCATCAAACTAATACAGTCCATCAAATTAATGCAGCCGCTCAAACTAATACAGCCCCTCAAACTAATACAGACCCTCAAACTAATAAAGTCCTTCAAACTAATACAGACCCTCAAACTAATACAGGCCCTCAAGCGAATACAGTCCCTGAAACTAATACAGTATCTCAAACTAATACAGATCGTCAAAGTAATAAAGGCCATCAAACTAATATATTCCATCAAACTAATACAGCCCTTCAAACTAATACTGTCCCTGAAACTAATACAGTCTCTCAAACTAATACAGGCCCTCAAACTAATACTGTCCATCAAACTAATACAGCCCTTCAAACTAATACAGCCCTTCAAACTAATACAGGCTCTCAAACTAATAGAGGCCCAAAAACGAATGCAGTCCCTCAAACTAATACAGTCTGTCAAACTAATACAGTCCATCAAACTAATACAGTCCCTCAAACAGCCCCGAAAACTAATACAGCCCCTCAAACTACTACAGTCCATCAAACTAATACAGTCCCTCAAACTAATAGAGTCCATCAAACTAATACCAGCCCTTCAAACTAATAGAGGCCCTCAAACTAATACAGGCCCTCAATCTAATACAGGCTCTCAAAATAATACAGTCCATCAAAATAATGCAGTCCATCAAACTAATATAGTCCATCAAATTAAAACGGGCCCTCAAACTAATAGAGTCACTCAAACTAATACAGACCCTCAAACTAATACAGTCCCTCAAACGAATACATTCCAAAAAACTAATAAAGTCCATCAAACAATACAGTCCCTCAAACTAATACAGTCCATCAAACTAATACAGGGCCTCAAACTAAGACAGCCGCTCAAACTAATACAGTCACTCAAACTAATACCGTCTCTCAAACTAATACAGCCCCTCAATCTAATAAAGGTTCTCAAAATAATGCAGTCCATCAAACTAATACTGTCCCTCAAATTAATACAGTCCATCAAATTAATACAGTCCATCAAATTAATACAGTCCCTCAAACTAATACAGACCATCAAACTAATACAGCCCCACAAACTAATACTGTCCCTCAAATTAATACAGTCCATCAAATTAATACAGTCCAGCAAATTAATACAGTCCCTCAAACTAATACAGTCCATCAAACTAATACAGTCCATCAAATTAATACAGCCGCTCAAACTAATACAGCCCCTCAAACTATTACAGCCCCTCAAACTAATACAGTCCCTCAAACTAATACAGTCCCTCAAACTAATACAATCCATCAAACTAATAAAGCCCCTCAAACTAATACAGTCACTCAAACTATTAAAGTCTCTCAAACTAATACAGCCCCTCAAACTAATACTGTCCCTCAAATTAATACAGTCCATTAAATTAATACAGTCCATCAAATTAAAACAGTCCCTCAAACTAATACAGTCCATCAAACTAATACAGTCCATCAAATTAATACAGTCCCTCAAACTAATACAGCCCCTCAAATTAATACAGTCCCTCAAACTAATACAGTCCATCAAATTTATACAGTCCCCCAAACTAATACAGTCCATCAAATTAATACAGCCGCTCAAACTAATACAGCCCCTCAAACTAATACAGCCCCTCAAACTAATAAAGTCCCTCAAACTAATACAGATCCTCAAACTAATACAGGCCTCAAGCTAAAACAGTCCCTGAAACTAATACAGTGTCTCAAACTAATACAGATCGTCAAAGTAACATAGGCCATCAAACTAATACATTCCATCAAACTAATACAGCCCTTCAAACTAATACTGTCCCTGAAACTAATACAGTCTCTCAAACTAATACAGGCCCTCAAACTAATACTGTCCATCAAACTAATACAGCCCTTCAAACGAATACAGCCCTTCAAACTAATACAGGCTCTCAAACTAATAGAGGCCCAAAAACTAATGCAGTCCCTCAAACTAATACAGTCTGTCAAAATAATGCAGTCCATCAAACTAATACAGTCCCTCAAACAGCCCCTAAAACTAATACAGCACCTCAAACTACTACAGTCCATCAAACTAATACAGTCCCTCAAACTAATAGAGTCCATCAAACTAATACCAGCCCTCAAACTAATACAGAACATGAAACTTATACAACCCCTCAAACTAATACAGTCCATCAAATTAATAGAGCCCCTCAAACTAATACAGCCCCTCAAACTAATACAGCCCTTCAAACTAATAGAGGCCCTCCAACTAATACAGGCCCTCAATCTAATACAGGCTCTCAAAATAATACAGTCAATCAAACTAATGCAGTCCATCAATCTAATACATTCCATCAAACTAAAACAGGTCCTCAAACTAATAGAGTCACTCAAACTAATACAGACCCTCAAACTAATACAGTCCCTCAAACGAATACATTCCAAAAAACTAATAAAGTCCATCAAACAATACAGTCCCTCAAACTAATACAGTCCATCAAACTAATACAGTCCATCAAACTAATACAGGGCCTCAAACTAAGACAGCCGCTCAAACTAATACAGTCACTCAAACTAATACCGTCTCTCAAACTAATACAGCCCCTCAAACTAATACTGTCCCTCAAATTAATACAGTCCATCAAATTAATACAGTCCAACAAATTAATGCAGTCCCGCAAACTAATACAGTCCATCAAACTAATACAGTCCATCAAATTAATACAGTCCCTCAAACTAATACAGCCTCTCAAACTAATACAGTTCCTCAAACTAATACAGTCCATCAAATTAATACAGTCCCTCAAACTAATACAGTCCATCAAACTAATATAGTCCATCTAATTAATACAGTCCAAGAAACTATTACAGTCCATCCAGCTCATACAGTCGCTCAAACTAAAACAATCCCTTAAACTAATATAGGCCCTCAAACTAACACAGGCCCTCAATCTAATACAGACCCTCAAACTAATACAGTCCATCAAACTAATTCAGTCCCACAAACTAATACAGTCCATCAATCTAATACAGGCCCTCAATCTAATAGAGACCCTCAAACTAATACAATCCATCAAACTAATACAGTCTCTCAAACTAATAGAGACCCTCAAACTAATACGGGCCCTCAAACTAATACTGTCCACAAACTAATACAGCCCTTCAAACTAATACAGCCCCTCAAACTAACACATTCCCTCAAACTAATATAGTCCATCAAACTAATACAGCCAATCAAACTAATACAGGCCCTCAAATTAATACAGTCCATCAAACTAATACAGTCAATCAAACTAATACAGTCCCTCAAACAAATAATGACCTCAAAGTAATAAAGTCCCAGAAACTAATATAGGCCTTCAAACTAATACAGGCCCTCAATCCAAAACAGGCTCAAAAACTAATACAGCCCATCAAACTAATACAGTCTGTCAAATTAATACATTCCATCAAACTAATACAGTCCCTCAAACTAATACAGTCCATCAAACTAATACAGTCCCTCAAACTAATAGAGTCCATCAAACTAATACTAGCCCTCAAACTAATACAGTCCATCAAATTAATAGAGCCCCTCCAACTAATACAGCCCCTGAAACTAATACAGCCCTTCAAACTAATACAGGCCCTCATACTAATACAGGCCCTAAACTAATACAGCCCCTCAAACTAATACAGCCCTTCAAACTAATACAGGCCCTCATACTAATACAGGCCCTAAACTAATACAGGTCCTCAAACTAATACAGTCCATCAAACTAATATAGGCCCTCAAATTAATACAGTCCATCAAACTAATACAGATCAAGAAACTAATAGAGGCCCTCAAACTAATACAGGCCCTCAATCTAATAAAGGCTCTCAAAATAATACAGTCCATCAAACTAATGCAGTCCATCAAACTAATACAGTCCCTCAAACTAATACAGTCCCTCAAAGGAATACATTGAAAAAAACTAATTAAGTCCATCAAACAATACAGTCCCTCAAACTAATACAATCCATCAAACTAATACAGGGCCTCAAACTAAGACAGCCGCTCAAACTAATACAGTCACTCAAACTAATACAGTCCCTCAAACTAATACAGTCCCTCAAACGAATACATTCCAAAAAACTAATAAAGTCCATCAAACAATACAGTCCCTCAAACTAATACAATCCATCAAACTAATACAGGGTCTCAAACTAAGACAGCCGCTAAAACTAATACCGTCTCTCAAACTAATAAACCCCTCAAACTAATAATGTCCCTCAAATTAATACAGTCCATCAAATTAATACAGTCCATCGAATTAATGCAGACCCTCAAACTAATATTGTCCATCAAACTCATACAGTCCATCAAATAAATACAGTCCCTCAAACTAATACAGCCCCTCAAACTAATACAGTCCCTCAAACTAATACAGTCCATCAAATTAATACAGTCCCTCAAACTAATGCAGTCCATCAAACTAATACAGTCTGTCTAATTAATACAGTCCAAGAAACTAATACAGTCCATCCAGCTAATACAGTCGCTCAAACTAAAACAATCCCTTAAACTAATATAGGCCCTCAAACTAACACAGGCACTCAATCTAATACAGACCCTCAAACTAATACAGTCCATCAAACTAATACAGTCCATCTAATTAATACAGTCCAAGAAACTATTACAGTCCATCCAGCTCATACAGTCGCTCAAACTAAAACAATCCCTTAAACTAATATAGGCCCTCAAACTAACACAGGCCCTCAATCTAATACAGACCCTCAAACTAATACAGTCCATCAAACTAATTCAGTCCCACAAACTAATACAGTCCATCAATCTAATATAGGCCCTCAATCTAATAGAGACCCTCAAACTAATACAATCCATTAAATCAATACAGTCTCTCAAACTAATAGAGACCCTCAAACTAATACGGGCCCTCAAACTAATACTGTCCACAAACTAATACAGCCCTTCAAACTAATACAGCCCCTCAAACTAACACATTCCCTCAAACTAATATAGTCCATCAAACTAATACAGTCAATCAAACTAATACAGGCCCTCAAATTAATACAGTCCATCAAATTAATACAGTCAATCAAACTAATACAGTCCCTCAAACAAATACAAGACCTCAAAGTAATAAAGTCCCAGAAACTAATATAGGCCCTCAAACTAATACAGGCCCTCAATCCAATACAGGCTCTCAAAATAATACAGTCCATCAAACTAATACAGTACATCAAACTAACACAGGTCCTCAAACTAATAGAGTCCCTCAAACGAATACAGACTCTCAAACTAATACAGATCCTCAAACGAATACATTCCAAAAAACTAATAAAGTCCATCAAACAATACAGTCCCTCAAACTAATACAATCCATTAAACTAATACATGGCCTCCAACTAATACAGCTCTTCAAACTAATACATGTCACTCAAACTAACACAGTCTCTCAAACTAATACAGCCCCTCAAACTAATACAATCCATCATAGTAATACAGTCCATCAAATTAATAAAGTCCCTCAAACTAATACAGTCCATCAAACTTATACAGTCCATCAAATTAATACAGTCCATCAAACTAATGCAGTCCATCAAACTAATACAGTCCCTCAAACTAATACAGTCCCTCAAAGGAATACATTGAAAAAAACTAATTAAGTCCATCAAACAATACAGTCCCTCAAACTAATACAATCCATCAAACTAATACAGGGCCTCAAACTAAGACAGCCGCTCAAACTAATACAGTCACTCAAACTAATACAGTCCCTCAAACTAATACAGTCCCTCAAACGAATACATTCAAAAAACTAATAAAGTCCATCAAACAATACAGTCCCTCAAACTAATACAATCCATCAAACTAATACAGGGTCTCAAACTAAGACAGCCGCTAAAACTAATACCGTCTCTCAAACTAATAAACCCCTCAAACTAATAATGTCCCTCAAATTAATACAGTCCATCAAATTAATACAGTCCATCGAATTAATGCAGACCCTCAAACTAATATTGTCCATCAAACTCATACAGTCCATCAAATAAATACAGTCCCTCAAACTAATACAGCCCCTCAAACTAATACAGTCCCTCAAACTAATACAGTCCATCAAATTAATACAGTCCCTCAAACTAATGCAGTCCATCAAACTAATACAGTCTGTCTAATTAATACAGTCCAAGAAACTAATACAGTCCATCCAGCTAATACAGTCGCTCAAACTAAAACAATCCCTTAAACTAATATAGGCCCTCAAACTAACACAGGCACTCAATCTAATACAGACCCTCAAACTAATACAGTCCATCAAACTAATACAGTCCATCTAATTAATACAGTCCAAGAAACTATTACAGTCCATCCAGCTCATACAGTCGCTCAAACTAAAACAATCCCTTAAACTAATATAGGCCCTCAAACTAACACAGGCCCTCAATCTAATACAGACCCTCAAACTAATACAGTCCATCAAACTAATTCAGTCCCACAAACTAATACAGTCCATCAATCTAATATAGGCCCTCAATCTAATAGAGACCCTCAAACTAATACAATCCATTAAATCAATACAGTCTCTCAAACTAATAGAGACCCTCAAACTAATACGGGCCCTCAAACTAATACTGTCCACAAACTAATACAGCCCTTCAAACTAATACAGCCCCTCAAACTAACACATTCCCTCAAACTAATATAGTCCATCAAACTAATACAGTCAATCAAACTAATACAGGCCCTCAAATTAATACAGTCCATCAAATTAATACAGTCAATCAAACTAATACAGTCCCTCAAACAAATACAAGACCTCAAAGTAATAAAGTCCCAGAAACTAATATAGGCCCTCAAACTAATACAGGCCCTCAATCCAATACAGGCTCTCAAAATAATACAGTCCATCAAACTAATACAGTACATCAAACTAACACAGGTCCTCAAACTAATAGAGTCCCTCAAACGAATACAGACTCTCAAACTAATACAGATCCTCAAACGAATACATTCCAAAAAACTAATAAAGTCCATCAAACAATACAGTCCCTCAAACTAATACAATCCATTAAACTAATACATGGCCTCCAACTAATACAGCTCTTCAAACTAATACATGTCACTCAAACTAACACAGTCTCTCAAACTAATACAGCCCCTCAAACTAATACAATCCATCATAGTAATACAGTCCATCAAATTAATAAAGTCCCTCAAACTAATACAGTCCATCAAACTTATACAGTCCATCAAATTAATACAGTCCCTCAAACTAATACAGTCCATCAAACGTATACAGTCCATCAAACTAATAAAGCCCCTCAAACTAATACAGTCCCTCAAACTAATACAGTCCATCAAATTAATACAGTCCCTCAAACTAATACAGTCCATCAAACTAATACAGTCCATCAAACTAATACAGTCCATCAAATTAATAAAGCCGCTCAAACTAATACAGCCCCTCAAACTATTACAGCCCCTCAAACTAATACAGTCCATCAAACTAATACAGTCCATCAAATTAATACAGCCACTCAAACTAATCCAGCCCCTCAAACTATTACAGCACCTCAAACTAATACAGTCTCTCAAACTAATACAGTCCCTCAAACTAATACAATCCATCAAAGTAATACAGGGCCTGAAACTAATACAGCCCCTCAAACTAATACAGTCACTCAAACTATTACAGTCTCTCAAACTCATACAGCCCCTCAAACTAATACTGTCCCTCAAATTAATACAGCCCATTAAATTAATACAGTCCATCAAATTAATACAGTCCCTCAAACTAATACAGTCCATCAAACTAATACACTCCATCAAATTAATACAGCCGCTCAAACTAATACAGCCCTTCAAAGTAATACAGGCTCTCAAACTAATAGAGGCTCAAAAACTAATACAGTCCATCAAACTAATACAGTCTGTCAAATTAATACATTCCATCAAACTAATACAGTCCCTCAAACTAATACAGTCCATCAAACTAATACAGTCCCTCAAACTAATAGAGTCCATCAAACTAATACTAGCCCTCAAACTAATACAGTCCATCAAATTAATAGAGCCCCTCCAACTAATACAGCCCCTGAAACTAATACAGCCCTTCAAAGTAATACAGGCCCTCATACTAATACAGGCCCTAAACTAATACAGCCCCTCAAACTAATACAGCCCTTCAAACTAATACAGGCCCTCATACTAATACAGGCCCTAAACTAATACAGGCCATCAAACTAATACAGTCCATCAAACTAATATAGGCCCTCAAATTCATACAGTCCATCAAACTAATACAGATCAAGAAACTAATAGAGGCCCTCAAACTAATACAGGCCCTCAATCTAATAAAGGCTCTCAAAATAATACAGTCCATCAAACTAATGCAGTCCATCAAACTAATACAGTCCCTCAAACTAATACAGTCCCTCAAACGAATACATTCCAAAAAACTAATAAAGTCCATCAAACAAAACAGTCCCTCAAACTAATACAATCCATCAAACTAATACAGGGCCTCAAACTAGGACAGCCGCTAAAACTAATACCGTCTCTCAAACTAATAAACCCCTCAAACTAATAATGTCCCTCAAATTAATACAGTCCATTAAATTAATACAGTCCATCAAATTAATGCAGACCCTCAAACTAATATTGCCCATCAAACTCATACAGTCCATCAAATTAATACAGTCCCTCAAACTAATACAGCCCCTCAAACTAATACAGTCCCTCAAACTAATACAGTCCATCAAATTAATACAGTCCCTCAAACTAATACAGTCCATCAAACTAATACAGTCCGTCTAATTAATACAGTCCAAGAAACTAATACATTCCATCCAGCTAATACAGTCGCTCAAACTAATACAATCCCTTAAACTAATATCGGCCCTCAAACTAACACAGGCACTCAATCTAATACAGACCCTCAAACTAATACAGTCCATCAAACTAATTCAGTCCCACAAACTAATACAGTCCATCAAACTAATACAGGCCCTCAATCTAATAGAGACCCTCAAACTAATACAATCCACCAAACTAATACTGTCCATCAAAATAATACAGCCCTTCAAACTAATACAGGCCCTCATACTAATACAGGCCCTAAACTATTACAGGCCCTCAAACTAATACAGTCCATCAAACTAATACAGGCCCTCAAATTAATACAGTCCATCAAACTAATGCAGTGCATCAAAATAATACAGTCCCTGAAACTAATACAGTCCCTCAAACGAATACATTCCAAGAAACTATTAAAGTCCATCAAACAATACAGTCCCTCAAACTAATACAATCCATCAAACTAATACAGGACCTCAAACTAAGACAGCCGCTTAAATTAATACAGTCACTCAAACTAATACCGTCTCTGAAACTAATAAACCCCTCAAACTAATACTGTCCCTCAAATTAATACAGTCCATCAAATTAATACAGTCCATCAAATTAATGCAGTCCCTCAAACTAATACAGTCCATCAAACTAATACAGTCCATCAAATTAATACAGTCCCTCAAACTAATACAGTCCATCAAATTAATACAGTCCCTCAAACTAATACAGTCCATCAAACTAATACAGTCCGTCTAATTAATAAAGTCCAATAAACTAATACAGTCCATCCAGCTAATACAGTCGCTCAAACTAAAACAATCCCTTAAACGAATATAGGCCCTCAAACTAACACAGGCACTCAATCTAATACAGACCCTCAAACTAATACAGTACATCAAACTAATTCAGTTCCACAAACAAATACAGTCCATCAAACTAATACAGGCCCTCAATCTAATAGAGACTCTCAAACTAATACAATCCATCAAACTAATACTGTCTCTCAAACTAATAGAGACCCTCAAACTAATACGGGCCCTCAAACTAATACTGTCCATCAAACTAATACAGCCCTTCAAACTAATACAGCCCCTCAAACTAATACATTCCCTCAAGCTAATATTGTCCATCAAACTAATACAGCCCATCAAACTAATACAGGCCCTCAAATTAATACAGTCCATCAACCTAATACAGTCAATCAAACTAATACAGTCCCTCAAACAAATACAAGCCCTCAAACTAATAAAGTCCCAGAAACTAATAGACGCCCTCAAACTAATACAAGCCCTCAATCTAATACTGGCTCTCAAAATAATACAGTCCATCAAACTAATACAGTCCTTCAAACTAACACAGGACCTCAAACTTATACAGTCCATCAAACTACTACAGTCCCTCAAACGAATACATTCCAAAAAACTAATAAAGTCCATCAAACAATACAGTCCCTCAAACGAATACAATCCATTAAACGAATACATGGGCTCTAACTAATACAGCCACTCAAACTAATACAGTCACTCAAACTAATACAGTCTCTCAAACTAATATAGCCCATCAAACTAATACAGTCCATCAAATTAATACAGTCCATCAAATTAATACAGTCCCTCAAACTAATACAGCCCCTCAAACTTATACAGTCCATCAAATTAATACAGTCCCTCAAACTAATACAGCCCTCAAACTAATACAGTCCCTCAAACTAATACAGTCCATCAAATGAATACAGTCCCTCAAACTAATACAGTCCATCAAACTAATACAGTCCATCAAATTAATAGAGCCGCTCAAACTAATACAGACCCTCAAACTATTACAGCCCCTCAAACTAATACAGTCCCTGAAACTAATACAGTCCCTCAAACTAATACAATCCATCAAACTAATATAGGGCCTGAAACTAATACAGCCCCTCAAACTAATACAGTCACTCAAACTAATACAGTCCATTAAATTAATACAGTCCATCAAAATAATACAGTCCCTCAAACTAATAAAGTCCATCAAACTAATACAGTCCATCAAATTAATACAGTCCCTCAAACTAATACAGCCCCTCAAACTAATACAGTCCCTCAAACTAATACAGTCCATCAAATTAATACAGTCCCTCAAACTAATACAGTCCATCAAACTAATACAGTCCATCAAATTAATACAGGCGCTCAAATTAATACAGCCCCTCAAACTAATACAGTCCCTCAAACTAATACAGACCCTCAAACTAATACAGGCCGTCAAGCTAATACAGTCCCTGAAACTAATACAGTATCCCAAACTAATACAGATCCTCAAACTAATAAAGGCCATGAACCTAATACTGTCCATCAAACTAATACAGCCCTCAAACTAATACAGCCGCTCAAATTAATACAGTCCATCAAATTGATACAGTCCCTCAAATTAATACAGTCCATCATACTAATACAGTCCATCAAACTAATACAGTCCATCAAACTAATACAGCCCTTCAAACTAATACAGTCACTGAAATTAATACAGTCTCTCAAACTAATACAGGCCCTCAAACTAATACAGTCCCTCAAACTAATACTGTCCATCAAACTAATACAGCCCTTCAAACTAATACAGGCTCTCAAACTAATAGAGGCCCAAAAATTAATACATTCCATCAAACTAATACAGTCTGTCAAACTAATACAGTCCATCAAACTAATACAGTCCCTCAAACAGCCCCTAAAACTAATACAGCCCCTCAAACTACTACAGTCCATCAAACTAATACAGTCCCTCAAACTAATAGTGTCCATCAATCTAATACCAGCCCTCAAGCTAATACAGACCATGAAACGTATACAACCCCTCAAACTAATACAGTCCATCAAATTAATAGAGCCCCTCAAACTAATACAGCCCTTCAAACTAATACAGGCCCTCATATTAATACAGGCCCTAAACTAATACAGGCCCTCAAACTAATACAGTCCATCTAACTAATACAGGCCCTCAAATTAATACAGTCCATCAAACTAATACAGTCCATCAAACTTATACAATCCATCAAACTAATACAGGGCCTCAAATTAATACAGCCCCTCAAACTAATACAGTCACTCAAACTAATACAGTCCATCAAATTAATACAGTCCATCAAATTAATGCAGTCCCTCAAACTAATACAGTCCATCAAACTAATACAGTCCATCAAATTAATACAGCCGCTCAAACTAATACAGCCCCTCAAACTAATACAGCCCCTCAAAGTAATACAGTCCCTCAAACTAATACAGACCCTCAAACTAATACAGGCCCTCAAGCTAATACAGTCTCTGAAACTAATACAGTCTCTCAATCTAATACAGACCCTCAAACTAATACAGGCCCTCAAACTAATAGTGTCCATCAAACTAATACAGCCCTTCAAACTAATACAGGCTCTCAAATTAATACAGTCCATCAAATTAATACAGTCCCTCAAATTAACACAGTCCATCAAACTAATTCAGTCCATCAAACTAATACAGCCCTTCAAACTAATACAGTCCATCAAACTAATACAGCCCTTCAAACTAATACAGTCCCTGAAATTAATACAGTCTCTCAAACTAATAGAGACCCTCAAACTAATATGGGCCCTCAAACTAATACTGTCCATCAAACTAATACAGCCCTTCAAACTAATACAGGCCATCAAACTTATACAGTCCATCAAACTAATACAGTCCCTCAAACTAATAGAGTCCATCAAACTAATACTGGTCCTCAAACTAATACAGTCCATTCAACCAATACAGACAATGAAACTAATACAACCCCTCAAAATGATACAGTCCATCAAATTAATAGAGCCCTTCAAACTAATACAGACCCTCATACTAATACAGACCCTAAACTAGTACAGGCCCTCAAGCTAATACTGTCCATCAAGCTAATACAGGCCATCAAACTAATAGAGGCTCATAAACTAATATAGTCCCTCAAACAAATACAGTCCCTCAAACTAATACAGTCCCTCAAACTAATATAGGCCCACCAACTAATACAGTCGCTCAAACTAAAACAATCCCTTTAACTAATATAGGCCCTCAAAGTAACACAGGCCCTCAATCTAATACAGACCCTCAAACTAATACGGGCCCTCAAAATAATACTGTCCATCAAACTGATACAGCCCTTCAAACTAATACAGGCCTTCAAATTAATACAGTCCATCAAACTAATACAGTCCCTCAAACAGCCCCTAAAACTAATACAGCCCCTCAAACTACTACAGTCCATCAAACGAAAACTGTCCCTCAAACTAAAAAGTCCATCAAACTAATACTGGCCCTCAAACTAATACAGTCCATTCAACCAATACAGACCATGAAACTAATACAACCCCTCAAACTAATACAGGCCATCAAATTAATAGAGCCCCTCAAACTGATACAGGCATTCAAACTAATATTGTCCATCAAACTAATACAGGCCCTCAAACTAATAGAGGCCCACAAACTAATACATTCCCTCAAACTAATAGAGTCCCTCAAACTAATACAGTCCATCAAACTAATACAGGCCCACCAACTAAATCAGGCGATCAAACTAATAGAGTCCAAGTAACTAATACAGTCCATCCAGCTAATACAGTCGCTCAAACTAAAACAATCCCTTAAACTAATATAGGCCCACAAACTAACACTGGCCCTCAATCTAATACAGACTCTAAAACTAATACAGTCCATTAAACTAATTCAGTCCCACAAACTAATACAGTCCATCAAACTAATACAGCCCCTCAATCTAATAGAGACCCTCAAACTAATACAATCCATCAAACTAATACTGCCTCTCAAACTAATACAGTCCAGGAAACTAATACAGCCCCTCAAACTAATACAGCCCCTCAAACTAATACAGCCCCTAAAATTAATACAGTCCATCAAATTAATATAGCCCCTCAAACTAATACAGCCCATCAAACTAATACTGCCCCTCAAACTAATACAGCCCCTCAAACTAATACACACCCTCAAATTAATACAGCCCCTCAAACTAATACAGACCATCAAACTAATACAGTCCATCAAACTAATACAGCCCATCAAACTAATACAGTTCCTCAAATAAATACAGTCCATCAAACTAATACATTACCTCAATTTAATCCAGTCCCTCATTTAATACATGCCCTAAAATTAATACAGTCCCTCAAACTAATACAGCCCATCAAACTAATACTGCCCCTCAAACTAATACAGCCCCTCAAACTAATACACACCCTCAAATTAATACAGCCCCTCAAACTAATACAGCCCCTCAAACTAATACAATCCATCAAACTAATACAGCCCATCAAACTAATACAGTTCCTCAAATAAATACAGTCCATCAAACTAATACATTACCTCAATTTAATACAGGCCCTCATTTAATACATGCCCTAAAATTAATACAGTCCCTCAAACTAATACAGTCCATCAAACTAATGCAGTTCTTCAAAGTAATACAGCCTCTCACACTAATACACGCCATCAAACTCATACAGACCATCAAACTAATACAATCCCTCAAACTAATACAGTCCTTCAAACTAATACAAGCCCTCAAACTAATACAGTCCATGAAACTAATACATTCCCTCAAACGAATACAATCCCTCAAACGAATACAGTCACTCAAACTAATACAGTCCATCAAACCAATACAGTCCCTCAAACTAATACAATCCCTCAAACAAATACAGTCCATCAAACTAATACAGGCGACAAACTTATACAGTCCATCGAACTAATACAGTCCATCAAACTAATACAGTCCATCAAACTAAGACAGTCCCTCAAACTAATTCAGTCCATCAAACTAATACAGTCCCTCAAACTAATACAGTCCATCAAACTAATACAGTCCATCAAACTCATACAGTGCATCTAACTAATACAGTCCCTCAAACTAATAGCGTCCATCAAACAAATACCGTCGATCAAACTAAGACAGACCTTCAAACTAATAAACTCCATCAAACTAACACAGACCCTCAAACTAATACAGTCCATAAAACTAATACAGTCCATAAAACTAATACAGTCCATCAAACTAATACAGCCCCTCAAACTAATACAGCCCCTCAAAGTAATACAGTCCCTCAAACTAATACAGACCCTCAAACTAATACAGGCCCTCAAGCTAATACAGTCCCTGAAACTAATACAGTCTCTCAATCTAATACAGACCCTCAAACTAATACAGGCCCTCAATCTAATAGTGTCCATCAAACTAATACAGCCCTTCAAACTAATACAGGCTCTCAAATTAATACAGTCCATCAAATTAATACAGTCCCTCAAATTAACACAGTCCATCAAACTAATTCAGTCCATCAAACTAATACAGCCCTTCAAACTAATACAGTCCATCAAACTAATACAGCCCTTCAAACTAATACAGTCCCTGAAATTAATACAGTCTCTCAAACTAATAGAGACCCTCAAACTAATATGGGCCCTCAAACTAATACTGTCCATCAAACTAATACAGCCCTTCAAACTAATACAGGCCATCAAACTTATACAGTCCATCAAACTAATACAGTCCCTCAAACTAATAGAGTCCATCAAACTAATACTGGTCCTCAAACTAATACAGTCCATTCAACCAATACAGACAATGAAACTAATACAACCCCTCAAAATGATACAGTCCATCAAATTAATAGAGCCCTTCAAACTAATACAGACCCTCATACTAATACAGACCCTAAACTAGTACAGGCCCTCAAGCTAATACTGTCCATCAAGCTAATACAGGCCATCAAACTAATAGAGGCTCATAAACTAATATAGTCCCTCAAACAAATACAGTCCCTCAAACTAATACAGTCCCTCAAACTAATACAGGCCCACCAACTAATACAGTCGCTCAAACTAAAACAATCCCTTTAACTAATATAGGCCCTCAAAGTAACACAGGCCCTCAATCTAATACAGACCCTCAAACTAATACGGGCCCTCAAAATAATACTGTCCATCAAACTGATACAGCCCTTCAAACTAATACAGGCCTTCAAATTAATACAGTCCATCAAACTAATACAGTCCCTCAAACAGCCCCTAAAACTAATACAGCCCCTCAAACTACTACAGTCCATCAAACGAATACTGTCCCTCAAACTAAAAAGTCCATCAAACTAATACTGGCCCTCAAACTAATACAGTCCATTCAACCAATACAGACCATGAAACTAATACAACCCCTCAAACTAATACAGGCCATCAAATTAATAGAGCCCCTCAAACTGATACAGGCATTCAAACTAATATTGTCCATCAAACTAATACAGGCCCTCAAACTAATAGAGGCCCACAAACTAATACATTCCCTCAAACTAATAGAGTCCCTCAAACTAATACAGTCCATCAAACTAATACAGGCCCACCAACTAAATCAGGCGATCAAACTAATAGAGTCCAAGTAACTAATACAGTCCATCCAGCTAATACAGTCGCTCAAACTAAAACAATCCCTTAAACTAATATAGGCCCACAAACTAACACAGGCCCTCAATCTAATACAGACTCTAAAACTAATACAGTCCATCAAACTAATTCAGCCCCACAAACTAATACAGTCCATCAAACTAATACAGCCCCTCAATCTAATAGAGACCCTCAAACTAATACAATCCATCAAACTAATACTGCCTCTCAAACTAATACAGTCCAGGAAACTAATACAGCCCCTCAAACTAATACAGCCCCTCAAACTAATACAGCCCCTAAAATTAATACAGTCCATCAAATTAATATAGCCCCTCAAACTAATACAGCCCATCAAACTAATACTGCCCCTCAAACTAATACAGCCCCTCAAACTAATACACACCCTCAAATTAATACAGCCCCTCAAACTAATACAGACCATCAAACTAATACAGTCCATCAAACTAATACAGCCCATCAAACTAATACAGTTCCTCAAATAAATACAGTCCATCAAACTAATACATTACCTCAATTTAATACAGTCCCTCATTTAATACATGCCCTAAAATTAATACAGTCCCTCAAACTAATACAGCCCATCAAACTAATACTGCCCCTCAAACTAATACAGCCCCTCAAACTAATACACACCCTCAAATTAATACAGCCCCTTATACTAATACAGCCCCTCAAACTAATACAGTCCATCAAACTAATACAGCCCATCAAACTAATACAGTTCCTCAAATAAATACAGTCCATCAAACTAATCCATTACCTCAATTTAATACAGTCCCTCATTTAATACATGCCCTAAAATTAATACAGCCCCTCAAACTAATACAGTCCATCAAACTAATACAGTACCTCAAACTAACACAGTCCAGCAAATTAATACAGGTCCTCAAACTGATACAGTCCATCAAACTAATACAGTCCCTCAAACTAATACAGTCCATCAAACTAATTCAGTCCATCAAACTAATACAGTCCCTCAAACTAATACAGTCCATCAAACTAATACAGTCCCTCAAACTACTACAATCCAAAAACTGACACAGTACATCAAACTAATACATTCCATCAAAATAATAGAAACCCTAAAACTAATACAGTCCATCAAACTAATACAGTCCCTCAAACTAGTACAATCCAAAAACTGACACAGTTCATCAAACTAATACATTCCATCAAACTAATACACACACTCAAACTAATACAGTCCATCAATCTAATAAAGTCCCACAAACTGATTCAATCCATCAAACTAATACAGACCCTCAAACTAATACAGTCCATCAAACTAATAGCGTCCATCAACCTAATACAGCCGCTCAAACTAATACAGTCCATCAAACTAATAGATTCCATCAAACTAATACAGTCCCTCAAATTAATACAGTCCCTCAAACTTATACAGTCCCTCAAACTAATACAATCCCTCAAACTAATACAGTCCATCAAACTAAGACAGACCATCAAACTAATACAGTCCTTCAAACTAATACAGACCCTCAAACTAATACAGTCCATAAAACTAATACAGTCCATCAAACTAATATAGTCCATCAAACTAATACATTCCATCAAACTAATACAGACCCTCAAACTAATATAGTCCATCAAACTAATAGAGTCCATCAACCTAATACAGCCCCTCAAACTAATACAGTCCATCAAACTAATACAGTACCTCAAACTAACACAGTCCATCAAATTAATACAGGTCCTCAAACTGATACAGCCCATCAAACTAATACATTCCCTCAAACTAATACAGTCCATCAAACGAATTCAGTCCATCAAACTAATACAGTCCCTCAAACTAATACAGTCCATCAAACTCATACAGTCCATCAAACTACTAACATCCAAAAACTGACACAGTCCCTCAAACTAATACATTCCATCAAACTAATACAGTCCCTCAAACTAATACAATCCAAAAACTGACACAGTACATCAAACTAATAAATTCCATCAAACTAATACACACACTCAAACTAATACAGTCCATCAAACTAATACAGTCCGTCAAACTAATACAATCCAAAAACTGACACAGTTCATCAAACTAATACATTCCATCAAACTAATACACACCCTCAAACTAATACAGTCCATCAAACTAATACAGTCCCTCAAACTGATTCAATCCATCAAACTAATACAGACCCTCAAACTAATACAGTCCATAAATCTAATACAGACCCTAAATCTAATACAGTCCATCAAACGAATAGCGTCCATCAACCTAATACAGCCGCTCAAACTAATACAGTCCATCAAACTAATAGATTCCATCAAACTAATACAGTCCCTCAAATTAATACAGTCCATCAAACTAATACAGTCCATCAAACTAATACAGTCCGTCAAACTAATACAATCCAAAAACTGACACAGTTCATCAAACTAATACAATCCATCAAACTAGTACAGACCCTCAAACTAATACAGTCCATAAATCTAATACAGACCCTCAAACTAATACAGTCCATCAAACTAATAGCGTCCATCAACCTAATACAGCCGCTCAAACTAATACAGTCCATCAAACTAATAGATTCCATCAAACTAATACAGTCCCTCAAATTAATACAGTCCATCAAACTGATGCAGTCCATCAAATTAATACAGTCCATCAAACTAATAGATTCCATCAAACTAATACTGTCCCTTAAACTAATACATTCCCTCAAACTAATACCGTCCATCAAACTAATACAGTCCTTCAAACTAATACAGTCCCTCAAACTAATACAGTCCATCATAGAAACATAGAAACATAGAAAATAGATGCAGGAGTAAGCCATTCGGCGCATCTAGCCTGCACTGCCATTCAATGAGTTCATGTCTGAACATGCAACTTCAGTACCCCCTTCCTGCTTTCTCGCCATACCTCTTGACCCCCCTAGTAGTAAGGACTATATCTAACTCCTTTTTGAATATATTTGGTGAATTGGCCTCAACAACTTTCTGTGGAACAGAATTCCACAGGTCCACCACTCTCTGGGTGAAGAATTGTCTCCTCATCTCGCTCCTAAATGGCTTACACCTTATCCTTTGACTGTGACCCCTGGTTCTGGACTTCCCCAAGATGGGGAACTGGGACTTCCAGAAACTATGGAATTTTCATCTGAAACAAAGGTATTAGCTCCATGAAGAGATAATTAGCTACAGAAACGGAAATTCCCTCCAGGAACAGGAACATTAGTCGCAGAATGACGGGGTGCAAGAGCTCTAGGAACACGGTAATTATCGCAGAAACAAGGAAATAAGCGCCTGAATTTGGGGAATTATATCTAGAAACCGTGGAAAAAGATGGAAAATAGGACTTTCAGAAACTGGCAAATTAGCAGCTCCAGACGCAGGGGACTTATCTCCAGAATCAGGGCAATGGGAGCTGCAGAAAGAGGGGAAGCGAGCTCCAAGAACACAGCAATAAACACAGTACAGTGCAATTAACTCCAGAAACAGGGGAATTACGTTTAGAAAGAGGAGAGTTACCTCCAGAAAAAGTGAATTTGCTGTTCATTCGGAGAGCGCACCTTAAAAAGAAAAATTCGGAGCAATATATATCGGCAAACTGCTAGACACGTAAAATGAGTCATTATGTTTCATAGTCAGCACAAATTGGAGCTTCATAAAAAGGGAAATTAGGAGCTCCGCAGGATTTTTCAACAGAATAAAAAGTTAGCTCCAGAAACAGTGGAATTAGCAACAGAAACAGGGGAGTTACCTCCAGAAACAGATGCATTAGGAGATCCACAATCTGGGTTATTATGTACTCCAGAAAAAAGATGATCCCCAGCAACAGGGGAATTAGCTCCAGGAACAGGGGAATTGGGGCTTCAGAGAATGGAATTAGGAGTTCCAGGAATACTGGAATTAGTTCAGAAACAAGGGTATTTGCGACAAGACCAGGGGAAATAGGTCTAGAAAGATGATAATTAGATGTTACAGAAATTGCCGAAATGGAAATTGGAGAAACTGGCGAATTAGGAGCTCCAGAATAACGGGAATATGTTCAGTACAGCGGAAGTAGCTCCAGAAACAAAGGAATTAAATATAGAAAGAGAAGAGTTGGCTCAAGGAACAAGTAAACTAGCTATTCATGTAGCAGTGGTATTAGGAGTGTGCACCATAAACATAGTACTTCGGAGCAAAATATATGAGGAAATGGTAGCCACATAAAAAGCACAATTAGGTATTTCATAAACAGTGCAATTTGAAGCTCCAGAAACAGGTGAGTTCGGATCTCCATAAATAACTGAAATAACTCCAGAAACATGGGAACTCAGATCTGCATTACCTGGGATAGAGGAGTTCAGCAACAGTAGCATTCGGAGCTCCCATTAGATGGGATTTAGCAGCTTGAGGAACATTGAAACTAACCGCAGAACAAGGGTAATAGCTCCAGAAACAGGGGGAATGGGATATCCTTAATTACAGGAGTTAATTCCATAAACATGGGAATTAGCTGCAGAAATATTGGAGTTAACTCCACACACTTCGAATTAAGTGCTTCAGAAACAACGGAATTAGGAGCTCCAGAGAGAGGGAAATTATGTCCAGAAATATGGTGATTAGCTCCAGAAAGAGAGAGAATCAGGTGCTCCTGAAAAAGAGAGCTTTGCAGCTACAGATATAAGGTGATTAGCTCCAGGAACAGGGGAACTTGCTCCAGAATCGGGAATGTGGAGCTACGCAGACTGGGAAAGTAGCAGCCTCAGGAACATTGGAATTAGATCCAGAAACATCACAATGAGCTCCAGAAACAGGGTAATGGCGGTTAGAAAGAGCAGAGGTTGCTCTAGAAAGAGGTGACTTAGCTGTCTCTCAGCAGGGGATTTAGGAGTGCGCACTATAAAAAAGACGTTTCGGAGATATATATATAACTAGTAGACACTTCAATAGGACAATTAGGCGTTTCGTAAACTGCGCAACTTGAAGTTCTGGAAACAGGAGAATTAGGATCACCACAAACAACTGAAATAACTCCAGAAACAGAGGCATTAGGAGCTCCACAGACTGGAAAATTAGCAGCTCCACGATCAGTGGAATTAGCTTCAGAAACAGGGGAGTTGCTTTTAGAACGAGTAGAGTTAGCTCTAGAAAGGTGTGACTTAGCTGTCCCTGCAGTAGGGGCTTTAGCAAGGCGCACCTTAAACAAGACATTCCGGATATATATATATAATTATATGTATATGTTTGGTCAATTAGGTGCTTTATCAATAGCGCAATTTGGAGCTCCAAAAGAGGGGCAATTAGAAGCTCAACATACAACTCTGAATCTCCAGAAAGAGAGGAACTAGGATTTCCAGAAATTATGGATCTTTCTCCGGAAACAAATGTGGTAGGTTCAGAAACAGCTGAATTAGCAACAGAAAGAGTTTACTTTCCTCCGGGAACAGGGAAAATAAGATTCGCAGAAAGAGGGAAAGTAGCTGCTCCAGGAACACTGTAATTAGCGCAGAAACAATGAAATCAGTGCAAGATTCACGTGACTTAGCGCTAGAAGCAGGGACATTAGGTCTAGAAACTGTGGAATTAGGTTTTGAAAGATGAAAATAGGAGTTAACGAAAATGATGAATTAGAAAAAGAGGATTTTTCTCCAGAAACAAAGGAAGCGAACTCCAGGAACGCAGGAATAATGACATTACAGCACAATTATCTCCAGAAACAGGGGAATTATCTTTACAAAGAGGAGAGTTACCTCCAGAAAAGGTGCATTTTCTGTTCATGTTACAGAGTATGGGAGAGCGCAACTTAAAAAGGACAATTCGGAGCAATATATAATCGGCAAACTAGTAGACACGTAAAAAGGACAATTATGTGCTTCATAAACCGCACAATTTGGAGCTCCAGATAAAGGAAAATTTGGAGCACCACACGAATTTTCGCCACAAAAAAAGATAGTAGCACCAGAAACAGGGCAATTACCTCCATGAACATAGAACCATAGAAAACATAGAAAATAGGTGCAGGAAGGAGTAGGTCATTCGGCCCTTCAAGCCTGCACCGCCATTCAATGAGTTCATGGCTGAATATGCAACCTCAATACTCCATTCCTGCTTTCTCGCCATACCCCTTGATGACCCTAGTAGTAACGACTACATCTAACTCATTTTTGAATACAGTTAATGAATTGGCTTCAACAACTTTCTGTGGTAGAGAATTCCACAGGTTCGCCACTCCCTGCGTGAAGACGTTTCTCCTCATCTCGGTCCTAAATGGCTTACCTCTTATCCTTAGACTGTGAGCCCTGGTTCTCGACTTCCCCAACATTGGGAACATTCTTCCTGCATCTAACCTGTCTGAACCCGTCAGAATTTTAAACGTTTCTATGAGATCCACTCTCATTCTTCTGAACTTCAGTGAATACAAGCCCAGTTGATCCAATCTTTCGTGATTTGTCAGTCCCTCGATACCGGGAATCAGTCTGGTGAAACTTCGCTGCTCACCCTCAATAGCAAGAATGTCCTTCCTGAAGGTAGGTGACCAAAACTGTACACAATACTCCAGGCGTGGCCTCACCAAGGCCCTGTATAACTATAGTAACACCTCCCTACCCCTGAACGCAAATTTCCTCGCTATGAAGGCCAGCATGCCATTTGCTTACTTAACCGCCTGCTTTACCTGCATGCTAACCATCAATGACTGATGTACCACGACACCCAGGTCTCGTTGCACCTCCCCTTTTCCTAATCTGTCACCATTCAGAAAATAGTCTGTCTCACTGTATTTACCACCAAAGTGGATAACTTCAGATTTATCCACATTAGACTTCATCTGCCATCCATTTGCCCACTCACCTAACCTATCCACCTCGCAGATCACACTGCCACACAACTTAGTGTCATCCGCAAATTTGGAGATATTATATTTAATCCCCTCGTCTAAATCATTAATGTACAATGTAATCAGCTGGGGCCCCAGGAAAGAACCTTGCGGTACCCGACTAGTCACTGCCTGCCATTCTGCAAAATACCCATTTACTCCTATCTTTGCTTCCTGTCTGCAAACCAGTTCTCAATCCACGTTAGCACACTACCCCCAATCCCATGTGCTTAACTTTGCACATTAATCTCTTGTGTGGGAACTTGTCGAAAGGCTTCTGAAAGTCCAAATACACCACGTCAACTGGTTCTCCCTTGTCCACTCTACTGGAAACATCCTCAAAAAGTTGCAGAAGATTTGTCAAGCATGATTTCCCTTTCACAAATCCATGCTGACTTGGACATATCATGTCACCTCTTGCCAAATGCGCTGCTATGACATCCTTAATAATTGATTCCATCATTTTACCAACTACCGATGTCAGGCTGACCGGTCTATAATTCGCTGATTTCTCTCTCCCTCATTTTTTAAAAAGTTGGGTTACATTGGCTGCCCTCCACTCCATAGGAACTGATCCAGAGTCGATGAAAGTTTGGAAAATGACTGTAAATGCATCCGTTATTTCCAAGGCCACTTCCTTAAGTACTCTGGGATGCAGTCCATCAGGCCCTGGGGATTTATCGTCCTTCAATCGAATCAATTTCCCCAACACAATTTCCCGATTAATTAGGATTTCCCTCAGTTCCTCCTTCTTACTAGATCCTCTGACCCCTTTTATATCCGGAAGGTTGTTTGAGTCCTCCTTAGTGAATACCGAACCAAAGTACTTGTTCAATTGGTCAGCCATTTCTTTGTTCCCAGTTATGTCTTCCACTTTGTCTGACTGCAGGAGACCTAGGTTTGTCTTTACGAACCTTTTTCTCTTTGTATATCTATGGAAGCTTTTGCAGTCCGTCTTAATGTTCCCTGCAAGCTTCCTCTCGTACACTATTTTCCCTGCCCTACAAAACCTTTGTCCTCCTCTGCTGAGTTATCAATTTCTCCCAGTCCCCGGATTCGTTGCTATTTCTGGCCAATTTGTATGCCACTTCCTTGGCTTTAATACGTTCACTGATTTCCCTCGATAGCCACGGTTGAGCCACCTGTATTAGCGCACAATTCATTCTTGTAACCGTTTCTCATTTAGTTTCTATTTCTCTTGCTGCTGCAGACTGCGGACTGGGAAATTACCACCAGCCCAAGGGAAATAGGCTATCTTTGCATTCATATGGGAGACTGAGAGTCCAAGCTCTAACTTGTGATTGGAAATTAATTTTAACTGTTTACTGAAGGGGCCCAATATCCACCTGGGAATGGTTTATATAATGCGTGTCCATATTCTGATATCGAAGCACGCAATGTCCCCACACATGTCTCATGAATCATTTGATAATAGGAGCCCGCACTGTCCCAAACATTGTTCACACTCACTGGGCAATGACTGCACTGTCCCCACACATTGTTCACACTCACTGGGCAATGACTGCACTGACACCACACATTGTTCACACTCACTGAGCAATGGGAGCTCGCAATGTCCCCACACATTGATCACACTCACTGGGCAATGGGAGCCCGCACTGGTACCACACATTGTTCACACTCACTGGGCAATGACCGCACTGTCCCCACACATTGTTCACACTCACTGGGCAATGGGAGCTCGCACTGTCCCCACAGATTGTTCACACTCACCGCGCAATGACCGCATTGTCCCTATATATTGTTCACACTCACTGGGCAATGACTGCACTGTCCCCAGACATTGTTCACACTCACTGAGCAATGGGAGCTCGCACTGTCCCCACAGATTGTTCACACTCACCGCGCAATGACCGCATTGTCCCTATACATTGTTCACACTCACTGGGCAATGGGAGCCCGCACTGTCCCCATACATTGTTCACAGTCACTTGGAAATGGGAACCCGCACTGTCCACACACATTGTTCACACTCATTGGGCATTGGAATACCGCACTTTCCCCACACATCGTTCACACTCACTGGGCAATGACCGCACTGCCCCCATACATTGTTCACACTCACTGAGCAATGACCGCACTGTCCTCACACATTGTTCACACTCACTGAGCAATGACCGCACTGTCCCCACACATTGTTCACACTCACTGGGCAATGACAACAGTAACCCCACACATTGATCACACTCACTGGGCAATGGGAACCCGCACTGGTACCACACATTGTTCACACTCACTGGGCAATGACCGCACTGTTCCCACACATTGTTCACACTCACTGGGCAATGACAGCAGTGACCCCACACATTGTTCACACTCACTGGGCAATGGGAGCCCGCACTGACCATACACATTGTTCACACTCACTGGGCAATGACCGCACTGTCTCCACACATTGTTCACACTCACTGGGCAATGACCGCACTGTCCCCGCACATTGTTCACACTCACTGGGCATTGGGAGCCCGCACTGTTCCCGTACATTGTTCACACTCACTCGGCAATGAACGCACTGTCCCCACACATTGTTCACACTCACTGGGGAATGGGAGTGCCCACTCTCCCCACACATTGTTCACTCACACTGGGCAATGACCGCATGTCCTCTCACGTTGTTTATACTCACTGGGAAATGTGAGCATGCTCTTTCCCCACACATTGTTCACACTCACTGGGCAATGACCGCACTGTCCCCACACATTGTTCACACTCACTGGGCAATGACCGCACTGTCCTCAGACATTGTTCACACTCACTGGGCAATGTGAGCACGCTCTTTCCCAACACATCGTTCACACTCACTCGGTACAATGACCGCACTGTCTCCACACATTGTTTACACTCACTGGGCAAGAGGAGACCGCACTGTCCCCTCACATCATTCACACTCACTGGGCAATGACCACACTGTCCCCACACATTGTTCACACTCACTGAGCAGTGACAGCACTGGCCCACACATTGTTCACACTCACTGGGCAATGACAGCACTGACCCCACACATTATTCACACTCACTGGGCAATGGGAGCCCGCACTGGTCCCACACATTGTTCACAATTACTTGGCAATGATTGCACTCTTCCCACACATTGTTCACACTCACTGGTCAACGACCGCACTGTCCCCATAAGTTGTTCACACTCACTGGGCAATGGGAGCCCGCACTGTCCCCACACATTGTTCACACTCACTGAGCAATGGGAGCCCGCACTCGCCCCACACATTGTTCACACTCACTGAGCAATGGGAGCCCGCACTCGCCCCACACATTGTTCACACTCACTGGGCAATGGGAGCCCGCACTGCTCCCGCACATTCTCCATAGTCATTGGGCAATGGACGCACTGTCGCCACACATTGTTCACACTCACTGGGCAATGACCGCACTGCACCCACAAATTGTTCACACTCACTGGGCAATGACCACACTGTCCTCACTCATTGTTCACACTCACTGGGCAATGATGGCACTGTCCCCACACATTGTTCACTCTCACTGGGCAATGACCGCATTGTCCCCACACATTGTTCACTCTCACTGGGCAATGATGGTACTGTCCCCACACATTGTTCAGACTCACTGGGCAATGACCGCACTGTCCCCACACATTGTTCACACTCACTGGGCAATGACCACACTGTCCTCACGCATTGTTCACAATCACTGGGCAATGACCGCATTGTCCCCACACATTGTTCCCACTCACTGGGCAATGACCACACTGTCCCCACACATTGTTCCCACTCACTGGGCAATCAACGCACAGTCCCTGCCATGTATCTCATCTCCATGTAATACCACTGCATTACTGTGTATACTCAAACAATGCACAGCTTGACGACAGCGGTGAACATTTAGGAGACACTCCTTACCTCGTCATTCAGGTATATAATGGGTGGTCCAACGCAGAGTCATCACTTCTTGGTCCAGTGAATAACGGTTCAGGTCATAGAGTGACCTTGTCCACAGAACGTGCCTCCTGTGGGTTTTGTGCCATTGAGTAAGGACATTACATTGGCGACGAGAAACTGGAATCAACGAACCAGGAGAATGGCCAGCCAGCGGTAGCACAGAGGAACGGTACTTTGTTGGTGAGGACTGGGACGATTGCACTGAGATGCTCCAGCAAAGCTTTGTCATGAAAGAGTGGCTGGGAGATGCAGCGGCTGGCAAGCGAAGTGCTCATCTGCTGACCAGCTGTGGACCTAAGACTTGCAGGCTCATGAAGGACCTAGTAGCACCCGAAAACCCGGTGGACAAAACCTTTGAATAGCTCAACAAACTAATCTGTGACCACCTCAAACCGGCAAGCAGAATACACATGGCCCGACACAGATTCTATACCCACCGATGTCACGAAGGACAGAGCATACCGGACTTCGTTGCGGACCTCCGTCGTTTGGCCAGCCTCTGTAAGTTCACAGACGCCTGCAGGGGGGAGATGTTAAGAGATGTTTTTTATTGATGGACTCAGTCATGCGGAGATTTTGTGAAAGCTAATTGAGACCAAGGACTTGAAGTTAGAAGTAGCGGCGTTGATGGCTCAGACTTTCATGGCAGAGAGGGAGGAAAGCAAAATACTATAGGGGTGCAATTCTGCCTCCAACGCTGCGGGGGATCAGGCAGTGAATATCATAAACGTGACTCAGAGCCCCGCAGGCAGTCAGGGGCTGTTCGACACACCCCAGGCAGCAATCAACCCCAGAGAAGATTTTCAACAGAGACAATGGCAGGCTGATCGTACATTTACGCCATCACAGTGGACAATGCGGTCCGGGATGGGGCCATTGACACCCACTAACAGTGTACTTAAGAGCAGTCAAAGGGACAATCAGCGAGGAATGCCGGGTCATAGCTCCTTTGATCACATCAATGGGAATCTCGGCTCATGCTGGAGGTATGGGGGCAAACATACTGCTAGGATTTTCAGGTTTCAACAATTCGTCTCCAGAAATTGCACCCTCATTGCTCATTTAGCTCGAATGTGCAGGAAGCCTGCAACCAGGCTAATTTACGAGGCGGATGGACCAGAAGAGGGGTCTGTGAAGCAGGATGACCCTTGGTGCAAATCAATGGACGCTGAAGTTCAGCGCGTTCATGTGACAAACATTCACAGCTCATATACTAAAACACCACCAATGATGATAAGGGTTTTATTAAACGGCATCCCTGTACGCATGGAGCTGGACACGGGGGCGAGCCAGTCACTCATGAGCATTCAACAATTCGGAAATCTATGGACACTCAAAGCCAATAGACACAAACTAGAACGCATTGAGACACAACTATGGACGTATACCAAAGAAATAATTCCGGTGCTAGGCAGTGCAATGTTGGAGGTCATACACAATGAATCAGTGAGCCGCTGCTGCTCTGGATTCTCCAGGGCAATTGTCCCGCACTGTTGAGGAAGAGCTGTTTAACTGAGATGAACTGGAAATGGGGGAAAGTGCACACAATGTCCTCTGTGGAGCGAAGTTCGTGATCACAAGTCCTACAACAATTTGAGTCACTATTCAGTCTGGCGTCTCGACGTTGAAATCTATCAAAGTAGTGATACGGATCACCCCGGATGCCAGACCAGTGCACCACAAAGCAGAATGGTGTCATATGTGATGCGGGAGAAAATTGAGAGCGAATTGGACTGGTTGTTGAGAGAGGGCATCATCTCACCTGTTGAATTCAGTGATTAGGCGTGTCCCATCGTTACCGTCCATAAGGCATATGGCTCTGTCAGGATCTGTAGCAACTACAAGGCCACTATCAATCGGGTGTCCCTACAAGACCAATACCGGCTACAGAGAGCGGAGTATCTTTTCGCCACGCTGGCAAACGGCAAGCTGTTTGCCAAGTTGGACCTCACTTCAGTCTACATGACCCAAGGACTGGCCGTCGAATCTAAGATACAGACCACCATCACCACGCACAAAGCATTGTTCGTTTATAACAGGTGCCCGTTTGGCATTCGATCATCGGCTGCGATTTTTCGAAGAAACATGGAAAGCCTGCTCAAATCCATTCCTGGAACAATCATATTTCAGGACAACATCCTCATCACAGGTCGTGACACCGAGGAACATCTCCACAACCTGGAGGATGTGTTCCACCGACTGGACGGGATGGCCTGCGACTCAAGAAGTTTAAATGCGTGTTTGTGGCTCCTGAGGTTGAGTTTCCTGGCAGGAGGTTTGCTGCAGATGGGATTCGGCCCACCGAATCCAAAACAGAGCCGGAATTGCGTTTTTTTCTGGGATTCTTGAAATATTTTGGGAAATTTCTGCTGCACTGAAGCATGATTTTGGAACTGCTATACGTGCTCCTGTGTAAGGATTGCGATTGGTTTTGGGGAGACTGTCAGGAACGGGCTTTCAATCGGGCGGGGAACGTACTTCAAATAAGTTGTTGACCCTGTACGACCCATGCAAGGAATTTGTTCTGACATGCGCTGCATCGTCCTACGTGGTTGGGTGCGTATTGCAGCAGTTTAATGCTGAGGGCCAACGACAACCTGTGGCCAATGCCTCCAGCTCGCTCTCTCAAGCAGAACGGGATATGGGATGGTTGAGAATGAGGCACTCGCTTGTGTCTATGGTGTAAAAGAATGCATCAGTACATTTTTGGCAGGAGGTTCGAATTAGAAACGGACCACAAGCCGCTAAAATCCGTGTTGTCAGAAAGCAAGGCTGTCAATGCCAATGCGTCAGCCCGCATACAGCGATGGGCTTTCATGCTGGCTACTTGTGACTACTCCATCCGGCACCGGCCCAGCACTGATAAATTGCGCTGATGCGCTCAGCAGGCTTCCAATGGCCACCACCGAGGGGACAGCAGAGCAAAGCGCTGAGATGGTCATGGTCGTTGAGGCCTTTGACAGCGCAGGTTCCCCTATCACAGCCCGCCAGATCAAAATCTGGACAAACAGAGACCCCTCCTATCGCTGATTAAGAAATGTGTCCTGACTGGGGATTGGGCGCCCGCACACGGAGCATGCCCTGAGGAGGTCAGATCGTTTCATAGACGGATCGATGAGCTCTCCATCCAAACCAACTGACTACTATGGAGCAGCCGGGTAGTAATGCCCCAGAGGAGCAGGGAGGTATTCATCAGGGAACTCCACAGCGAACACCCAGTCATCGTGCTGATTAAGGCCATTGCCTGGTCACACGTTTGGTGGCCGGGAATTGATTCAGACCTAGAACACTGTGTTCGCAGGTGCACGACGTGTCCTCAGCTGGGCAATGCCCCCAGGGACGCCCCACTGAGCCCGTGGCCCTGGACCACCAGGCCTTGGTCAAGTATTCATGTAGACTACACGGGCCAGTTCATGGGAAAAATGTTTCTCATTGTGGTAGATGCATACTCGAAAGGGATCAATTGCATAATTGTGAATTCGTGCACGATATCCACCACTGTGGAGAGTCTACGTGCGGTCTTTGCAAACCAAGGCTTGCCGTACATCCTTGTTAGCGATAAAGGCCCATGTTTCACAAGCTACGGATTCCGGGATTTCATGGCGGGCAATGGCATCAACCATGTCAGGACAGCACCATTCAAGCCAGCTTCCAATGGCCAGGCGGAACGTGCGGTCCAAATCGGTAAACAATGCATGCTCAGGATTCAATGACCCTCCGTTCAATGCCGCCTATCGCGCATCCTGCTGGCCTATAGGTCCCGCCCGCACTCGCTCACGGGGGTCCCGCCCGCGGAGCTACTTATGAAATGAACACTCAAATCTCGGTTGACCCTCATTTACCAAGACCTGACCGACATAGTTGAGGGCAAGCGCCAGTCCCAAAACGAGTAGCAAGACCGAATTCAAGGGGGAGATGTATAGAAATAAATGACCCCGTATTTGTCGTCAATTACGCTTTGGGCCCGAATGGCTTGAGTGTACGGTGATGGACAAAGCGGGGAATAGGATCATCGTGGTTAAACATAACAATGGGTAAATATGCCATTAGCATCTGGACCAAGTAAAAAAAAGGTTCAGCATGGAAATTGAGGAACCTGAGGAAGATCATGAGATGGTGATCAAAACACCACCAGTAAACGAGCAACAAGATCATTCAGCAGTTCCTGCGGTCAGCCCGGACAGGCTGGAATCACCACAGGTGATAGACACTCACGCCAAGGTTCATCAACCAGAGCCCCAACTGCAGCGCTCCACGAGGGAGCATAGAACACCTGAAAGACTTAACCTATGATCCCAATAAGACTTTGGGGGGGAGGCTATGACATGTATATAACCTCAATGTAACACCACTGCAATACTGTATATATTTAAGAAGTGCACACTTGAACACAGGTTGTGAACTTGTGGGAGACACTCCTTACCTCGTCATCCAGGTATATAAAGGGAGGTCACACGCAGGGTCATCACTACTTGGTCCTGTGAATAAAGGTTCCGGTGATAGAGTGACCTTGTCCGTCGAATGTGCCTCGTGTGGGTTTTGTGTTATTGATTAAGGACTTTACATAGGATGTCTTCCTTCATTGGCAGCAGCTTATTACGCTGTACAACAGGTTCAGACAATAACTGTAATTCATCAAACCGTTTTATATATCCAACACTCTGTCGAAATAGTACTTAGTAAATATGCCACCCAACACCTAACTTCTGCAAGAACCACTAAATATGAAGTTGAACTCTTCTCAAATCCAATTAATTAAAAGATGTACAACATTAAATCCAGTCACTCTACTCCCCACGGAAGAAGACGGCGAACCCCATTCATGTGAAATGGTAATCGAATTAGTGACTAAATTAAGTATTAATTAAACGGATGTACCAATGTGTAACCCTGATCTAGTATATTATGTTGATGGATTAGCCTTACGAAATGATAGGGGCCAAACTGAAGCAGCTTATGCAATTGTAACCCACTTTAATTTTGTCGAAACAGCTTCTCTTCCAGACTACTTTTCAGCCAAACAAACTGAATTGTTCGCGTTAACTCGAGCCTGTATTCTGGCTAAAGGATAAACAGTTAATATCTTCACCGACTACAGGTATGCTTTTGGTGTAACGCATGACTATGGACAAATTTGGAAAATTCGCAGGTACCTGACTTCTTCATCAACCACTATCAAGAATGCAGAACAAGTAGAAAATCTTCTGCGAGCCATTCAATGTCCCTTAAAACTAGCCATCAACAAATGCCAAGCACATACAGACCAGTTGAATGAGGCAGCACGTGGAAACGGTAGAGCTGATAATGCAATAAGTCAGCAGCTCTGTCAAAAGGGGCAATGCAGGTGTCATTCTTTGCACTGATGACAAATAATTGCTCAGATCCAGCACCCACTATTAATGATGCGCTGGCCTTTCCAGACACAAGCCAGTACGGAGGAGGTGTTGACCTGGATGAAGGATCAATGTTACAAAAATCCAGAAGGAATACCTGTTCACCATGACGGCCGCGTGGTGGCGCCAAAATCCTTACATCCATGGATTGCCCGATGTGTTCATACATTGACGCATGCTGGTAAAGGTGGGATGGCAGATTACATTTTGGCAACATGGTATGCAGCAGGTATTTCGGCAGTTGCAAAATAAATCTGTGAAAATTGTTTTACCTGTCAGACAATGAATCCAGGTAAGACGGAAAAAGTAGAATCTGCCTCCCACCCAAATCCAGTCGGGCCTTTTGTAAATTTACAAATAGATTTTATTGAATTACCTATGTGTATGGGATTCAAGTATGTATTAGTTATTGTAGATGTGTTTTCTAGATGGATTGAAGCCTTTCCATGTAAAAAGGCCGATGATACAACAGTTGCTAAATTTTTGCTAAAAGAAATCGTACCGCACTTCGGAATCCCTGCTAAGCTTTCGAGTGATAATGGGTAACATTTCACGGGAACTGTTATAAAAGAAATGTATGAAGTTTTACAGATTAACCAATGTTTTTATTGCAGTTATCATCCACAATCAGCGGGACTCATTGGAAGGCATAATGGAATGCTTAAAAATAAGCTGGCAAAATTATGCAATGATACTGGACTAAAATGGAGAGGACTGCTGCCCTATTCCTTGATGGTAATGCGATCTGCAACCAACAGAACAAGCGGCCTGTCACAGCATGAGATAGTTATGGGACGTCCCCAAAGACTACCGTTTACAGCACTATTTACTGCAAAACAAATGGACATCCACAAAATGGAAGAAAAAATGATTGTATTGTACTAACCAAATGTATTTCCAGCTTTCATTGACAGGTAAAAGATGCTCAAGTCAAGCCAGCGGAAGGGAAATGTCATAATCTGGATCCCGGGGAATTCGTTTACATCAAAATCTTTGAAAGAAAAAGCAGTCGACAACCAAGATTTGAAGAACCTTACCAGGTCTTGCTGGCGACTAATACTGCAATCAAGGGAAAGGAAATACCAACCTGGATCCATGCGTCCCATTGCAAAAGGGCACCCGACCAGAAGGGAGGGAAGAAGGAACCAGGGGGACAGGAAAAGGAAGACTGAATAAGGAACTGTACGGGCTATGGGGACTGATGGTGCTTTGCTTGACAGGGTTTTGCTTTGCATTATTGATAGTACACGGGGTACAGACACGCAAACAAAGTGAACTGCAGGTAAACGTATTTATGACTCTGAGTCATAAGTATGCTCAAGAAAGAAACTTGTCCAGTTGTTGGATATGTTCCCATGTACCTGTCCAGTCCGAAGGGGGTATTCCCCTGAGATCCGTCCCCTTTAACGAATCACAAATGGTAGAATGGTTGATAGTGCAAAATAGAACAAACCTAACCCAGGTGTCAGAAACAAAGGATCTAACAGAATGGAGGTCAGCAGGGTATAAACTTACAACCTTCCAGGGTTGATACCAGCCAAATTACAATAATAACCGTCAGCCACCCTTCCTAAGTATTACTCCCGGAATAGGAAATCCTGGAGGGATAATATGCCTCGTGAGTAATGAGACTAAAGAACCAGAAATGGGACACAGCAAGTGTTCCCAAATGACTAAGTGGCCAGCCATAACAAATCTCCCTGACGGGAGAAAGATAGCAACCGTTAACTGGACGATGGTCCATTATAAGGCCTCAGGTGAAGGGTGAGATGGAGAGACCACTCGAGTATGGATGGCGTGAAGGGACCAAAATCTGACGTCTTATAGTTGCACGCACTTTATTTGTGGCCAGACAACTGGAAGGGTCCTGTTACTTAGGATATGTGGTACCCTTTATTCGGTCAACAAAGACTTTAAAGGATACCTATTGAAGCCATAGACTTAAAAGGGATTTGATATGGCTACATGGAATATTCAAGTTAATGATACCACGCAATGCGATAGCTTCAAATGAATGGCAGTTACGGGCACTGGCTAAATTAGTCGAATCAGTAGCCAACACAACTTCCCAAGACTTCGAAGGGGTGAATGATGAAATGATAGCCATTCGAACAGTGGCTCTCCAAAATTGTATGGCTTTAGATTATCTCCTAACCAAAGAAGGATGGACCTGCGCGTAAATAGGTGGAGAATATTGTAAGTATATCCCGGATGAGTCCGAAGAAATCGGCAATCTAGCTGAATACATTCGGAAAAATGTAATAGAGTACAAACAGACGATTGGCCAGGACGGTACCACCTTATGGGATTGGGCATCGGGATGGTTGTGATCCCTCAGGGTATCTCTGGTACAGGGTTTGATCATATTGTTGCTGATAGACTTTGCCCTATATCTTCTGTTTGTCTTGGTTAAGTGTTGCTGTGCCAGGTTGGGGAAACACAGTGTTTTATAACTAAGACCACTGCTAGGGTTATGGTAGCAACAACTACTGACGGCCCTGGTGTGGAAATGGAAATAATGAGACTGTGCTAGATCAGAATGGATTAAGCGGTCCTTGTGAAGGACAAAAGGCTGGAATGTGGAAATGTATTTTTATAAGCTGAATTACACTGTCACAAAACAAAATGGAGTCCTGGTCTTTCCAGAAACGTCTGCAACAGAAGTATGCATAAAAAATGCTAACCCGGACTTGAACTGCTGAGGGCTGATTAATAGCTACCAGAAAACATTAAACTGTCTTGCTGAGATAAGTACCACACATGGTGCTTCCCTTTATTACCAATACAACCCCAAAGAGATACACAAACTACCAGCCATTATCTCTTGTACAAAACTCATCCATGTTATCCAAAAAGTTAATTACCGAATCAAGCACTGTGGGAATCATGGGCGCAAAATAACTGACCAGGAAACTGGACAATCCTAACACAATGCAAGGCCGGTAAATAGCACATTATCACACACTGATCGAGTAATGGCTGACTGGCCCACAAATAACCCTGACAAAGGAGACATTTGGAAATGATGTCAAGACAAGGATGTGGTAATTAACTCATTATCTTTATTCACTGACTGCAAAGGCAGACCCAATACACAGGATGGGACCATAACTTGTTTTTTTACTGTATAAATACTTTGTGAAGCTGTATCATTTTGGGAGTCAGCATTTAGCCCTTGACGGAGTGAGACACTTTCCTGGCTGCAAGGTAACAATTAAAGAACATCTGCCGGAGCTGAAGGTGTCAGAGTCGTATATTGTGAGTCGACATTTCGACAGCAGTGAGAATCTGAGTGAGGTCAGTGATGTATCTGGATAGGTAGTTACAGTATGAGTGAGGTCAGTGATGTACCTGGATGGGTAGTGACAGTATGAGGGAGGTCAGTAATGTGTCTGGATGCGTAGTGACAGTATGAGTGAGGACAGTGAAGTATCTGGATGGGTAATGACAGTATGAGAGAGGTCAGTGATGTATCTGGATGGGTAGTGTCAGTATGAATGAGGACAGTGATGTATCTGGATGGGTAGTGACAGTATGAGAGAGGTTAGTGATGTACCTGGATGGGTAGTGATAGTATGAGTGAGGTCAGAGATATATCTGGATCGGTAGTGACAGTATGAGTGAGGTCAGTAATGTAACTGACTTGGTAGTGACAGCAAGAGTGATGTCAGTGATGTATTTGAATGGTTAGTGAGCTACAAAAGGCAACGTCGGAGGAGGAGCGGCAGTTCGAGCAGCGCGATTCCGGGGTGCATGGAGCAGCCTACTTACCCTCCACTCCCCATAACCCTTAATTCCATGATTGGTTAAAAATCTATCTACCTGTGATTTTAATACATTCAATGAGCTTGCCTCAACTGTTTCCCTGGGCAGAGAATTCCACAGATTCACAACACTCTGGGAGAAGAAATTACTTCTCAACTCGGTTTAAATTGGCTCCCCTGTATTTTGAGGCTGTGCCCGCTAGTTCTAGTCTCCCCGACCAGTGGAAGCAACCTCTCTGCCTCTATCTTGTCTATCTATCCCTTTCATTATTTGAAATGTTTTTATAAGATCCCCCGTCATCCTTCTGAACTCCAACGAGTAAAGACCCAGTCTACACAATCTATCATCATAAGTTAACCTTTTCATCTCCGGAATCAGCCTCGTGAATCGTCTCTCTCACCCCTCCAAAGCTAGTATATCCTTCCTTAAGTAAGTTGACCAAAACTGCACGCAGTACTCCAGGTGCGGCCTCACCAATATCCTGTCCAGTTGGAACAGGACCTCCATGCTTTTGCATTCCACCCCACTCGCAATGAAGGCCAACATTCCATTCGCCTTCCTGATTCCCTGCTGCACCTGCAAACTAACTTTTTGGGATTCATGCTCAAGGACCCCCATGTCCCTCTGCACCGCAGCATGTTGTAATTTCTCCCCATTCAAATAATATGCCCTTTTACTGTTTTTTTGTCCTCGGTGGATGACCTCACATTTTCCGACATTGCATTCCATCTGCCAAACCTTTGCCAATTCGCTTAACCTATCTAAATCTCTTTGCAGCCTCTCTGTGTCCTCTACACAACCCGCTTTCCTACTAATTCTTGTGTCATCTGCAAATTTTGTTACACTACACGCTGTCCACTTTTCCAGGTCATCTATGAATATTGTAAACAGTTGTCGTCCCAGCACTGATCCCTGTGGCACACCACTAACCACCGATTTCCAACCCTAAAAGGATCCATTTATCCCGACTCTCTGCTTTCTGTTAAATAAGCAATTATCTATCCATGCTAATACATTTCCTCTGACTCTGCGTACCTCTATCTTCTGCAGTAACCTTTTGTGTGGCACCTTAACAAATATCTTTTGGAAATCTAAATACACCACATCCATCGGTACACCTCTATCCACCATGCTCGTTATATTCTCAAAGAACTCCAGTAAATTACTTAACCATGATTTCCCCTTGATGAATCCATGTTGCGTCTGCTTGATTGCACTGTTCCTATCTAGATGTCCCGCCTTTTCTTCCTTAATGAGGGCCATATCTAACTCGCTCTTGAACATATCCAATGAACTGGCATCAACAACTCTCTGCGGCACGGAATTCCACAGGTTAACAGCTCTCTGAGTGAAGAAGTTTCTCCTCATCTCTGTCCTAAATGGCCGACACCTTATTCTAAGACTATGTCCCCTGGTTCTGGACTTCCCCAAAATTGGAACTTTCATCCCGCATCTAACCTGTCCAGTCGTGTCAGAATCTTATACGTCTCTATGAGATCCCATCTCATACTTCTATACTCCAGTGAATAAAGTCCTTGTTGATCCAGTCTCTCCTCATATGATAGTCCAGCCATCCCTAGAATCAGTCTGGTGAAGATTCGCTGCACTCCGTCAATAGGAAGGATGTCCTTCCTCAGATTAGGAGACCAAAACTGAACACATTATTCCAGGTGAGGCCTTACTAAGGCCCTGTACAACTGCAGTAAGATCTCCCTGCTCCCATACGGAAATCCCCTAGCTATGAAGGCCAACATACCATTTGCCTTCTTCACCGCCTGCTGTACCTGCATGCCAAATTTCAATGACTGATGAACCATGAAAAAGCAGTCTCGTTGCACCTCCCCTTTTCTTAATCTGCCGCCATTCTGATAATATTCTGCCTTTCTGTTTTTGCCCCCAAAATGGATACCCTCACATTTATCCACATTATACTGTATCTGCCATGCATTTGCCCATTCATCTAACCTGAACAAGTCACAATGCAGCCTCTTACCGTCCTCCTCACAGCTCACAGCGCCACCCAGTTTAGTGTCATCTGCAATCTTGGAGATATTACACTCAATTTCTTCATCTAAATCCTTAATGCATGTTGTAAAGAGCTGGGGTCCCAGCACTGAGCCGTGTGGCACTCCACTTGTAACTGTCTGCCATTCTCAAATGGATCCGTTTATCCCGACTCTCTGCATCCTGTCTGCCAACCAGTTCTCTGTCCAGGTAAGTACATTACACTCAATACCATGCGCTTTGATTTTGCACACCAATCTCTAGTGCGGGACCTTGTCAAAAGCCTTTTGAAAGTACAAAAACACCACACCCACTCTTTCTCCCTTGTCCACTCTGCTGGTTACATCCTCAGAAATTTCCAGAAGATTCGTCACGCATGATTTCCCTTTCATAAATCCATGCTGAATTGGACCGATCCTGTCACTGCTTTCCAAATGCGCTGCTTTTTCATTCTTCATGATTGATTCCAACATTTTCCCCACGACTGATGTGAGGCTAACCAGCCTAAGATTACCCATTTTCTCTCTCCCTCCATTTTTAAAAAGTGGTGTTACATCAGCTACCCTCTAGTACATAGGAACTGTTTCAGAATAGATAGACTGTTGGAAAATGATCACCAATGCATCCACTATTTCCAGGGCCACTTCCTTAAGAATGCAGGGATGCAAACCTTCAGGTCCCAGGGATTTATCTGTCTTCAATCCCATCAATTTCCCTAACACAATTTCCCGCTTAATAAGGATATCCTTCAGTTCCTCCTTCTCACTAGACCCACTGTCCCCGAGTACATTGGGAAGGTTATTTGCTTCTTCCCTTGTGAAGACAGAACCGAAGTATTTGTTCAGTTGTTCTGCCATTTCTTTGTTCCCCATTATAAATTCACCTGAATCCGACTGCAAAGGACCTACAGCAGGCGGTGAAGTAGGGAACTGGTATGTTGGCCTTCATGGCTTGGCGATTTGAGGATACGAGCAGAGATTTCTTACTGCAGTTGGACAGGGACTTGGTGAGGCCTCGCTTGGAATATTGTGCTCAGTTTTGGTCTCCTATTCTGAGGAAGGTCGTTCTTGCTGCTGAGGAAGTGCAGCGAAGGTTCACCAGACCGATTCCCGGATTGGCAGGACTGAAAATGAGGAGATATTGGATCGACTGGGCTTGCATTCACTGGTGTTTAGAGGGATGAGAGGTGATCTCATCGTATCATATAAAATTATGACGGGACTGGATAGGTTCGATGAAGGAAGAATGTTCCCGATGTTGGGGAAGTCCAGCACCAGGGGACATAGACTATGGATAAGGTGTAATGCCTTTAGGACTGAGATGAGGAGAAACCTCTTCACTCAGAGAATTGTTAACCTGTGGAATTCCCTACCGCAGAGAGGTGTTGATGCCAGTTCATTGGATATGTTCAAGAGGGAGTTAGATGTGGCCCTTACGGCTGAAGGGATCAAGGGGTATGGAGAGAAAGCAGGAAAGGGGTACTGAGGTGAATGATCAGTCATAACTTTTTGAATGGTGGTGCAGGCTCGAAGATACAAAGGGCCTAATCCCGAACCTGTTTTCTATGTTCTCATGTTTCTTTGTTTGGAGCATCCTCCTTGCGAAATTTCAAAACCTGACTAATTATATGCATGTATATTATATACATTTTGTTTCATATGAAAAGTGACGGACCAGAACGGGTTAATATTCCCCTGTGCAATGACTGCAATTAATAGTACTTTCCATGGGAACTAATTATTGATCTTAATTCTATTCAGTTGAAAACAGCAGGTTCATAAAGTGTACTAATTAATGTTTATTATTTTGGAATATATTTAGAACATATTTCAAATCTGAATGTTGCTCACGGCTATAAATCAATTCCTATAATTTGATTATTAAATCCTGATTGTAAAGCACTGAGCGATGTTCATCTCATTCAGTGAAGTTGCATTTTGGGAATTGGGGTTACGGTGCAGGATTGAAAATGCACACTTTGTGTGGGAATGTTCTAAGTAATAGCAGGAATGCCAAAATACAGTAACAGTGTCTACCATTGAAATCTAGAGCGTTCATAGTTTCACTGTTCATCTTTCTAATTTCAGCCTAAATTGCATCAATTTGGAAATCCAGATCGCTCCTCAATAGGCAAGAACCACAAAACACAGACAGTCCCTCATTGCGGGGAAGGAGATTGAACTGAAATGTTGCCAAAAATGGTGTGAATCTGGTCATATATTTTAATGCTGGTATTGAACGAAGACTGTGCAACACAAGATCACTTTGATTTTTCAAACACGAATAGTGATGCTGAATTCCTGCAATAAACACGTCAGGCGACTTAACCAGGTAGAGTGGATGGGTAGTGACACTATGTGAGAAGTCAGTGATAAAGCTGGATGGATAGTGAAAGTATGAGTGAGGTCAGTGATGTACCTGGATGGGTAGTGACAGTATGCGTGAGTTCAGTGATGTATCTGGATGGGTAGTGACAGTTTGAGTGAGGTCAGTGATGTATCTGGATGGGTAGTGACAGTTTGAGTGAGGTCAGTGATGTATCTGGATGGGTTGTGGCAGTATGAGTGAGGTCAGTGATGTACCTGGATGGGTAGTGACAGTATGAGTGAGGTCAATGATGTACCTGGATGTGTAGTGACAGTATGAGTGAGGTTAGTGATGTATCGGAATGGGTAGTGAGAGTATGAGTGAGTTTAGTTATGTACCTGGATGCGTAGTGACAGTATGAGTGAGGTCATTGATGTAAATGGATGGGTAGTGACAGTATGAATGCGGTCAGTGATGTATCTGGATGGGTAGTGAAAATATGTGTGAGGTCAGTGATGTAACTGGCTGGGTCTTCAAAGTATGAGTGAGACCAGTGATGTATCTGGATGGGTAGTGACAGTGTGAGTGAAATCAGTGATTTATCTGGATGGGTAGTGACAGTGTGAGTGAGATCAGTGGTGTACGTGGATGAGTAGTGACAGTATGAGTGATGTCAGTCTTGTATCTGAAGCGAGTAGTGATAGTGTGAGTGAGGTCAGTGATGTATCTGGATGGGTAGTGACAGTATGAGTGAGGTCAGTGATGTATCTGGATGGGTAGTGACAGTAGGAGTGAGATCTGTGATGTACCTGGATGGGTAGTGATAGTATGAGTGATGTCAGTCTTGTATCTGAAGCGAGTAGTGACAGTGTGAGTGATGTCAGTGATGTATCTGGATGGGTAGTGACAGTATGAGTGAGATCATTGATGTATCTGGATGGTAGTGACAGTAAGAGTGATGTCAGTCTTGTATCTGAAGCGAGTAGTGACAGTGTGAGTGATGTCAGTGATGTATCTGGATGGGTAGTGACAGTATGAGTGAGGTCAGTGATGTATCTAGATGGGTAGTGACAGTATGAGTGATGTCAGTGATGTATCTGGATGTGTCGTGACAGTATGAGTGAGGTCAGTGATGTATCTGGATGGGTCGTGACAGTATGAGTGAGGTCAGTGATGTATCTGGATGGGTCGTGACAGTATGAGTGAGGTCAGTGATGAATCTGGATGGTAGTGACAGTATGAGTGATGTCACTTTTGTATCTGAAGCGAGTAGTGACAGTGTGAATGATGTCAGTGATGTATCTGGATGGGTAGTGACAGTATGAGTGAGGTCAGTGATGTATCTGGATGGGTAGTGACAGTATGAGTGATGTCAGTGATGTATCTGGATAGGTAGTGACAGTATGAGTGAGGTCAGTGATGTATCTGGATGGGTAGTGACAGTATGAGTGATGTCAGTGATGTATCTGGATGGGTCGTGACAGTATGAGTGAGGTCAGTGATGTATCTGGATGGGTCGTGACAGTATGAGTGAGGTCAGTGATGTATCTGGATGGGTCGTGATAGTGTGAGTGAGGTCAGTGATGTATCTGGATGTGTAGTGACAGAATGAGTGATGTCAGTGATGTATCTGGAAGGGTCGTGACAGTATGAGTGAGGTCAGCGATGTATCTGGATGTGTAGTGACAGTATGAGTGAGGTCAGTGGTGTATCTGGATGGGTCGTGAGAGTATGAGTGAGGTCAGTGATGTATCTGGATGTGTAGTGACAGTATGAGTGAGGTCAGTGATGTATCTGGATGTGTAGTGACAGTATGAGTGAGGTCAGTGATGTATCTGGATGGGTCGTGATAGTGTGAGTGAGGTTTGTGGTGTATCTGGATGGGTAGTGATAGTGTGAGTGAGGTCAGTGATATACCTGGATGGGTTGTGACAGTATGAGTGATGTCAGTCTTGTATCTGAAGCGGGTAGTGATAGTGTGAGTGAGGTCAGTGGTGTACCTGGATGTGCAGTGACAGTATGAGTGAGGACAGTGATGTATCTGAAGCGGGTAGTGATAGTGTGAGTGAGGTCAGTGATTTATCTGGATGGGTATTACCCACTGTTGCACCAAAACTGTGCCGCTGTGTGTTGATCTCGATGTTTCCCCACACCAGGATTTACATGTCGCGCAGTCTGCCTGGCACAGGCTTCAACACGCAGGCACACGTTACAATCATATCCCGCCGGCTCGGAGCTCAGACCTGCTGGAGCAAACTTCGGTGCGAGTGGGCTTGCCCCATTTCAGAGCCTGTTACCTGGAAACCGCTACAGGCCGGAGCCCTGAGCCACTAAATATGTTAGGCACTGGAATATCAGGTGCAATGGTGGAGAGAGAGTCGGAGAGAGAAAATGTTGGATAATGAGGCTGAGGCAATTCAAGAGAGTGGAGAGAGATAGAGTGGGAGAGAATGAGATTGAGGAGAGAAAGTGGGAGAGATTGAGAGACAAAGACTGGGGAGTGTGAGATACTGGAGTGAGCATAGCAGAGGGAAATCGAGAGAGGGGCTCGAGAGAGTGGGGCTAAGAGAGGGGAGGCAGAGAGAGCGGGGACAGAGAGATAGTGGTGTGAGTGAGAGAGAGACTGAGAGAAACAGAGACAGAGACACAGGCAGACATACAGTGACAGAGAGAGAGAGAGGTACAGAAAGATCGTGGGTGTGAGTGAGAGAGAGACTGAGAGAAACAGAGACAGAGACACAGACATACATACAGTGACAGAGAGAGAGAGGGACAGGGAGATAGTGGTGTGATTGAGAGAGAGACCGAGAGTAACAGTGACAGATACGCAGACATAGATACAGTGACAGAGAGAGAGAGAGGGACAGAGAGATATTGGTGTGAGTGAGAGAGAGACTGAGAGAAACAGAGACAGAGACAGAGACAGACATACAGTGACAGAGAGAGAGAGAGAGAGGGAGAGGGACATAGAGATAGTGGTGTGAGTGAGAGAGAGACTGAGAGAAACAGAGACAGAGACACAGACAGAGATACGTTGACAGAGAGAGAGGGAGAGGGAGTGAGCGATAGTGGTGTGAGTGAGAGACAGACTGAGAGAAACAGAGACAGAGACACAGACAGACATACAGTGTGAGAGAGAGACGGGGAAAGAGAGATAGTGGTGTGAGTGAGAGAGAGACTAAGAATAACAGAGACAGAGACAGAGACAGAGACAGACATACAGTGACAGAGAGAGAGAGGGAGAGGGACAGAGAGATAGTGGTGAGAGTGTGAGAGTTACTGAGAGAAACAGTGACAGAGACACAGACAGACATACAGAGAGAGAGAGGGAGAGAGAGGGACAGAGAGATAGTGGTGTGAGTGAGAGAGAGACGGAGAGTAACAGAGACAGTGACACAGACAGACATACAGTGACAGAGAGAGAGAGGGAAAGGGACAGAGAGATAGTGGTGTGAGTGAGAGACAGACTGAGAGAAACAGATACAGAGACACAGGCAGACATACAGTGACAGAGAGAGAGACGGACAGAGATATAGTGGTGTGAGTGAGAGAGAGACTGAGAGAAACAGTGACAGAGACACAGACAGACATACAGTGACAGAGAGAGAGAGAGGGAGAGGGGCAGAGAGAAAGGGGTGTGAGTGAGAGAGAGACTGAGAGACAGAGACAGGGACACAGACAGACATACAGTGACAGGGACAGAGAGGGAGAGGGACATAGAGATAGTGGTGTGAGTGAGAGAGAGACTGAGAGAAACATTGACAGAGACACAGACAGACATACAGTGACAGAGAGAGAGGGAGAGGGACAGACAGACGACGGAAACAGCGAGACAGTGTCATATGGAAATGGAGAGAGAGAGATCGACAGCAAAAGAGGGGGAAAGAGAGACAGAGAGAGAGAAAGTGGTGAGACTGTGGTTTTTCTCGTCCATTCCCGGGGACTGCACAGTGGTCACATGTTGGACTTACAACAACACTTTCTATTTATATAGAGCCTTTAACGTGGCGAAACATCCCAAGGTGCTCCATAGCTGCATTATGGGATAAAACAAACTTGACACTGAACTGCACAAGTAGAAATTAGTGCAAGTGATCAAAACGTTGTTGCAAGAGGAAAGTTATAAGGAAGATCTTTAAGGGGAAAACGAGGTCGGGAGGTGAAGAGGATTCGGGAAAATTTCAGAGCTTGGGGCCTAGTTAACAGAAGGCACGGCCACCAATGGTGGAGCGATTATAATCAGGGATGGCCAATGGGCAGAATTAGCGGGTTGCAGACATCTCTGGGGTTGTGGGGTGGAGGAGGTTACATCGATAGAGAGGGGCTCAGGGCAATGGAGGGATTTTAAAACAAGGATGAGGATTTTGAAATCGAGGCGTTGTCTAACCGGGAGCCAATGTATTTCAGCGAGCACAGGGGAGATGGGTAACCGGAATTTGGTGCGAGTTCTGTCATGGGCAGCAGAGTTTCGGATTACCTCTTGTATACGTCGGGTAGAATGTGGGAGGCCGAACAGGGATGTGTTGTAATAGTCATGTCTAGAGGTAACAGAGGATTGGACGAGGGTTTCAGCAGCAGATGAGCTGAGGCAATGAGCAGTCTCGTTCGATGTTACGGAGTTGGAAATAGGTGGTCTTAGTTATGCTGCGGATATGTGGTGGAAAGCTAATTTCAGGATCACATGTAACAGCAAGGTTGCGAACAGCCAGGTTCAGTCTCAGACAGTAGATGGGGAAAGGGATGGTATCAGTAGCTAGGGAACGGAGTTTGTGGCGGGGACCGAAAACAATCGCTTTGGTCTTCCCAATACACAATGGGAGAAAATTTCTGCTCATCTGGAATAACACAGGTGGAGGTGCAGCACATGTTCTGTGGCTGCTGGGAGGAGGCTAAATATAACAATCCTTAGGCTCACAGAGTCCCCAGCTCAGGTCCAGTTACATTTTGCGAGGTTTTGTTCCCCTTTTTGAAAGTGTTTCACACGGTTATTCGAATCATGTTACGAGAGACGGGATAAGGTTTGGACCAGCTTGTATCTCAGAGTCTGTGAGAGACGGAGGGAACGGCAGCAGACAAAGATAAACAACTTCTCCAAAACTGATCCCAACTCCTCGCCAAGACTGAGGGTAGATAAACTCACCGCCTTCTTAGGAAGTGTCAACACTTTATGCACCTTCTTATTTGAGATCCGTTTGCAATCCGTTTACTTTATTATTCCTGTTGAGTGTTTAACGACAGCATTGAAACGGGACAGAGAAACTTGGAGCAAATTATTCTCACAGTTCTACAACGAAATTAGAAAAAGTTTAAATATTTTTTATGAAACTTTCACAAAAAAGGAGCGTTTAAAACACGTTTCCCCCTAAGTTTCGAAGATGATTTCGGAAGAAATAGGCACAAATCAGTTTTCGCCTCCACTAAACAAGTCCCAAACGGGTCTTGAAATCCAAACGCTTTTATGCAGGCTCCGAATTGCTTCACTCGGTTAAAATTGAAGGTGTTCAATATTTGATGTTGAGCGATTGACTAAAGTGATCAGCTTTTCACAAACACGCACCCCATTTTATTGAGGAGGGGAGGGCAGGGGAGGATGTGTAGGAGTTACACATTACTATTTATTGACATAAAAAAATAGCATTCAGCCGTTTAGGAAGAGAAACAAAAAGAGGTAAAAACACAAACCTTTTTATTTTAAATAACATAAAAACATAAATTGTAGGAAATGCTCAGCAGGTCAGGCAGCAACTGTGGAAAGAGAAAAGGAGTTAATGTTTCAAGTCTGTCAACTTTCATCAGAACTGGAAAATGACAGAGATGTAACCGATTTAAACCAGGTGCAGAGGCAGAGAAAGTTGGGAGGGGAGGAAAGAACAAAAGGGAAGGTCTGTGTTATGGTGGAAGACAGGAGAGTTTAAATTCTGCCTCTGCACCTGGTTAAAATCTGTTACATCTCTAACTCCTTCCAGTTCTGACCGAAAGTTGACAGACCTAAATGCTTAACTGAGATTCGCTCCCCACAGAAGCTGCCTGACATGCTGAGTTGTTCCAGCATTTTCTGTTTTAGTTTCAGATTCCAGCATGCGCTGTTTATTCCTATTGTGAACGATTTTATTTTGTCTGTCGTTCTACAGTCCAAACAAGTCTCTTGAAAAATGTAAAAATAGATTTTCTCATCAACGTTTTATGGAATGTTAATAGAAACAAGAGTTATGTAATGGTGTATAAAATAGCAGGAAGCGACATTAGAAGAAACCACTATTTGTTTTTTGAGAACGACACAGAAAATACTTTTATTAAAGTGAAAATGCACAATTTCCATTTGGTATATATGTTTGAAATAGGGGAATAAAATTGAGAGTACAATGAAGTTTGTTTCCGACTATTTACTTGGGAAATACCTAAACTAATTCAAGACTTTTGGTAATAAGAGCAGGGATTAATATAGTGCCAAATGTTTGAGAGAAAAACATTAGAAGAAAAATTTGTGTTTTATCTTCTTTATTACATCATATTAATAAACATTTCCAAGTCAGACTGATTGGTTCTCCTGTCCAGGAAGAAAGATGTCTGTTTATTTATTTTAAATCATAGCTCTTTCTGTATTTGGTTTTTAATTCAGTGACGCACAGTGTGCATGTGTATTGTGATTACGTGCCTCATTTCTGACATGTTACATGACGTGTTGCTGGTTCAAGAAAGACACCTTAATTCATGGATGTGATTGCAGTTGGAAATTACGGTCCATTTTGTTCAATATTTTTTTATACCTTGAACGAAAGAATTACAGTAATTTTATGTGCTGGTTGTCTGTTTGTATTATGATTAATATTCTAATTACTTATGTGGACGTGCAGGATATCAGCATCCTAGGAAAGTCACTATTTCTGCTGCTTTTGCTGCTATTACTATGGTCACATGAGAGATGCAACTAAAAGGTTGACAAATTTAAAATTAATACAAATTGCACGAATATATATGGCTCTTTCAGCTCACCTTGGGCTTTTGGATTGTTTTTCGATGCATAACTGTGTAACTGAGTGATGGTTATGTAGTGTTAATGCATTATGATGCAGTTCATTTATATCCCACTCATTTGTGATTAGTTATCATTTTTGATATATTTTGTACATGACGAACTAAAAACTATTAATTAATTCTATCGTAAACAAACGTGCATAATGATAATGTAAGTATGAAACGATTTTCAATAAAGGTAAGTGTGAGTTGGAGCATTTTGGTCGGAGAGATACGGACCGAACCTACCCTTGGAAACAAAGAAAACAAATGGGGTAGAAGTGCAAAGGGATCTCTGGGTACAGATACACAAGTCACTAAATGTAGCACGAGAGGATAATAAGGCCATACAAGTGAAAATGAATCACTGGAGATCATTTATAGAGGATTATAATTAAACAGCAGATAAGTTGTGTAAACCCTATATCGAAGCGTGTCTGATTGTCTCATGATCTGAAATGGTGGGATTCTAATATGGCATAAATCTATATATGATTTCAAGTGGTTGCTGCTGCTGTCATTGTTGTAAAAGTTGTTGCAAATAATGTTGTTGTAAATGTTGCCCAGAGGTGAAAAGGTCGCGCTAAAAGGAATTTCTGGCCCACTCAGTGCAAACAATTAGAGGCAACATTGGTGGGAGGAGCAGAGGATATTGGGTTTGGGAGGGAGGAGCAGAGGATATTGGGAGGGATGGGTGTGGGGTAGGTGAGGACATTGGGTGAGGTGAGGAGGGTCTGAGGATATTGGTTGGGGTGAGCAGCAGCTGAGGATATTGGGTGGAGTGGGGAGGAGCTGAGGATATCGGGTGGGGTGTGGAGGGTCTGAGGATATTGGGTGGAGTGGGGAGGTGCTGCGTATATCGGGTGGGGTGGCGAGGAGCTGAGAATATTGGGTAGGTGGGGAGGGTCTGACGATATTGGGTGGGGTGGGGAGGAGCTGAGGACATTGGGTGGGATGAGGAGCAGCGGAGGATATTGGGTGCATAATTAGATATGTAAAGACAAAACGTGAGGTTTATGAAAACACAGCAGTGGCTCTGTTTGATGAAATAAAGAACATAATCATCGAATAGCAATAAACCTATGGATTCCTCATCAATTTTAAAATCTCACACAGTTGTAAATGTTTACTTTATTTCATTATCAATTTTTTTAATCAGTAAACTGACGCTTTGCTTCAAATATTTAAGAGACAATTCTCTAAAGATCCGCTCACAATACACACTGGGAAACATGTAGGCTGCGCAGTTAAGTTGGAATTGAATTTAAAGAAGAGTGCGAGATGATACAATTTTGTAGGAATCTTGATATATCTAGAAATATTAAGTTTTTGATGATGTGTATAAGGACTGTTGAAAGGCGTTTTTCAAATTGCCACTTTATAGACGTGTTGCTAAAATTCTAATGCTTGGGATTAAAGGGACAGGGCAGTATGCTCATGTCTTTGGCTAAGTGACAGATAACAGACAACATTGGGTACTGGTTGTTGTTCAGAGTGGAGCGAGCTGTACTGTTGTCTCCCCCGGCGGTCGGGATTAGGAGTACTGGCCTGTTAGATATATATTCATGAATGAGAATTGGGTATAAACTGCATCATGTTGAACTTTGTCGATGATACGAGACTTGGAAATGTAATAAACAATGAGGACGACAGTACTAGACTTCAGGAGGGAACAGACTGACTGGTGAACATTAGAAATTATAAAATAGGAGCAGGAGTCTGCCGTTCGGTTCTTCGAGTTTGCTCCACTCTTCAATAAGATCGTGGCTCATCATCGGTAAAAATGGACAATCAAATTATCACCTTCGAACTGAGACTCATTCCTGCATATAAAACTAAGTCCTAACTCTGTTAACTGATATATATTTTGCATTAAAAGAAAACAATTTCAGTGTCGCCTAAAACTGGACCTAAATCACCAGCAGATTTGATTGGGTCTTGAATCTCATGAAATGTATTCAGGCTGGAGAGGCAGAGAACTTCAGAGAAGCCTCTGACCTGATCCTACAATTCCCTGATGGCGTTTCAGTTCAAATTCAATCCCTTCGCTTACAGCAATACTCTAATTCAGATTGAAAAGAGCAGACAGATGGCAGGTTAATATTAACACATACAATGGTGAAGTGTGGTCGTTGGCAGGAACATAAGAACAAAATAAATAGGAGCAGGAGTAGGCCACCTTGCCACTCGAGACTGCTCCAGCATTCAATAAGAACATGTCTGATCTGATCATCGACTCAGCACTACTTTCCTGCCCGCTCCTCCTAACCCTTTATTCCCTTATCGCTAAAAATCTGTCAATCTCCGCCTGAAATAAATTCAATGACCCAATCTCCAGAGCTCTCTGGGGCAGAGAATTCCACAGATTTAAAACCCACTGAGAGAAGAACTTCCTCATCATCTCAGTTTTAAATGTGCGGCCCATTTTTCTGAGACTATGGGCTAGATTTTCTGCTTTTGTGCAGATCACCCAAAAATGGGCGTCATTTGCGACGTGGGTGGTAAAAATGTGTTTTCAGATCGCTGGCTTGTCGCCCATTTTGAAAGCCTCTATACTCCATTTTAAAAATTGGGTGTTACTGCGAGCGATATGAAATGCGCCTTCGCGTTAAATCTCTCTGAATTCTGCAATAACGTGTAGCCGTCCTGAGCAACAGTATGGCCACGCTCGATTCCCGCGATTCAGGGAGTCAGAGGTCATCATTACATGCGCATCAGAGGAGACAGAGTGAGAGGGAGCTGAGAGCGAGCGAAGGTGTGTGTGGTTATGGTGTGGCTGCTTTTGAAGGAGGGAGGGAGTGTTTCGAGCTTTACGACAATTCGCGAAAAAGAATAACTGTTACCAGCCAGATATTTGGAAGAATTTCGTGACTATAATGAAGCGAGTGGAGGAGGGAAGCCAGCACGCTGTGGAAACTGACACTGGTGAGAGCAGTGAGCTGGGAAAGGAGCATATTGGAGGACGCAAAAGAGCGAGGAGGTTGTCGGAAGTAGCAAATACCTCCCTCATGCAGGACGTCGAGTCACGCTGCGGTGAATTTAACCAGGGAGGGCGCGGGAAGCCACCCCAAACAACGACCAGAATTTATGCACCGAGATAGCAGAGGTGGTCTCGTCGGCGATCAACGAGGTGCGTGAGTGCCATCAATGCTGCAAGCAATGGAATGACCTTGTGGGATCAGCAAGAGTAACTGACATTTATTTACATATACATATGTGTTTGTATAATTTGATTTGTAAGTGTCATGAGTGACTATCATCAGGTGTGGGGTTTTTCAATTTACCGGGAATGTTATACTCAAAGCCTGCGCTCACGGTGCATGTCATTAGGTCAAGGATAATAATTATCTTAATAATCGTGATTCCATCTGTCGGTTATGTTTTGTATCAGTCTCTATGATATTACCTAGCAATGATATCACGCAATGATTTCATGCCATGTCGTCCTGTTACGTTTTACAGAAGATGCTATCGACGGTTAGGTCTGAGCAGAAGCGAACGGTTGGGGGCCACCAGTCACCAACGACATCACAAAGATAGAGGAGCGGAAGCTGACACTCGTGGCAAGCCACCCCCGGACGGCTATAGAAGCAGCTGCAGACTATGAAGTAATGCCACGTGAGTAAAGTATACACCATTGGCTGATGTAAGTTCAATTGATGCCACACCCAATCATATCTGAACAATAATATATGATAGCTGGTATTAAAAATTGTCCTATAAATAATGCAGGCCTTGTGAGAATCATTGCAATGCAGAATGTGTTGACGGGCCTGGAATGTGATGTCTCTGATGAAGTTGATATTATTGGTAGTGCATATGCAGTTTTTATCGCTTGAAATACCTTGTGATCCTAGCACCCCCTTCTCCTCTAATAACCGCGTTTTATTTTGCAGCTCAGCCAGCAGTATGTCCCAGGGCAAGACCACAGATGCCAGCAGTTGGGGGTGCGGGGCCGGAATAGTCGGACGATTCTGCACCTGATGCTGAGGAGCACTGATTCTCACCGGTCAATCAGCTGGGACTGTACTCCACGGATGAGAGTGCCGAGTTTGTGGAGTCTGCATCGCCACGCTCCAAAAAGCATTCCACCCCAAGGCCATCTAGTGCTCCTCCGGCCATTCCCACCTTGACTCTGGAGGTTCTGTGCCCAGGCATCTTACCACAGACCACCCCGGATGTCGCCAGGACAGCGCCGACTCCGCGGACGTTATTTGGACACGGCAAGTCTGCTCCACAAGTGCCAGATTAGAGCGGAGAGATGGTACAGTTGTTCAGGAAGATTGCAGACGTAGGTGACCAGTTCCTGCAGGCATTGGGGAGCATATACCAACAGCTGGCCAGCATCTACAGCACATTGACGGAGTACGTTCCATGGATGTTGTAGACACTGGAAGTGGTAGCCAGGAACACTCTTGGCACAGGCCTCCGAGTGGTGCCAGAGCATGGCACTTCATCCCAAGCCTCGGTACCCCCAGTGCCAATGACACATGAGATGCTGGAGCAAGATCCTGCTTCTGGATCCGTGAATTTTGCCACCTCTGTTTTCCGCACTCCCGGATCCGTGCGACCATCAGCTCTGCCTTCATCCCCCCAAGTAAGGCACCGTCTGAGGAGCGCCTCGGCCAGGCGGCGTGGATTATGGAGGGGCAGGGGTAGAGGTGGGGAGAAGAGTTGGAGGGGGAAGGAAAGTGAAGTGCAGGCCCGCAGGTAATGGCTTTGTTATATCGCCATCTCGGTGTATGCAATTCGCTGTAATGTATGCGGGGAGGGGTCCCACCTGCTGGTTTGCATTTGTGTTCTGTTTTGCTGGAAATGTTGACTATTTGATTGATGTCAGTGTTCGAAAAATGGCGGTGTGGTGGGGTGAGGTATTTTTGCCAGTGACACTTATGATTTCAGACCAATGGTCGTGTTAAATCTTTTTTTATTTACCAAACCTTGTTGAGCATTGTCTCAGGTAGCTGGACAATTACGCTCTAGTGATTCCTTAACCTAAAAGGTTATAATTATACTAAACTTGAATCAACATAAACATTAACTGGCACAAATGTGATGCCCACCTTTAATGTGTGAGCTGCACACACAGCAGTGTGTCAGCTTTGTCGATAAGAGCATGGTTCTTTCAGGGAATTCCCTCATCTATGAGCTGCTGACGTAAGAATCTTGCAGCTGTGCAGCCACCTGCCGTCTGGAGGGGGGCATGGGAATGGTTACATAGTCAACCTGATTGTCTGGTCGGAAGTCACCATCCTCTTCCTCGTCCTCCTTTTCCTCACTTTCCTGAAGTGGACCATCGGTCCGTTGTGGCAACTCTTGATTTCTCCTGATAGTCAGGTTGTGCACATTGGAGCACACGACCAGGAATTGAACTATCTGATTAGGGGTTGTATTGTAGCTCCCCACCTGAGCTGCTGACGCACACTAATGATTTTCTGGAACACATTGCGTATGGCTCTGTGGCTCCGGCTGCATCTATTCTCGACCTTGGTTTGGGTGTCACGAAGCTGAGTCATCAGTCAGGTGGCTAGGCCATATCGATTGTCACCAAGCATTTAGCATTGTCATTGTGGCTGCCTGGTAAATATGTCAGAGACAGCAGTCCCACGGAGGGATATGAGCGTCAATGAAGCTGCACGTATATTTGGCATTCACTGCCATAATTATCGGATTGTGGTCCACAACTAGTTGCACCTTCAGGAAGTGAATTTTTTTTCTGCTGCGAAAAACCTCTGTGCCGTGAGAACGTGTTTGCATGGTTATGTGCGTACCTTGTATTGTTCCCTGAACGTTGGGGAACTTAGCAATGCTGTAGCATGCTCCAGCCCTGTCAATCTGAGCCTCCTTTTTTTATAGTGAAGCTGATCGATTCCATCCTACGCACATATAGGGCTTCTGTGACCGTTCTAACGCAGCAATGTGTGGCATGTTGAGACAGAGGGAAAATGTCTCCCGTGGACGCATGAAAGGCACCGGACATCTAGAATGACAGTGCTGTGGTGACCTTGACCACGACTGGCAGTGATGTGATGAAGGTGCTGGCAGGCTGCATTTCTGCCCTGATGATATGGCATATTTCAGTAATAACCAACTTGTGGAAGCGCAGTTTCAGAATGTAGGTGCTTGGTAAGTCGAGGTACGATCTCTTTTACATGTAAGTGCGGGTGTGTATGGTCTGAACCGCCTCAGTCTGGCACGTCCTACATAGCTCTTCTGCCTCATTTAGTTTCTTACTTTCTAGTCGAGTGCTGAGCACACACACCAACACAGACGAGTTGGGCCGAATAGCCTGATTCTCTGCTCTATGTTCTATATCATATAATCCTCTGAACTGGAGCCTAGCCCTGCCTGCCGACCTATTATCAAACCTCTCACTCAGGAAGATGCAATGTATAGCCGCACTAAATAGATGTAGTGACCCTTTACAGAAGAGCTCAAACTGAATGCAACAATCTCGTGGTGCTGTCCCAAAAGACCATGTGGGAAATGTCAATCAGGAATGGTGCTGTGTCCGAAACACCGTGCTTGCCCCGTCGCTGCGTGTATTATCAGATCACCAGTCATTCCTGGTGTAATTCAGTGGATGGAATTCTGGGGCTAAATATTACATTCCTGTACTGGAAACACTGCGAGCCGCGTCTGGGCTTTGCTCAGTTGTTCTGACCATTAATTAATTGTATAATTGAGGTAACCGGATATTTCATCCCGCTCTTCAACTGCTCTCTGAACTTGGACTGGGTCACCCCGTAAATAAATGTGTTTGTGCAGCAACTTAAATTCTGCAGTATATATCCGACTTGTTGAAAGGTGTATAAAGCTACATTGTAATCACCGAGGTATGTTCCTGTAATGCTATAATATAAGAAATCTATAACATACACCAGCCACAGCAGTATGAAGCTGCCGGATATGGTGAAGAGTAAAATCACAGACTTCCTCCTGCTCGCCATCTCACGGTCCCTGCCATTCTCCCCCTTTCTCTCACTCCTCAGTCCCTTCCGGACTCGACTGGTCACTAAAATGTGCCTGACTGTCAGAGCATTGAGCAACAAAATTACAGCGAATGGAAGTAGTGGGATTAAAACCATACCAAACACGTCAAATCCCAGCCATCCGGGCTCAGTATCATAGGCTGGGATTGGGATACAGTCCCACGGAACATTATCGATTATCTCCCCAGGTCCAAGTGTAAAGTAGTAAGGAACGTTTTTTGAACAGAGCAGAATGCAGCTTGTTGCCAGAACCACAGCCGCAGTTCTCCCGGTGCAATATTTGTTTTTCAGCTTCTGGCAACAAATAGCAACAAATCGATCAAAGGTGAAAGTGACGGTGAAGCAGACAGACCAGTCTGTGGCTACACGGGACAGGAGATATATAACAGTACACACAGGGGTGATCTCCAGGAAAGATCCCGCGAAATAATACCAATTGATGCGCCACAGTATGACCCCAGTGATGACCACCAGTAGATCCGCTGCTGCCATGGCCACCAGGTAGCGAGTGGTGCAGTTGGAGAGCCCGCACTTTCCCCGGGACAGGACCACAATCGCCACTAAATTCACTGTAATAAACAGTAGGGAAAAGAGACGGTCAATTATTGGTCACACATTGTCGGTGACTGAGCCCAGACATTGAGGCCTGTGATTTAACACAAAAACGGCCGGCTTGACGTCGGGTCAGGGGTTCACATGTGCAGTATATCATCCCAACCCAACCTACCTCCAACCCGCTGCTTCCAAGTTTAGCAGAGACGGGGCAGTGGGAGGGAAACCGAGCCATCCCAGCGGACGGGTGGGCAATATAAATGTATTAATGGGGATGGCAGCTTCTGTTTTAAAATATTTTACGGTTTAACTTATTTTACGATTTAACTCTGGTTGGCTGTGTTTCCCAGGCTTCGGGATACCGGGCATTTAAAGTGAGCCGAGGACAGCTTCGGGGACAATGCAAGTGCCTTCACGGCCCTGGTTGTGGGCCAGGAGATCCAGGTGTGCCTTCCCCAAGGCCCCACGCGCTCTCCCTCTCTCTCCTCCTGCTTAGACTACCCCCATACAAACGGTTGTAAATCTGATAAATTACAGAGTAAGCTAAAAACACTCAGTATGTCAGGCAGCATTTGTGGAGAGAGAAACAGAGTAAACGTTTCAGGTGATAACCTTTCTTCAATCCTGGAATCCGCGAGAGATGAACAGTTTTAAGGCAATGTTAGAGGCAGATAAAGTTGTTGTAGGAGGAGGAAAGAACAAAGGTGAATGTCTTTGATGGGACGTTGGGCAGGAGTGATTCAACGACAAAAGGGCTGATAGTGCAACACAAATGGGACAACAAAAGGAACAGGAAATGAGTCCAGAAGAGACGTAAGTGGACACAGCAGGATTACAGAGTGGGGCGGTGGGACGGTGGGGAGCAAGTTAAATCTGGTAAAGATCAGAAGGCTCCCATGGCCCAGGAATGTTGCAGAGAAAGGTCAGTAGATGCAAGGGGTGCGGACCAGCCCGTCTGCCGTACACCGAGAGGTGGTCCCAAGCACATGCACACACCTCCTCCACTCCCACTGGCTCTACTGAAGACATCCTGTCTGAGGAAACGGGAGCGATAGTATTGATCTGAAAAGTTTAAACTCAGTTTTATGTTCGGCTTTTTATAAATGGATAATCGAAACATGTGGTGCTGTTCCCCATTAAGTTACAAAGGGAAACATTTTAGAATGTTGAAGATAGAGATGTCAGACTGGCAGTGGGATGTAGAATTGAAGGGGAAAGTGACCGGGGAATGTTAGACACAGGGAGGGAGAGAGACACATTTGCGGACAGAACGGAGAAGTTCAGGAATGTAATCACACAATCTCTGTTTAATCCTCCCCAATCTACAGGAGACTGCATCGTGAACAGCGAATACATTATACTAATTTGGAAGAAATATAAGTCAATCACTCTTACACATTGAAGGCCCTGGACGATGGAACGAATGCAGGTGAAAGGGCAGGTCTTCTTTCTCCTACTTTTTCATAGGAAGGTCCGGTGGAAGGGGAGAACTGTTGGAGGCGATTCAGGTGTGGTCCAGGTTGTCATGGAGGGAACGATCCATTGGGAATGTTGAAAGGGGATGTGTTTGGTGGTGGGAATAAGAAGGAAAGGGCAGAAATGGCGGAGGATGAACTTTTGAAAGTGGAGATTAGTTGAGTCCAAGGTGAGGACATGGGGACCCTATCATGGTTCTAGCAGGGAGGATCAGAGGCGATGAAATTAATGCAGCAAATTGGATTGACACTTCGATGGGCCTTTTCCAGCACAGTGGTGGGGAATCCTCGGCTGAGGATAAATGCGGGAAATTGGATTGTCACGGTCGAGAACACTGTCGACCACAGAGGACGGGTATCCTCAGCTCCGAAAAAGGAGCACAAGTTGTAAGCACTGGTGTGTGAGGTGGCATTATCGGAACAGATGCAACGCAGGCAGCGACACTCGGAGAATGTAATGGAGTCCTTCCAGCAAGCGGGGTGAGAGGTCATATAATCAAGGTAGCTGTAGGAATCGGCCGGATTATGGTAGATATTTGTCGAGATCCTGCTCTTGGAAATGGACTTAGAGATGTCCAGGAAGGGAAGGGTAGTGTCAGAGGGGGCATGTGAAGGAGAGAGAGGGGCGTAAAGTAGAAGCAAGGTTGAATACTTAATCATTTTTCTTACTATTATTAATAATATTAATATTAATAATAATTATTATTAATAATACTAAAAACCTTTATTTATATCGCGCCTTTAACGTAGTTAAAGATCCCAGGGCTCTTCAAAGCAATGTTAACAGGACAACACAGATACATAGGACACCGATACAAAAAAGAAAAAAATGAAGGCATATGATCAAAAGCTTGGTAAAACACGGTGATTTTAAGGAGTTTCTTTAAAATGGAAAGATGGTTAGAGAAGCGGAGAGGTTTAGGGAGGGGCTTCCAGAGTTTAGAGTCCAAACAGCTGAAGGTAAGGCCACCGATAGTTGAGCAGTATAATGAGGGATATTCGAGAGGGCAGACTCTGAAGAGCGGAGATATCTTGAGGGGTTGTGAGGCTGAATAAATTTACCGAGGTAGGGAGGTGCAAGACCATGGAGAGATCTGTAAACAAGGATGATAATTTTCAAAATCGTGGCGTTCCTTAACCGGGAGCCAATGCAGGTCAGAAAGCATAGGGGTGAGGTGATGGGTGATCATGACTTTTTGCGAGTTAGGACATTTTCCAGTTGATGGCTAGAAAAGGAAATTGCGCAAACACAGTCATCAATGTACCTGAACAATATGTGAAGGAGGGTACCGGAGCAGAATTGGAACAACGAAGGTTCCCTGTAACACAAGAAAAGGCAGCATAGCTAGGGACCATCCGAGCTCCCATACCAGCACCATTGGAGAGTGGAGATAGAACATTGTTCAGACCAGATGCCCAGCACTTGTACTTTCAGCAGGGGCAGTTCAATGGGGTCAGGAGCAGGATCAGCAACGTGCAAGGGTTTTCATTCCCAGCACAAAGCCGGTGAGGGCGAGAGGACTTCCAGTGTGAATGGCGAGTGAATTAAATTGTAAATGGGGCACTCAGAATGTATCAGTGGCGATAGGCGCAGGGAAACTCGCCATCCGTTGCGAGTTGCAGGGCAGCTCGGGTTTACTGGGCAATACACTGTACAATGTGTACCATTTTCCAAACCTCCGGAGCCTACAGTCAACAAAGGCAAACTTTGATGGCAAAGTCCAACACTGCCTTCAGTGTGTCAGTGCAGACTTCGGACGCCCGAGGAAGGAAATGTTTGAAATCCAGGACCTCAAAACCCCGCACCAAGCTCATGGTCTACATGGCAGTAGAGATACCCGACCTCCGATATGCTGCAGAGACATGGAATATTTCAGCAGGCACCTCAAAACACTGGAGAAGTACCAACGCTTTCTCCGCAATTTCCTGCAAATTAATTGGCCGGTGTGGCGCACCAACGTCAGTATTCTCGGTCAGGCCAACATCCCCAGCATCGGAACATTGACCACAGTCGATCAGCTCTGTGGGGTGGCCACATCGTCGGCATGCCTGACATGAGATTCAAAAAGCAAACGCTCCGCTCGGTGATTCGTTGTTGCAAGCGAACCACAGGTGGGCAGAGGATACCCACCATGACACACTCAAAACCTACTTGAAGAAATGCATCACCCCCACCGACACCTGGCAATCCCTGGCCCAAGCCAACGCAAATTGAGGAAAAGCATCCGCACGGCGCAGAGCACCTCCTGTATTGTCGCCCAGAACAAACTGAAGCGGAAGGAGCAAACAACAACCCAGGCAGCCCAAACTCCCGTTCCTTCAACCAGCGTTTGCCCGACCTGTGACAGAGAATGTACGTCATGCTTTGGATCCTTTAACCCACTGGGAACAAATTTTTCGTGTGGAATCGAGTCACCCTCGATTCCCAGGGTACGCTTCAGAAGCGGAAGTAGAAGAAATAGTGACCCACACATAGTAAATCCTACAGTGAGACACACTTCCCGTAATACATGGTCACTAGGGTACAGTGTTCCACACCGGTTAGTGACCGACACTCAGCATATCCTACAGTGAGACACACTTCCTATAATATATAATCACGAGGGTACGGCGTTCCACACCGGTTCGTGTCTCACACTGAGTTCATCCAAGAGTGAGACACACTTCCTATAACACCTGATCACTAGGGTACGGTGTTCCACACCGGTTAGTGACCCACACTCATGACATCCTAAGTGAGATACACTTCCTGCATTACATGGTCACTGGGGTACGTTGTTCCACAGCGGTTAGTGACCCATAATGAAAACATGTTACAGTGACAGACACTACCAATAATACATGGTCACTGGTGCACAGTGTTCCACACCGGTTGGTGACCCACACTCACTATATCCTACAATGACAGACACTCCCAGTAATATATGGTACATTGAATAATGGTGTTCCACACCGGTTAGTGACCCACGCTCAGTGCACCCTACAGTGACACACACTCCCAGTAATACATGGTGATTGGCGTACGGTTTCCACATGGTTGGTGTCCCACACTTAGTATATCCTACAGTGACACACACTCCCAGTAATACATGGTCACTGGGGTACGGTGTTCCACACTGGTTGGTGACCCACACTCAGTATATCCTACAGTGACACACACTCCCAGTAATACATGGTCACTGGGGTATGTTGTTCCACACCGGTTAGTGACCGAAACTGAGTACATCATAAAGTGACAGACATTCCCAGTAACACATGGTCATTGGAGTACGGTGTTTACACCGGTTAGTGACCACACTCAGTATATCCTACAGTGACAGACTCCCCCAGTAATACATGGTCACTGGAGTACGTTGTTCTACACCGGTAAGCGACCCACACTCAGTATATCCAGTCGTGAAAGACAATCCCAGTAATACATGTTCACTGGGATAATGGTGATCCACATCGGTTGGTGACCCACACAAACAGTACATTTTACAGTGACAGGCACTCCCAGTAATACATAGTCAATGGGGTAATGTTGTTCCACACCGGTTAGTGACCCACACTCAGTATATCCTGCAGTGACACACACTCCCAACAATACATGGTCACTGGGATAATGGTGATCCACACCGGTTCGTGACCTCACTCAGTATATCCTACAGTGAAACACAATCCCAGTAATACAGGGTCACTGGGGTACGGTGATCCACACCGGTTAGTGATGCACACTCCGTATACCCTACAGTGACACTCAGTCCCAGTAATACATGGTCACTGGGGTACGGTGATCCACACCGGTTAGTGACGCACACTCCGTATACCCCACAGTGACAGGCACTCCCAGTAATACATGGTCACTGGGATAATGGTGTTTCACACCGGTTAGTGAAACACACTCAGTGCATCCTACAGTGACAGACACTCGCAGTAATACATGGTCACTTGGGTACGGTGTTCCACACCGGTTAGTGACGCACACTGAGTACATCCTACAGTGACACACACTCCCAGTAATACATGGTCACTGTGGCTCGGTGTTCCACACCTGTGAATGAACCACACTCATTACATCCTACACACTTCCTAAAATACATGGTCAAAGGGAAACGGAGTTCCACAGCGGTTCGTGGCATTCACTCAGTCTATCCTAAAGTGACACACACTCCCAGTAATACATGATCACTGGGAGTATGATGTTCCACGTGAGACAGACACTCAGTATATCCTACAGTGCAGACACCGCTACACATACCTTCTCTCAGATAGTTGCGCGGAACAAGGACTAATTCAAAAGTACACAATATTCCACTAAAGACAATAGCTGAAAAGTTCAAGCAGCCGGTTCGTTTCAAACACAAGTTTATGTTCAGATTTTGCAATGGAATCAAACCGCAGTGGTTATTCAGGAAATTTGACTGAACGGAATGATATCACCGTTCAGGTTTCTATACCCGTGACCAATAGTCAAGGATATAAAATTATCAGTCACAGAGCAAAACCAGAGACCAGCTCAAAAACAGATTTGCACAACTTCAATGGTTACATAAGAACATAAGAACATAAGAATTAGGAACAGGAGTAGGCCATCTAGCCCCTCGAGTCTGCTCCGCCATTCAAAAAGACCATTGCTGATCTGGCCGTGGATTCAGCTCCACTTATCCGCCCGCTCCCCATAACCCTTAATTACCTTCTTGGTTAAAAATCTATATTTCTGTGATTTCAATTCATTCAATGAGCTAGCCTCAACTGCTTCCCTGGGCAGAGATTTCCACAGATTCACAACTCTCTGGGAGATGAAATTCCCTCTCAACTCGGTTTTAAATTGGCTCCCCCGTATTTTGAGGCTGTGCCCCCTAGTTCTAGTCTCCCCGACCAGTGGAAACAACCTCTCTGCCTCTATCTTGTCTATTCCTTTCATTATTTTAAATGTTTCTATAAGATCACCCCTCATCCTTCTGAACTCAAACGAGTAAAGACGCAGTCTACTCAATCTATCATCATAAGTTAACCCCATCATCTCCTGAATCAGCCTAGTGAATCGTCTCTGTACCCTCTTCAAAGCTAGTATATCCTTCCTTAAGAAAGCTGACCAAAACTGCACGCAATACTCCAGATGCGGCCTCACCAATACCCTGTACAGTTGCAGCAGGACCTCCCTGCTTTTTTACGCCATCCCTCTTGCAATGAAGGCCAACATTCAATTCGCCTTCCTGATTACCTGCTGCACCTGCAAACTAACTTTTTGGGATTGATGCACAAGGACCCCCAGGTCCCTCTGCACCGCAGCATGATGTAATTTCTCCCCATTCAAATAATATTCCCGTTTACTGTTTTTTTTCCAAGTTGGATGACCTCACATTTTCCGACATTGTATTCGATCTGCCAAACCTTAGCCCATTCGCTTACCCTATCTAAATCTCTTTGCAACCTCTCTGTGTCCTCTACACAACCCGCTTGCCCACTAATCTTTGTGTCATCTGCAAATTTTGTTACACTACACTCTGTCCCATCTTCCAGGTCATCTATGTATATTGTAAACAGTTGTGGTCCCAGCACCGATCCCTGTGGCACACCACTAACCACCGATTTCAGACCTGAGAAGGATCCATTTATCCCGACTCTCTGCTTTCTGTTCGGCAGGTAGTCACTTACCAGGAACACCAATGACGGCAATGATCATGTAGCATATTCGCTGGGCATGTTGAATTGGAAGCATTTTCTGCTTAAAACGATGTGCCCCTTTATACTGCAGGCAATCTCCCTGAATTCTGCTCTGAGGCGGTACAATTCCAGCGCCTTTAAGTTATACCCTGCGGGCTCTCCACGGGGACATTGAGGTTGCAACATCGCTCAAAATAGTTATTGTTAAAACTTGAACAAACAGATTACGACAGCCAATTTATGTCCCTGTTGTGATTCAAATTTGAAACTGCAAAGACTGGACAATTCTGCTCACATTAATTAACAAATGAATATTTCCAGCTGTATTCTCCCAGCAATTGGGTTGTTGTTTCAAAAACCATCAGGCCAAAATGGAGATCGCATATAGTTTTTGGTAATATCTTTTGCACTGCTGTGTTCATTCAGAAATTAAATTCCCAATGTTCGAGTTTCCCTTTCAGGACTGCTCTACTGCAATCTGTCATGTGGCTGCCTTCTTTAACTGTAGCTATTCAGTAATTACATTTACAATGTTCGACTTTCCCTCTCAGTGCTGCTCTATTGCAATCTATGATGCGGCTGCCTTCTTTAACTGTAGCTATTCAGTAATTACAATTCCAATGTTCGAGTTTCCCTCTCAGGGCTACTCTACTGCACGCTGTGATGTGGCTGCCTTCTTTAACTGTAGCTATTCAGTAATTACATTCCCAATGTTCGAGTTTCCCTCTCAGGGCTGCTGTACTACAAAGGGGGTCGTGGCTGCACCTTTCAATGCAGGCATTCAGTACATAAATTACAAATGATAGAAAGTCCTTCTCAAGACTGTTTTCGTGCGGTCCATGAAATGACTGATCTCCTTAACTCTGGAACTACAGTTAAACAGTTAAAGTGATGAATTTCTATGATATTTCTCAAACTAATATAGGCCTTCATATTCATTAAGCCTCTCATACCCATACAACACCTCATACACATGCGGTGCCTTATGCTCGTAGATTACCTAAAAATAATACAGCACCACAAACTCATACAGCAAAAACAATGCGAACTAATATAGCATTTCTCTTCATGCAGGCACTGAAAATAATACAGCACATCAAACTAATAGAGAACCTCAAACTAGTACATCCCCACAAACAAAGAGAACCTCAAACTAAAACAATCCTTTAATATTACAAAGTACCTCAAACTAAAACTAAAACTAATACAACCCCTCAAACTAAAATATAACCTCAAACTAAAAGAGACCCTCAAAGTAATAGAGAACCTCAAACTAGTAAAGAATATCAAACTCAATTTTAATAAATCTATAGATAACCTCAACATAACATGGACACTCAAAATAATAATGAATCTGAAACTAATACCGACCCTCAAAAAAACAGAGACACTGAAACTATTAATGAAACTCACACTAATATTTAAATACAAATTAGGAGTGAATCTGAAACTGATCAACTCAAACTAATAGGGAGGCTCAAAATAATCCACTCAAACTAATAGAGAAACTCAAACTAATAGAGAGGATCAAATAATCCAAATATTCAAGCTAAGAGAGAAAATCAAACTTATACAGCCACTCAAACTAATACTGACCCTCAAACTAATACACTCTCTCAAACTAATATAGACCCACAAACAAAGACAGTCTCTCAAACTAATACAGCCCCTCAAACTAATATAGTCCCTCAAACTAATGCAGCCCCTCAAACTAATACAATCCCTCAAACTAATACAGCCCCTCAAACTAATACAGTCCGTCAAACTAATAGAGAACCTCAAACTCATCGAGAAACTCAAACTAATACAGTCCCTCAAACTAATACAGTCCGTCAAGCTAATAGAGAACCTCAAACTCATCGTGAATCTCAAACTAATACAGCCTCTCAAACGAATACAGCCCCACAGCCTAATACGGACCCTCAAACTAATACAGCCCCTCAACCTAATACAATCCCTCAAACTAATGCAATCCCTCAAACTAATACAGTCCATCAAACTAATACAGACCCTCAAACTAATACAGCCCCTCAAACTTCTATAGCCCCTCAAACTAATACAACCTCTCAAACTAATACAGACCGTCAAGCTATTAGAGAACATCAAACTCATCGTGAATCTCAAACTAATACAGAGTCTCAAACTAATACAGTCCCTCAAACAAATACAGCCTCTCAAACTAATACAGCCCCACAAACTAATACAGACCCTCAACATAATACAGTCCCAAAAACTAATGCATTCCCTCAAACTAATACAGTCCATTAAACTAATACAGACCCTCAATCGAATATACTCCATCAAACTAATACAGTCCCTCAAAATAATGCAGCCCTCAATCTAATACAGTCCATCAAACTAATACAGTCCCTCAAACTCATACAGCCCCTCAATCTAATACAGGCCATCAAACTAATACAGTCCCTCAAACTAATACAGCCCCTCAAACTAATACAGACCCTCAAACAAATACAGCCCCTCAAACTAATACAGACCCTCAATCTAATACAGTCCCTCAAGCTAATTCAGTCCCTCAAACTAATATAGACCCTCAAATTAATACAGAACCTCATATTAATAGATGTACTACTACCTGTAGCGGACCTTGGACAAATACAGCTGCTTAAAATAAGACAAGAATATAAACTTTTCCAGAAGCTCAAATTAATATATTTCCTCGAAATAATGGAGAAACTCAAACTAATCCAATCGCTGATGCTTTTGGAGAACTCAACATAATAGAGAACCTCAATCTAATAGAAAACCTCTAATTATTGCAAACCCTTAAACTAATAGAAAACCTCAAAATAATACAATAGATAGAGAACGTCAAACTAACAGAGAACCTCAAGCTAATAGAGGACCTAAACCCAATACAGCAACTCTACCACACACAGAAAGTTATATTCATACAGCCATTGAAACTCACACAGCATTTCCGATAAAACAGTCGATCAAACTAATACAGCCCTTAGAACTAATAGAGAACGTGAAACAAATACAGCCCCAAAACAATAAAGATCCTCAAACGTATAAATAACCGCAAACTACTAGAGAACCTCAAAATACTACAGCCCACAAAACTGATAAATACCCTCAAATTAATGCAGAATCTCAAATAAATACAGCAGCGACAAATAATATAACATTTCCACCATTTATAGAAACTCAAGCTAATATACAACCTCAAACTATGAAAGAAACTCAAACCAATATGAGAACCTCAAACAAATACAGCCACCTAAAATAATACACCTCAAACTATTAGAGAAAGTGAAACTAATACAGCCCTTCAAATTAATACAGCCTCTCAAACTATTATTGAACCTCATACTAATAGAGAACGCGAATGTAATAAAGAAACAACAACTAATAGATAATTAATATCGCAGGAGATTTAGCATCTAGCCGACAATCACGAAGTGTGTGGATTTTTCAGTGGAGAAGAACCGGTGGCCCAATGTCTTATTCCACTGAAAGCCAAGAACAGAGAACTGCTCATCAAGAACAGTGAGGCTGCCGGTGCTGGCTGTAAAGAACACTTCGAGGATCTTCGCAACAAAGAATCCGCCATCGACGTGAGTGTCCTTGACTTCATCCCACAGCATGTTACACATCACCTCCTTGGCACAATCACAGCTCGGCACGAGTTTGCAAAGGCCTTCCGACAACTAAAAACAAGAAGGCCTATGGAGCAGAATGAATCCCCTTGGAAGTACTGAAGCTTGGCGGCGAAGCACTAATGGAACGTATTCATGACCTTATCTGGAAGGAGGAGATCATGCCAGGAGATCTCGGAGTAGAATTAATTGCGATGATCTTGAAGAAAGGTGACGAGTCTGACTGCGGTAACGACAGAGGAATGTCGCTGCTCTCAACCAAAGGCAAAGTCATCGCAAGTGTTCTCCCCAACCACCTTCTCCCTGTGGCTGAAGAACTCCTCCCAGTTTCGCAATGTGGATTCCGACCACTAATTTGCATAATGGATATCAGCTTCACCACGCGGCAGATACTAGAGAAATGCAGCGAATAGCACCAATACTTGAACATGGCCTATTTTAAACTCACGAAAGCCTCCAACGCTGTCAACCACGAGGGTTTATGGAGCGTCCTCCTCAGATTGGGCTGCACTTCACCATGCTCCACCTTCTGCAGGATGAAATGTAAGCCGTGCTCCCGGTCACGGCATCCACCACAGAACCATTCCACATACAGACCAGGGTCAAGCAAGGCTGTGTCATCGCAGCACGAGCGGAAGGAAGCAGCAGCCAAGTTCATGGCACCGTGGGTTGAGGAGTGGTGCAAGAGGGAGCGATTCAAATTCCTGTGACATTGGAACCGGTTCTGGGGGAGGTGGGATCAGTACAAACCGGACGGTCTGCACCTGTGCAGGACCTGAAGCAATGTCATGGTGGGAGTGTTTGCTCGTGCTGTTGGGGAGGGATTAAACTAATATGGCAGGGGAATGGGGACCCAAGCAGGGATTCAGAGTGACGTAAGATGGAGGCAGAAACAAAAGATAGAAAGGAGAATAGCAAAATTGGAGGGCAGAGAAACCCAAGGCAAAAATAAAAAATACCACATTACAGAAACATTCTAAATGGAAACAGAGGGATAAAACGACAAGTCGGAAGGCTCAGTGCCTCAATGCGAGGAGTATTCAGAATAAAGTGGGTGAATTAACTGCGCGGGTAGCTCTTTATGATTATAATATAATTGGGATCACAGAGACGTGGCTCAAGGGTGACCAAGGCTGGGAACACAACATCCATGGTATTCAACATTCAGGAAGCACTGACAGAAAGGAAAAGGAGGTGAATTGGCGTTGCTTGTTAAAGAGGAAATAAGCGCAATAGTAAGAAAGGACATTAAATTGAATGATGTGGAATCCGGATAGTTATAGCTATGGAATGCCAAAATACAGAAAACGCGAGTGAGAGTTGTGTCCAGACAACGAAACAGTAGTAACGAGGTTGGAGATGGCATCAAACAAGAAATTAGGGATGTTTGCAATAAGGGTACGGCAGTTATCATGGGCGGCTTTAATCTACAGATAGATTGGGATAACCAAACTGGTAGCAATGCAGTGGAGGAGGAATTCCTGGAGTGTATTAGTGATGGCTTTAGAGACCAATATGTCGAGGAATCAACTAGAGAGCTGGCCTACCTAGACTGGGTGTTGTGTAATGAGAGAGGACTAATCAGCAATCTTGTTGTGCGAGGCCCCCGGAAGTGTGACCATAATATGGTAGAATTCGTTTTAAGATGGAGAGTGAAATGTTAATTCATAGACTAGGGTCCTGAATTTAAGGAAAGATTACTTCGATGGTATGAGACGTGGATTGGGTAGGATAGACTGGCAAATGATACTTAAAGGGTTGACAGTGGATACGCAATGGCAGACATTTATAGATTACATGGATGAACTTCAACAATTGTACATCCCTGTCTGGAGTAAAAATAAACAGGGGAAGGTAGAAAAACCGTGGCTAACAAGGGAAATTAGAAACAGTGTTAAATCCAAGGAAGAGGCATATAAATTGCCGAGAATAACCAGCAAACCTGAGGACTGGGTGAAATTTAGAATTCATCAGAGGACAAAGGGTTTAATTAGGGGTATTACAATAGTGTATGAGAGGAAGCTTGTTGGGAATATAAAAACTGACTGCAAAAGTTTCTATAGATGCGTGAAGAGAAAAAAGATTAGTGACGACCAACGTAGGTCTTTTGCAGACAGAATCAGATGAAGTTATAATGGGGAATAAAGAAATGACAGAGCAATTGAACAAAAACTTTCGAGCTGTCTCCACTAACGAAGACGCAAATAACTTTCCAGAAATAGTAGTGTTTCGAGTGTCTAGCAAAAAGGAGGAAGGGAACGAAATCCTTATTAGTCAGGAAATTGTGTTAGGGAATTTGATCGGATTGAAGGCCGATAAATCACCAGGGCCTGATAGGCTGCATCCCAGAGTAATAAAGGAAGTGGCACTCGAAATAGTGGATGCATTAGTGATCATTTTTCAACATTCCATTGACTCTGGATCAGTTCCTATGAATTGGAGGGTAGATAATGCAACACCACTTTTTAAAATAGGAGGGAGAGAGAAAACATGAAATTATAGATCGGTTTGCCAAACATCGGTGGTGGGGAAAATGTTGGAATCAATTATTAATGATGAAATAGCAGCCATTTTGGAAACAGTGGCAGGATCGGTCCTAGTCAGCATGGAATTATGAAAGGGAAATCATGCTTGACAAATCTTCTAGAATGTTTTTAGGATGTAACTAGTAGAGTGGAAAAGGGAGAACCAGTGGATGTGGTGCATTTGGACTTTCAAAAGGCTTTTGACAAGGTCCCACACAAGAAACTAGCGAGTATAATTAAAGCACATTGTATTGGGGGTAATGTATTGACGTGGACAGAGAACTGATTGGCAGACAGGAATGAGCGAGTCAGAATAAACGGGTCCTTTTCAGAAATGCAGGCAGTGCCCAGTGGGGTGCCGCAGGGTTCAGTGCTGGGACACCAGTCTTTTACAATGTAAATCAATGATTGAGATGAAGGAATTGAATGTAATATCTCCAAGTTTGCAGATGACACTAATCTGGGTGGCGGTGTGAGCTGTCAGGATGATGTGAAGAGACTGCAGGGAGACTTGGACAGGTTAATTGAGTGGGCAAATGCATGGCAGATGCAATATAATGTGGATAAATGTGAGGTTATCCACTTCGGTGGCAAGAACAGGAAGACGGAATATTATCTGAATCGTGACAGATTAGGAAAAGGGGAGGTGCAACGAAACCTGGGTGTCAAGGTACATCAGTCATTGAAGTTTGGCATACAGGTACAGCTGGTGGTGAAGAGGCAAATGGCATGTTGGTCTTCATAGCAAGTGGATTTGAGTATAGGAGCAGGAAGGTCTTACTGCAGTTGTACAGGGCCTTGGTGAGGACACACCTGGAATATTGTGTTCGGTTTTGGTCTCCTATCTCAGCAAGGATGTTTTTGCTTTTGAGGGAGTACAGCGAAAGTTCACCAGATTGATTCCTGCGATTGCAAAACTGACATATGAGGATCAATTGCGCTTGTATCCACTGGAGTTTCGATAAATAGGAACATAGAAACATAGAAACTTAGAAAATAGGTGCAGGAGTAGGACATTCGGCCCTTCTAGCCTGCACCGCCATTCAATGAGTTCATGGCTGAACATGCAACTTCAGTACCCCATTCCCGCTTTCTCACCATACCCCTTGATCCCCCTCGTAGCAAGGACTTCATCGAACTCCTTTTTGAATATATTTAGTGAATTGGCATCAACAACTTTCTGTGGTTGAGAATTCCACAGGTTCAGCACTCTCTGGGTGAAGAAGTGTCTCCTCAGCTTGGTCCTAAATGTATTACCCATTATCGTTAGACTGTGACCTCTGGTTCTGGACTTCCCCAACATTGGGAACATTATTCATGCATCTAACCTTTCTAAACCCATCAGAATTTTAAACGTTTCTATGAGATCCCCTCTCATTCTTCTGAACTCCAGTGAATACAAGTCCAGTTGTTCAACTCTTTTTTGATATGTCAGTCCTGCCATCCCGGGAATCAGTCTGGTGAACCTCTGCTGCACTATCTCAATAGCAAAAATGTCCTTCCTCAAGTTAGGAGAACAAAACTGTACACAATAGTCCAGGTGTGGCCTCACCAAGGCCCTGTACAACTGTTGTAACACATCCCTGCCCCTGTACTCAAATCCCCTCGCTATGAAGGCCAACATGCCATTTGCATTCTTAACCGTCTGCTGTACCTGCATGCCAACCTTCAATGACTAATGTTCCATGACAACCAGGTCTCGTTGCACCTCCCCTTTTCCTAATCTGTCACCATTCAGATAATAGTCTGTCTTTCTGTTTTTACCACCAATGTGGATAACCTCACATTTATCCACATTATACATCATCTGCCATGCATTTGCCCACTCACCTAATCTATCCAAGTCACTCTGCAGCCTCATAGCATCCTCCTCGCAGCTCATACTGCCTCCCAACATAGTGTCATCAGCAAATTTGGAGATACTACATTTAATCCCCTCGTCTAAATCATTAATGTACAGTGTAAACAGCTGGGGCCCCAGCACAGAACCTTGCGGAACCCCACTAGTCACTGCCTCCCATTCTGAAGAGTACCCATTTACTCCTACTCTTTGCTTCCTGTCTGACAACTAGTTCTCAATCCATGTCAGCACACTTACCGCTATCCCATGTGCTTTAACGTTGCACATTAATCTCTTGTGTGGGACCTTGTCGAAAGCCTTCTGAAAGTCCGAATATACCACATCAACTGCTTCTCCCTTGTCCACTCTACTGGAAACATCCTCAAAAAATTCCAGAAGTTTTGTCAAGCATGATTTGCCTTTCACAAATTCATGCTAAACTTGGACTTATCATGTCACCTCTTTCCAAATGCGCTGCTATGACATCCTTAATAATTGAATCGATCATTTTACCCACTACTGAGGTCAGGATGACCGGTCGATCATTCCCAGTTTTCTCTCTCCCTCCTTTTTTAAAAAGTGGAGTTACATTGGCAACCCTCCAATCGATCGGAACTGATCCAGAGTCTAGGGAATGTTGGAAAATGACTGTCAATGCTTCCGCTATTTCCAAGGTCACCTCCTTAAGCACTCTGGGATGCAGTCCATCAGGTCCTTTGGATTTATCAGCCTGCATTCCAGTCCCACAGGGATCACAGACCTGTCCCACAGGGATCACTGCCCTGTCCCACAGGGAGTACAGTCAAGTCCCACAGGGATCACAGTCCAGTCAAACAGGGATCACAGTCCTGTCCCACAGGGATCACAGTCCAGTTCCACAGGGATCACAGTGCAATCCCATAGGGATCACAGTCCAATCCCACAGGGGCAAAGTACAGTACCACAGGGGTCATAGTCCAGTCCCACAGGGATCACAGTCCAGTCCCACAGGGGTCACAGTCAAGTCCCACAGGGAACACAATCTAGTCCCACAGAGATTACAGTCCGATCCCACAAGGATCACAGTCCAGTCCCACAGGGGTCACAGTCAAGTCCCACAGGGAACACAATCTAGTCCCACAGAGATTACAGTCCGATCCCACAGGGATCACAGTCCAGTCCCACAGGGATCACAGTCCAGCCCACAGGGATCACAGTCCATTCCCACAGAGATCACAGTCCAGTCCCACAGAGATCGCAGTCCATTCCACAGGGATCACAGGCGAGTCCCACAGGGATCACAGTTCAGTCCCAGAGGGATTGCAGTTCAGTCCCACAGGGGTCAAACTCCGGTCCCACAGGGATCACAGTCCAGTCCAACAGGGATCACAGTCCCGTCCCTCAGGGATCACAGTCCAGTCCAACAGGGATCACAGTCCCGTTCCTCAGGGATCACAGTCCAGTCCCACAGGGATTACTGTCCAATCCCAAAGAGATCACAGTAACGTCCCACAGGGATCACAGTCCAGACACACAGGTATCGCAGTCCAGTTCCACAGGGATCACAGTCGAGTCCCTCAGGGATCACAGTCCAGTCCCACAGGGATCATTGTCCAGTCCCACGGGGATCACAGACCTGTCCGACAAGGATCACTGCGCTGTCCCACAGGGATCACAGTCCAGTCCCACAGGGGTCACAGTCATGTCCCATAGGGACTACAGTCCAGTCGCACAAGTATCACAGTCCTGTCCCACAGGGATCACATTCCAGTCCCACAAGGATCACGGTCCTGTCCCACAGGTATCACAGTTGAATCCCACATGGATCACAATTCAGTGCCACATGGATCAGAGTACAGTCCCACAGTGATCACAGCCCTGTACCACAGGGACCACAGTCCAGTCGCACAAGGATCACAGTCCTGTCGCACAGGGATCACAGTCCATTCCCACAGGGATCACAGTCCAGTCCCACAGGCGTCACAGTACTGTCGCACAGAGATCACAGTACAGTCCCACAGGAATCACAGTCCAGTCCCACAGGGATCACAGTCCAATCCCACAGAGGTCATAGTCCAGTCCCCCAGGGATCACACTCCAGTCCCACGCTGATCACAGTCGTGTCACACATGAATCACAGTCCAGTCCCACAGAGATCACAGTCCAGTCCCACTGGGTTCACAGAGAAGTTCCACAGGGATCACGGTACAGTTCCTCAGGGAACACAGTCCAGTCCCACATGTTTTGGTGTCCAGTCCCACAGGGATCACAGTTCAATCTAACAGGGATCGCAGTGCAGTCCCACAGGGGTCACAGTCCAGTCCCACAGGGGTCACAGTCCAGTCCCACAGGTATCACAGTCCAGTACCACAGGGATCACAGTCCAACCCCAAAGGGATCACAGTAACGTCCCACATGGGACCACAGTCCAGACACATAGGTATCACAGTCCAGTTCCGCAGGGATCACAGTCCAGTCCCACAGGGATCATTGTCCAGTTCCACTGGGTCACAGGTCTGTCCCACAGGGATCACAGCCCTGTCCGACAGGGATCACAGTCCAGTCGCACAAGGATCACAGTCCTGTCCCACAGGGATCACAGCCCTGTCCCACAGGGATCACAGTCCAGTCCCACATGGATGACAGTCCAGTGCCATAGGGATCATATTCCAGTCCCACAGGGATCACAATCCTGTCTCACAGGTATCACAGTCCAGTCCCACATGGATGACAGTCCAGTGCCACAGGGATCAGAGTACAGTCCCACAGGGATCACAGCCCTGTCCCACATGGGTCACAGTCCTCTCCCTCAGTGACCACAGTCCAGACGCACAAGGATCACAGTCCTGTCGCACAGGGATCACAGCCCATTCCCACAGGGATCACAGTCCAGTCCCACAGGTGTCACAGTGCTGTCGCACAGTGATCAAAGTACATTCCCACAGGAATCACAGTATTCAGTCGCATAATGATCACGATCAAGTCCTACAGAGATCACAATCCAGTCCCACAGTGATTACAGTCCAGTCCAACAGGGATCACAGTCCAGTCCCACAGGGATCACAGTCCAGTTCCGCAGGGATCACAGTCCAGTCCCACAGGGATCATTGTCCAGTTCCACTGGGTCACAGATCTGTCCCACAGGGATCACAGCCCTGTCCGACAGGGATCACAGTCCAGTCGCACAAGGATCACAGTCCTGTCCCACAGGGATCACAGCCCTGTCCCACAGGGATCACAGTCCAGTCCCACATGGATGACAGTCCAGTGCCATAGGGATCATATTCCAGTCCCACAGGGATCACAATCCTGTCTCACAGGTATCACAGTCCAGTCCCACATGGATGACAGTCCAGTGCCACAGGGATCAGAGTACAGTCCCACAGGGATCACAGCCCTGTCCCACATGGGTCACAGTCCTCTCCCTCAGTGACCACAGTCCAGACGCACAAGGATCACAGTCCTGTCGCACAGGGATCACAGCCCATTCCCACAGGGATCACAGTCCAGTCCCACAGGTGTCACAGTGCTGTCGCACAGTGATCAAAGTACATTCCCACAGGAATCACAGTATTCAGTCGCATAATGATCACGATCAAGTCCTACAGAGATCACAATCCAGTCCCACAGTGATTACAGTCCAGTCCAACAGGGATCACAGTCCAGTCCCACAGGGATCACAGTCCAGTACCACAGGGATCAAATTTCAGTCACTCAGGGTCAAAGAGCAGTCCCACAGGGGTCACTGTCCAGTCCCACAGGGTCACAGTCCTGTCCCACAGTGATCACAGACCTGTCGCAAAGGGATCAAGTCCCGTCCCACAGGGATCACTGTCCAGTCCCACAGGGTCACAGTCCTGTCCCACAGGGGTCACAGTCCTGTCCCGCAGGGATTACAGTCCAGTCCCACATGGATCAAAGTACAATCCCACAGGATTCACAGTCCAGTCCCACAGGGATCACAGTCCACTCCCACAGGGATCACATTCCACTCCCTCAGGGATGACAGTTCAGTCCCACAGGAGTCACCGTCCAGCCCCACAAGGGTCATAGTCCAGTCCCACAGGGATCACAGTCCAGTCCCACTGGGTTCACAGAGAAGTTCCACAGGGATCACGGTACAGTTCCTCAGGGAACACAGTCCAGTCCCACATGTTTTGGTGTCCAGTCCCACAGGGATCACAGTTCAATCTAACAGGGATCGCAGTGCAGTCCCACAGGGGTCACAGTCCAGTCCCACGGGGAACACAGACCACTCCCACATGGATCACAATCCAGTCGCACAGTGATCACAGTCCAGTTCCATAGGGATCACAGTCCAGTCCCTCAGGGAACACAGTCCAGTCCTATCGGCATCACAGTTCAGTCCCACAGGGATCACAGTCCAGTCCCACAGGTATCACAGTCCAGTCCCACAGGGTTCACAGTCCAGTCCCACAGGTATGCATGTCCAGTCCCACAGGGATCATAGTCCAGTCCAACAGGGATCACGGTCCAGTCCCACAAGATAATTGTCCAGTCCCACAGGGGTCACAGTCCTTTCGCACAGGGATCAAAGCTCAGTCCCACAGGGATCACAGTCCAGTCCCTCAGGGATCACAGTTCTGTCCATCAGGGATCACAGTTCCGTCCCACAGAGATCACAATCCAGTCCCATAGGGCTCAAAGTCCAGTCGCACAGGGACAACAGTCCAGTGCCAAAGGGATCACAGTCCAGTCTCACAGGGATCACAGTCCAGTCCCACAGGCATCACAGTCCAGTCCCAAGGGGATCACAATACCGTCCCACAGGGATCACAGTCCAGACCCACAGGTACCACAGTCCATTTCCACAGGTATCAGAGTCCAGTCCATCAGGAATCACAGTCCAGTCCCACAGGCATCATTGTCCAGTGCTCGGGGGATCACAGTCCAGTTCCACAGTGATCACAGTCCTGTCCCACAGAGATCACAGTCCCGTCCCACAGGGCTCAAATTCCAGTCCCACAGGTATCACAATCCAGTGCCACAGAGGACAAAGTCCAGTCCCACAGGGATCACAGTCCAGTCCCACAGGCATCATTGTCCAGTGCCAGGGAGATCACAGAGCACTCCCACAGGGATCACACTCCAGTTCCAAAGGTATCACAGTCCCGTCCCACAGGGATCACAGTCCAGTCCCACAGGGATCACAGTCCAGTCCCAAGGGGATCACAGTACCGTCCCACAGGGATCACAGTCCAGACTCACAGGTATCACAGTCCAGTTCCACAGGCATCATTGTCCAGTGCCAGGGGGATCACAGACCAGTCCCACAGGGATCACAGTCCAGTCCCACAGGGATCACTGTCCACTCCCACAGGGATCACAGTCCTGTCCCACAGGGATCACAGTCCAGTCCCACAGGGATTACAGTCCCCTCCCACAGCGTTCACAGTACACTTCCTCAGGGATCACAGTTCAGTCCCACAGGGGTCACCGTCCAGTCCCACAGGGTTGCAGTCCAGTCCCACAGGGATCACAGTCCTGTACCAATGAGGTCAAAATCAAGTTCCACAGGGATCACGGTACAGTTCCTCAGGGATCACAGTCCAGACCCACAGGTATCACAGTCCAGTTCCACAGGGATCAGAGTCCAGTCCATCAGGGATCACAGTCCACTCCCACAGGCATCATTGTCCAGTGACAGGGGGATCACAGACCAGTCCCTCAGGGTTCACAGTCCAGTCCCACAGAGATCACAGTGCAGTCCCATAGGGCTCAATGTCCAGTCCCACAGGTATCACAATCCAGTGCCACAGGGATCACATTCCAGTCCCACAAGGATCACGGTCCTGTCCCACAGGTATCACAGTTGAATCCCACATGGATCACAATTCAGTGCCACATGGATCAGAGTACAGTCCCACAGTGATCACAGCCCTGTACCACAGGGACCACAGTCCAGTCGCACAAGGATCACAGTCCTGTCGCACAGGGATCACAGTCCATTCCCACAGGGATCACAGTCCAGTCCCACAGGCGTCACAGTACTGTCGCACAGAGATGACAGTACAGTCCCACAGGAATCACAGTCCAGTCCCACAGGGATCACAGTCCAATCCCACAGAGGTCATAGTCCAGTCCCCCAGGGATCACACTCCAGTCCCACGCGGATCACAGTCGTGTCACACATGAATCACAGTCCAGTCCCACAGAGATCACAGTCCAGTCCACAGGGATCGCAGGCGAGTCCCACAGGGATTACAGTCCAGTCCCACATGTGTCGCAGTTCAGTCCCACACGGGTCAAACTCCGGTCCCACAGGGATCACAGTCCAGTCCAACAGGGATCACTGTCCAGTTCCAAAGCGAACAGAGTCCAGTCCCACAGGGATCACAGTCCAGTCCCACAGGGGTCACAGTCCAGTCCCTCAGGTTTCAAAGTCCAGTCCTACAGGGATCGCAGTTCAGTCCCACAGGGGTCACAGTCCAGTCCCACAGGGGTCACAGTCCAGTCCCACAGGTATCACAGTCCAGTACCACAGGGATCACAGTCCAATCCCAAAGGGATCACAGTAACGTCCCACATGGGACCACAGTCCAGACACATAGGTATCACAGTCCAGTTCCGCAGGGATCACAGTCCAGTCCCACAGGGATCATTGTCCAGTTCCACTGGGTCACAGATCTGTCCCACAGGGATCACAGCCCTGTCCGACAGGGATCACAGTCCAGTCGCACAAGGATCACAGTCCTGTCCCACAGGGATCACAGCCCTGTCCCACAGGGATCACAGTCCAGTCCCACATGGATGACAGTCCAGTGCCATAGGGATCATATTCCAGTCCCACAGGGATCACAATCCTGTCTCACAGGTATCACAGTCCAGTCCCACATGGATGACAGTCCAGTGCCACAGGGATCAGAGTACAGTCCCACAGGGATCACAGCCCTGTCCCACATGGGTCACAGTCCTCTCCCTCAGTGACCACAGTCCAGACGCACAAGGATCACAGTCCTGTCGCACAGGGATCACAGCCCATTCCCACAGGGATCACAGTCCAGTCCCACAGGTGTCACAGTGCTGTCGCACAGTGATCAAAGTACATTCCCACAGGAATCACAGTATTCAGTCGCATAATGATCACGATCAAGTCCTACAGAGATCACAATCCAGTCCCACAGTGATTACAGTCCAGTCCAACAGGGATCACAGTCCAGTCCCACAGGGATCACAGTCCAGTACCACAGGGATCAAATTTCAGTCACTCAGGGTCAAAGAGCAGTCCCACAGGGGTCACTGTCCAGTCCCACAGGGTCACAGTCCTGTCCCACAGTGATCACAGACCTGTCGCAAAGGGATCAAGTCCCGTCCCACAGGGATCACTGTCCAGTCCCACAGGGTCACAGTCATGTCCCACAGGGGTCACAGTCCTGTCCCGCAGGGATTACAGTCCAGTCCCACATGGATCAAAGTACAATCCCACAGGATTCACAGTCCAGTCCCACAGGGATCACAGTCCACTCCCACAGGGATCACATTCCACTCCCTCAGGGATGACAGTTCAGTCCCACAGGAGTCACCGTCCAGCCCCACAAGGGTCATAGTCCAGTCCCACAGGGATCACAGTCCAGTCCCACTGGGTTCACAGAGAAGTTCCACAGGGATCACGGTACAGTTCCTCAGGGAACACAGTCCAGTCCCACATGTTTTGGTGTCCAGTCCCACAGGGATCACAGTTCAATCTAACAGGGATCGCAGTGCAGTCCCACAGGGGTCACAGTCCAGTCCCACAGGGGTCACAGTCCAGTCCCACAGGTATCACAGTCCAGTACCACAGGGATCACAGTCCAATCCCAAAGGGATCACAGTAACGTCCCACATGGGACCACAGTCCAGACACATAGGTATCACAGTCCAGTTCCGCAGGGATCACAGTCCAGTCCCACAGGGATCATTGTCCAGTTCCACTGGGTCACAGATCTGTCCCACAGGGATCACAGCCCTGTCCGACAGGGATCACAGTCCAGTCGCACAAGGATCACAGTCCTGTCCCACAGGGATCACAGCCCTGTCCCACAGGGATCACAGTCCAGTCCCACATGGATGACAGTCCAGTGCCATAGGGATCATATTCCAGTCCCACAGGGATCACAATCCTGTCTCACAGGTATCACAGTCCAGTCCCACATGGATGACAGTCCAGTGCCACAGGGATCAGAGTACAGTCCCACAGGGATCACAGCCCTGTCCCACATGGGTCACAGTCCTCTCCCTCAGTGACCACAGTCCAGACGCACAAGGATCACAGTCCTGTCGCACAGGGATCACAGCCCATTCCCACAGGGATCACAGTCCAGTCCCACAGGTGTCACAGTGCTGTCGCACAGTGATCAAAGTACATTCCCACAGGAATCACAGTATTCAGTCGCATAATGATCACGATCAAGTCCTACAGAGATCACAATCCAGTCCCACAGTGATTACAGTCCAGTCCAACAGGGATCACAGTCCAGTCCCACAGGGATCACAGTCCAGTACCACAGGGATCAAATTTCAGTCACTCAGGGTCAAAGAGCAGTCCCACAGGGGTCACTGTCCAGTCCCACAGGGTCACAGTCCTGTCCCACAGTGATCACAGACCTGTCGCAAAGGGATCAAGTCCCGTCCCACAGGGATCACTGTCCAGTCCCACAGGGTCACAGTCCTGTCCCACAGGGGTCACAGTCCTGTCCCGCAGGGATCACAGTCCAGTCCCACATGGTTCAAAGTACAATCCCACAGGGATCACAGTCCAGTCCCACAGGGATCACAGTCCACTCCCACAGGGATCACATTCCACTCCCTCAGGGATGACAGTTCAGTCCCACAGGAGTCACCGTCCAGCCCCACAAGGGTCATAGTCCAGTCCCAAAGGGATCACAGTCCAGTCCCACTGGGTTCACAGAGAAGTTCCACAGGGATCACGGTACAGTTCCTCAGGGAACACAGTCCAGTCCCACATGTTTTGGTGTCCAGTCCCACAGGGATCACAGTTCAATCTAACAGGGATCGCAGTGCAGTCCCACAGGGGTCACAGTCCAGTCCCACGGGGAACACAGACCACTCCCACATGGATCACAATCCAGTCGCACAGTGATCACAGTCCAGTTCCATAGGGATCACAGTCCAGTCCCTCAGGGAACACAGTCCAGTCCTATCGGCATCACAGTTCAGTCCCACAGGGATCACAGTCCAGTCCCACAGGTATCACAGTCCAGTCCCACAGGGTTCACAGTCCAGTCCCACAGGTATGCATGTCCAGTCCCACAGGTATCATAGTCCAGTCCAACAGGGATCACGGTCCAGTCCCACAAGATAATTGTCCAGTCCCACAGGGGCCACAGTCCTTTCGCACAGGGATCAAAGCTCAGTCCCACAGGGATCACAGTCCAGTCCCTCAGGGATCACAGTTCTGTCCATCAGGGATCACAGTTCCGTCCCACAGAGATCACAATCCAGTCCCATAGGGCTCAAAGTCCAGTCGCACAGGGACAACAGTCCAGTGCCAAAGGGATCACAGTCCAGTCTCACAGGGATCACAGTCCAGTCCCACAGGCATCACAGTCCAGTCCCAAGGGGATCACAATACCGTCCCACAGGGATCACAGTCCAGACCCACAGGTACCACAGTCCATTTCCACAGGTATCAGAGTCCAGTCCATCAGGGATCACAGTCCAGTCCCACAGGCATCATTGTCCAGTGCTCGGGGGATCACAGTCCAGTTCCACAGTGATCACAGTCCTGTCCCACAGAGATCACAGTCCAGTCCCACAGGGCTCAAATTCCAGTCCCACAGGTATCACAATCCAGTGCCACAGAGGAAAAAGTCCAGTCCCACAGGGATCACAGTCCAGTCCCACAGGCATCATTGTCCAGTGCCAGGGAGATCACAGAGCACTCCCACAGGGATCACACTCCAGTTCCAAAGGTATCACAGTCCCGTCCCACAGGGATCACAGTCCAGTCCCACAGGGATCACAGTCCAGTCCCAAGGGGATCACAGTACCGTCCCACAGGGATCACAGTCCAGACTCACAGGTATCACAGTCCAGTTCCACAGGCATCATTGTCCAGTGCCAGGGGGATCACAGACCAGTCCCACAGGGATCACAGTCCAGTCCCACAGGGATCACTGTCCACTCCCACAGGGATCACAGTCCTGTCCCACAGGGATCACAGTCCAGTCCCACAGGGATTACAGTCCCCTCCCACAGCGTTCACAGTACACTTCCTCAGGGATCACAGTTCAGTCCCACAGGGGTCACCGTCCAGTCCCACAGGGTTGCAGTCCAGTCCCACAGGGATCACAGTCCTGTACCAATGGGGTCAAAGTCAAGTTCCACAGGGATCACGGTACAGTTCCTCAGGGATCACAGTCCAGACCCACAGGTATCACAGTCCAGTTCCACAGGGATCAGAGTCCAGTCCATCAGGGATCACAGTCCACTCCCACAGGCATCATTGTCCAGTGACAGGGGGATCACAGACCAGTCCCTCAGGGTTCACAGTCCAGTCCCACAGAGATCACAGTGCAGTCCCATAGGGCTCAATGTCCAGTCCCACAGGTATCACAATCCAGTGCCACAGGGGACAAAGTCCAGTCCCACAGGGATCACAGTCCAGTCCCACAGGCATCATTGTCCAGTGCCAGGGGGATCACAGAACACTCCCACAGGGATCACAATCCAGTCCCAAAGGTATCACAGTCCCGTCCCACAGGGATAACAGTCCAGTCCCACAGGGATCACAGTCCAGTCCCAAGGGGATTACAGTACCGTCCCACAGGGATCAGAGTCCAGACTCACAGGTATCACAGTCCAGTTCCACAGGCATCATTGTCCAGTGCCAGGGGGATCACAAACCAGTCCCACAGGGATCACAGTCCAGTCCCAAAAGGATCACTGTCCACTCCCACAGGGATCACAGTCCTGTCCCACAGGGATCACAGTCCAGTCCCACATGGATTACAGTCCCCTCCCACAGGGTTCACAGTACACTTCCTCAGGGATCACAGTTCAGTCCCACAGGGGTCACCGTCCAGTCCCACAGGGATCACAGTCCTGTACCAATGGGGTCAAAATCAAGTTCCACAGGGATCACGGTACAGTTCCTCAGGAATCTCAGTCCAGACCCACAGGTATCACAGTCCAGTTCCACAGGGATCAGAGTCCAGTCCATCAGGGATCACAGTCCACTCCCACAGGCATCATTGTCCAGTGCCAGGGGGATCACAGACCAGTCCCACAGGGATCACAGTCCAGTCCCACAGGGATCACAGTCCACACCTACAGGGATCACAGTACACTTCCTCAGGGATCACAGTTCAGTCCCACAGCGGTCACAGTCCAGTCCCACAGGGATCTAAGTCCAGTCCCAATGGGGTCACAATCAATTTCCACAGGGATCACGGTACAGTTCCTCAGGGAACACAGTCCAGTCCCACAGGGATTATTGTCCAGTCCCACAGGGATCATAGTCGAGTCCCACAGGGATCACTGTTCAGTCTAACAGAGATCACAGTACAGTCCCACAGGGATCGGAGTTCAGTCCCACAGGGGTCACAGTCCAGTCCCACAGGGGTCACAGTCCAGTCCCACAAGTATCACAGTCCAGTCAAACAGGCGTCACAGTCCAGTCGCATAATGATCACAGTCCAATCCCACAGAGATCACAGTCTAGTCCCAAAGGGATCACATTCCAGTACCACAGCGATCGCAGTCGAGTCCCACAGGGATCACAGTCCAGTCCCGAAGGGGTCGCAATTGAGTGGCACAGGGGTCAAACTCCGCTCCCACAGGGATTGCAGTCCAGTCCCACAGGGATCACAGTCCTGTCCCAATGGGATCACAGTATCGTCCCACAGGGATCACAGTCCAGTCGAACAGGGATCACAGTCCACTCATACAGGGATGACAGTCCAGTCCCACAGGGGTCACAGTCCAGTCCCACAGGGATCACAGTCCAGTCCCACAGGGATGACAGTCCCCTCACTCGTGGATCACAGTTCAGTCCCACAGGGATTACAGCACCGTCCCACGGGGAACACAGACCAGTCCCAAAAGGATCACAGTCCAGTCCCAAAGGGATCAGCGTTCCGTCCCACAGGGGTCATGGTCCTGTCGCACAGGGATCACATTCCAGTCGCACAGGTGTCACAGTCCATTCCCACAGGTATCACAGTCCAGTCAAACAGGGGTCACAGTGCAGTCGCATAATGATCACAGTCCAGTCCCACAGAGATCACAGTCTTGTCCCAAATGGATCACATTCCATGACCACAGCGATCACGGTCCAGTCCCACAGGGATCACAGTCCAGTCCCACAGATATCACAGTCCAGTCCCACAGGGTTCATAGTCCAGTCCCACAGGTATGAATGTCCAGTCCCACAGGGATCATAGTCCATTCTCACAGAGATCACGGTCCAGTCCCACAGGGGTTAGAATCCAGTTCCACAGGGATCACAGTCCAGTCCCACAAGATCATTGTCCAGTCCCACAGGGGTTACAGTCCTGTCGCACAGGGATCACAGCCCAGTCCCACAGGGATCACAGTCCAGTCCCACAGGGATCACAGTCCTGTCCCACAGGCTCACAGTTCCGCTCCACAGAGATCACAGTCCAGTTCCAAAAGGGCTCGAAGTCCAGTCCCACAGGGTTCGCAGTCCAGTCCCACAGGGATCACAGTCCAGTCCCAAAGGGACCACTGTCGCGTCCCACAGGGATCACAGTCCAGTCCGACAGGGATCACAGTCCAGTCCCAAGGGGATCACAATACCGTCCGACAGGGATCACAGTCCTGTCCCACAGGGATCACAGTCCCGTCCCACAGGTATCACAGTCCAGTTCCACTGGGATCACAGTCCCATCCCACAGGTATCACAGTCCAGTCCCACAGGGACAACAGTCCAGTCCCACAGGGGACGGAGTCCAGTCCCAGAGGGATTGAAGTCCAGTCCTACAGGGATCACAGTCCAGTGCCAAATGGATCACAGTCCCGTCCCGCAGGGATCACAGTCCAGTCCCACAGGGATCATAGTCCAGACCCAGAGGTATCACAGTCCAGTTCCACAGGCATCAGAGTCCATTCCATCAGGGATCACAGTCCAGTCCCTAAGGCATCATTGTCCAGTGCCAGGGGATCACAGACCTGTCCCACAGGGATCACAGTACAGTTCCTCAGGGAACACAGTCCAGTCCCACAGGGATTATTGTCCAGTCCCAAATGGTTCATAGTCTATTCCACAGGGATCATAGTACAGTCCGACAGGGATCAGAGTTCAGTCCCACATGGGTCATGGTTCTGTCGCACAGGGATCACAGTCCAGTCCCACAGGGGTCACAGTCCAGTCCCACTGGTTTCACAGTCCAGTCCCACAGAGATCACAGTCTAGTCCCAAAGGGATCACATTCCAGTACCACAGCGATCGCAGTCGAGACCCACATGGATCACAGTCCAGTCCCACAGGGTTTGCAGTCCAGTCCCACAGGGATCACAGTCCAGTCCCACAGGGTCACAGTCCACTCACACAGGAATCACAGTCCAGTCCCACAGGGATCGCAGTCCCCTCACTCGTGGATCACAGTTCAGTCCCACAGCGATCACAGCGCAGTCTCACGGGGATCACAGCCCTGTCCCACAGGGATCACAGTCCAGTCGCTCAAGGATCACAGTCCTGTCGCACAGGGATCATATTCCAGTCCCACAGGGATCACACTCCTGTCTCACAGGTATCGCAGTCCAGTCCTTCATGGATGACAGTCCAGTGCCACAGGGATCACAGTACAGTCCCACAGGGATCACAGCCCTATCTCACAGGGATCACAGTCCAGTCCCACATGGGTCACAGTCATCTCACTCAGGGACCACATTCCAGTCGCACAAGGATCACAGTCCTGTCGCAAAGGGATCACAGTCCATTCCCACAGGGTCACAGTCCAGTCCCACAGGTACCACAGTACTGTCACACAGCGGTCAAAGTACATTCCCAAGGAATCACAGTATCCAGTCGCATAATGATCACGGTCAAGTCCCACAGTGATCACAATCCAGTCCCACAGTGATTATAGTCTAGTCCAACAGGGATCACAGTCCAGTCCAACAGGAATCAAAGTCGAGTCCCACTGGGATCACCGTCCAGTCCCACAGGGATCGCAGTCGAGTCCCACAGGGGTAAAATTCCGTTCCCACAGGGATTGCAGTCCAAACCCACAGGGATCACAGTCCTGTCCCAAAGGGATCACAGTCACGTCCCACAGGGATCACAGTCCAGTCCCACAGGGATCAAATTCCAGTCCCTCAGGGTCAAAGAGCAGTTCCACATGGGTCACTGTCCAGTCCCACAGGGTCACAGTCCTGTCCCACAGGGATTACAGACCTGTCCCAAAGGGATCAAGGCCCGTCCCACAGGGATCATTGTCCAGTCCCACAGGGATCACAGTCCAGTCCCTTTTGGATCACAGTACAATCCCACATTAATCACAGTCCAGTACCACAGGGATCACAGTCCACTCCCACAGGGATCACAGTCCACTCCCTCAGGGATTACAATTCAGGCTCACAGAGGTCACCGTCCAGTCCCACATGGGTCATAGTCCAGTCCCACAGGGATCACAGTGCACTCCCACAGGTCACAATCCACTCCCTCAGGGATCACAGTTCAGTCCCACAGGGGTCATAGTCCAGTCCCACAGGGATCACAGTCCAGTCCAATTGGGGTCACAGACAAGTTCCACAGTGATAACGTACAGTTCCTCAGGGAACACAGTCCAGTCCCACAGGTTTTAGTGTCCAGTCCCACGGGGAACACAGACCAGTCCCACAGAGATCACAGTCCTGTCGCACAGGGATCAGAGATCAGTCCCACAGTCATCACAGTCCACTCACACAGGGATCACAGTCCAGTTCCACTGGGATCACAGTCCAGTCCCTCAGGGATCACAGTCCAGTCACATCGGTATCACAGTCAAGTCCCACAGGGATCACAGTCCAGTCCCACAGGTATCACAGTCCAGTCCCACAGGGATCACAGTCCTGTACCAATGGGGTCAAAATCAAGTTCCAAAGGGATCACGGTACAGTTCCTCAGGGAACACAGTCCAGTCCCACAGGGATTATTGTCCAGTCCCAAATGGTTCATAGTCTAGTCCAAAGGGATCATAGTACAGTCCGACAGGGATCAGAGTTCAGTCCCACAGGGGTCATGGTTCTGTCGCACAGGGATCACAATCCAGTCCCACAGGGGTCACAGTCCAGTGCCACTGGTTTCACAGTCCAGTCCCACAGGGATCGCAGTCCCCTCACTCGTGGATCACAGTTCACAGGGATCCCACAGGGATCACAGCGCAGTCCCACGGAGATCACAGCCCTGTCCCACAGGGATCACAGTCCAGTCGCTCAAGGATCACAGTCCTGTCGCACAGGGATCATATTCCAGTCCCACAGGGATCACACTCCTGTCTCACAGGTATCGCAGTCCAGTCCCACATGGATGACAGTCCAGTGCCACAGGGATCACAGTACAGTCCCACAGGGATCACAGCCCTATCTCACAGGGATCACAGTCCAGTCCCACATGGGTCACAGTCATCTCACTCAGGGACCACATTCCAGTCGCACAAGGATCACAGTCCTGTCGCCAAGGGATCACAGTCCATTCCCACAGGGATCACAGTCCAGTCCCACAGGTACCACAGTACTGTCACACAGCGGTCAAAGTACATTCCCAAGGAATCACAGTATCCAGTCGCATAATGATCACGGTCAAGTCCCACAGTGATCACAATCCAGTCCCACAGTGATTATAGCCTAGTCCAACAGGGATCACAGTCCAGTCCAACAGGAATCACAGTCACGTCCCACAGGGATCACAGTCCAGTCCCACAGGGATCAAATTCCAATCCCTCAGGCTCAAAGAGCAGTTCCACATGGGTCACTGTCCAGTCCCACAGGGTCACAGTCCTGTCCCACAGGGATCACAGACCTGTCCCAAATGGATCAAGGCCCGTCCCACAGGGATCACTGCCCAGTCCCACAGGGTCACAGTCATGTCTCACAGGGATCACAGTCCTGTCCCGCAGGGATCACAGTCCAGTCCCACATGGATCACAGTACATTCCCACAAGGATCACAGTCCAGTACCACAGGGATCACAGTCCACTCCCACAGGGATCACAGTCCACTCCCTCAGGGATTACAATTCAGGCTCACAGAGGTCACCGTCCAGTCCCACAGGGGTCATAGTCCAGTCAAACAGGGGTCACAGTGCAGTCGCATAATGATCACAGTCCAGTCCCACAGAGATCACAGTCTTGTCCCAAATCGATCACATTCCAGTACCACAGCGATCACGGTCCAGTCCCACAGGGATCACAGTCCAGTCCCACAGATATCACAGTCCAGTCCCACAGGGTTCATAGTCCAGTCCCACAGGTATAAATGTCCAGTCCCACAGGGATCATAGTCCATTCTCACAGGGATCACGGTCCAGTCCCACGGGGATTAGAATCCAGTTCCACAGGGATCACAGTCCAGTCCCACAAGATCATTGTCCAGTCCCACAGGGGTTACAGTCCTGTCGCACAGGGATCACAGCCCAGTCCCACAGGGATCACAGTCCAGTCCCACAGGGATCACAGTCCTGTCCCACAGGCTCACAGTTCCGCTCCACAGAGATCACAGTCCAGTTCCAAAAGGGCTCGAAGTCCAGTCACACAGGGTTCACAGTCCAGTCCCACAGGGATCACAGTCCAGTCCCAAAGGGACCACTGTCGCGTCCCACAGGGATCACAGTCCAGTCCGACAGGGATCACAGTCCAGTCCCAAGGGGATAACAATACCGTCCGACAGGGATCACAGTCCAGACCCACAGGTATCACAGTCCAGTTCCACAGGGATCAGAGTCCAGTCCATCAGGGATCACAGTCCACTCCCACAGGCATCATTGTCCAGTGACAGGGGGATCACAGACCAGTCCCACAGGGATCACAGTCCAGTCCCACAGAGATCACAGTGCAGTCCCATAGGGCTCAATGTCCAGTCCCACAGGTATCACAATCCATTGCCACAGGGGACAAAGTCCAGTCCCACAGGGATCACAGTCCAGTCCCACAGGCATCATTGTCCAGTGCCAGGGGGATCACAGAACACTCCCACAGGGATCACAGTCCAGTCCCAAAGGTATCACAGTCCCGTCCCACAGGGATAACAGTCCAGTCCCACAGGGATCACAGTCCAGTCCCAAGGGGATCACAGTACCGTCCCACAGGGATCACAGTCCAGACTCACAGGTATCACAGTCCAGTTCCACAGGCATCATTGTCCAGTGCCAGGGGGATCACAGACCAGTCCCACAGGGATCACAGTCCAGTCCCACAAGGATCACTGTCCACTCCCACAGGGATCACAGTCCTGTCCCACAGGGATCACAGTCCAGTCCCACAGGGATTACAGTCCCCTCCCACAGGGTTCACAGTGCACTTCCTCAGGGATCACAGTTCAGTCCCACAGGGGTCACCGTCCAGTCCCACAGGGGTCACAGTCCAGTCCCACAGGGATCACAGTCCTGTACCAATGGGGTCAAAATCAAGTTCCACAGGGATCACGGTACAGTTCCTCAGGAATCACAGTCCAGACCCACAGGTATCACAGTCCAGTTCCACAGGGATCAGAGTCCAGTCCATCAGGGATCACAGTCCACTCCCACAGGCATCATTGTCCAGTGCCAGGGGGATCACAGACCAGTCCCACAGGGATCACAGTCCAGTCCCACAGGGATCACAGTCCACACCTACAGGGATCACAGTACACTTCCTCAGGGATCACAGTTCAGTCCCACAGCGGTCACAGTCCAGACCCACAGGGATCTACGTCCAGTCCCAATGGGGTCACAATCAATTTCCACAGGGATCACGGTACAGTTCCTCAGGGAACACAGTCCAGTCCCACAGGGATTATTGTCCAGTCCCACAGGGATCATAGTCTAGTCCCACAGGGATCACTGTTCAGTCTAACAGAGATCACAGTACAGTCTCACAGGGATCGGAGTTCAGTCCCACAGGGGTCACAGTCCAGTCCCACAGGGGTCACAGTCCAGTCCCACAAGTATCACAGTCCAGTCAAACAGGCGTCACAGTCCAGTCGCATAATGATCACAGTCCAATCCCACAGAGATCACAGTCTAGTCCCAAAGGGATCACATTCCAGTACCACAGCGATCGCAGTCGAGTCCCACAGGGATCACTGTCCAGTCCCGAAGGGGTCGCAATTGAGTGGCACAGGGGTCAAACTCCGGTCCCACAGGGATTGCAGTCCAGTCCCACAGGGATCACAGTCCTGTCCCAATGGGATCACAGTATCGTCCCACAGGGATCACAGTCCAGTCGAACAGGGATCACAGTCCACTCATACAGGGATGACAGTCCAGTCCCACAGGGGTCACAGTCCAGTCCCACAGGGGTCACAGTCCAGTCCCACAGGGATGACAGTCCCCTCACTCGTGGATCACAGTTCAGTCCCACAGGGATGACAGCACCGTCCCACGGGGAACACAGACCAGTCCCACAGGGATCACAGTCCAGTCCCAAAGGGATCAGCGTTCCGTCCCACAGGGGTCATGGTCCTGTCGCACAGGGATCACAGTCCAGTCGCACAGGTGTCACAGTCCATTCCCACAGGTATCACAGTCCAGTCAAACAGGGGTCACAGTGCAGTCGCATAATGATCACAGTCCAGTCCCACAGAGATCACAGTCTTGTCCCAAATCGATCACATTCCAGTACCACAGCGATCACGGTCCAGTCCCACAGGGATCACAGTCCAGTCCCACAGATATCACAGTCCAGTCCCACAGGGTTCATAGTCCAGTCCCACAGGTATAAATGTCCAGTCCCACAGGGATCATAGTCCATTCTCACAGGGATCACGGTCCAGTCCCACAGGGGTTAGAATCCAGTTCCACAGGGATCACAGTCCAGTCCCACAAGATCATTGTCCAGTCCCACAGGGGTTACAGTCCTGTCGCACAGGGATCACAGCCCAGTCCCACAGGGATCACAGTCCAGTCCCACAGGGATCACAGTCCTGTCCCACAGGCTCACAGTTCCGCTCCACAGAGATCACAGTCCAGTTCCAAAAGGGCTCGAAGTCCAGTCACACAGGGTTCACAGTCCAGTCCCACAGGGATCACAGTCCAGTCCCAAAGGGACCACTGTCGCGTCCCACAGGGATCACAGTCCAGTCCGACAGGGATCACAGTCCAGTCCCAAGGGGATAACAATACCGTCCGACAGGGATCACAGTCCAGACCCACAGGTATCACAGTCCAGTCCATCAGGGATCATAGTCCAGTCCCACAGGTGTCATTGTCCAGTGCCAAGGGGATCACAGACCAGTCCCACAGGGATGACAGTCCTGTCCCACAGGGATCACAGTCCCATCCCACAGGTATCAAGTCCAGTTCCACTGGGATCACAGTCCCATCCCACAGGTATCACAGTCCAGTCCCACAAGGGACAAAGTCCAGTCCCAGAGGGATCAGAGTCCAGTCCCACAGGGACAACAGTCCAGTCCCACAGGGGACGGAGTCCAGTCCCAGAGGGATTGAAGTCCAGTCCTACAGGGATCACAGTCCAGTGCCAAATGGATCACAGTCCCGTCCCGCAGGGATCACAGTCCAGTCCCACAGGGATCATAATCCAGACCCAGAGGTATCACAGTCCAGTTCCACAGGCATCAGAGTCCATTCCATCAGGGATCACAGTCCAGTTCCTAAGGCATCATTGTCCAGTGCCAGGGGATCACAGACCTGTCCCACAGGGATCACAGTACAGTTCCTCAGGGAACACAGTCCAGTCCCACAGGGATTATTGTCCAGTCCCAAATGGTTCATAGTCTATTCCACAGGGATCATAGTACAGTCCGACAGGGATCAGAGTTCAGTCCCACAGGGGTCATGGTTCTGTCGCACAGGGATCACAGTCCAGTCCCACAGGGGTCACAGTCCAGTCCACTGGTTTCACAGTCCAGTCCCACAGAGATCACAGTCTAGTCCCAAAGGGATCACATTCCAGTACCACAGCGATCGCAGTCGAGACCCACATAGATCACAGTCCAGTCCCACAGGGTTTGCAGTCCAGTCCCACAGGGATCACAGTCCAGTCCCACAGGGTCACAGTCCACTCACACAGGAATCACAGTCCAGTCCCACAGGGATCGCAGTCCCCTCACTCGTGGATCACAGTCCAGTCCCACAGGGATCACTGTCCACTCCCACAGGGATCACAGTCCTGTCCCACAGGGATCACAGTCCAGTCCCACAGGGATTACAGTCCCCTCCCACAGGGTTCACAGTACACTTCCTCAGGGATCACAGTTCAGTCCCACAGGGGTCACCGTCCAGTCCCACAGGGTTGCAGTCCAGTCCCACAGGGATCACAGTCCTGTACCAATGGGGTCAAAATCAAGTACCACAGGGATCACGGTACAGTTCCTCAGGGATCACAGTCCAGACCCACAGGTATCACAGTCCAGTTCCACAGGGATCAGAGTCCAGTCCATCAGGGATCACAGTCCACTCCCACAGGCATCATTGTCCAGTGACAGGGGGATCACAGACCAGTCCCACAGGGACCACAGTCCAGTCCCACAGAGATCACAGTGCAGTCCCATAGGGCTCAATGTCCAGTCCCACAGGTATCACAATCCAGTGCCACAGGGGACAAAGGCCAGTCCCACAGGGATCACAGTCCAGTCCCACAGGCATCATTGTCCTGTGCCAGGGGGATCACAGAACACTCCCACAGGGATCACAGTCCAGTCCCAAAGGTATCACAGTCTCGTCCCACAGGGATAACAGTCCAGTCCCACAGGGATCACAGTCCAGTCCCAAGGGGATCACAGTACCGTCCCACAGGGATCACAGTCCAGACTCACAGGTATCACAGTCCAGTTCCACAGGCATCATTGTCCAGTGCCAGGGGGATCACAGACCAGTCCCACAGGGATCACAGTCCAGTCCCACAGGGATCACTGTCCACTCCCACAGGGATCACAGTCCTGTCCCACAGGGATCACAGTCCAGTCCCACAGGGATTACAGTCCCCTCCCACAGGGTTCACAGTACACTTCCTCAGGGATCACAGTTCAGTCCCACAGGGGTCACCGTCCAGTCCCACAGGGTTGCAGTCCAGTCCCACAGGGATCACAGTCCTGTACCAATGGGGTCAAAATCAAGTTCGACAGGGATCACGGTACAGTTCCTCAGGGATCACAGTCCAGACCCACAGGTATCACAGTCCAGTTCCACAGGGATCAGAGTCCAGTCCATCAGGGATCACAGTCCACTCCCACAGGCATCATTGTCCAGTGACAGGGGGATCACAGACCAGTCCCACAGGGATCACAGTCCAGTCCCACAGAGATCACAGTGCAGTCCCATAGGGCTCAATGTCCAGTCCCACAGGTATCACAATCCATTGCCACAGGGGACAAAGTCCAGTCCCACAGGGATCACAGTCCAGTCCCACAGGCATCATTGTCCAGTGCCAGGGGGATCACAGAACACTCCCACAGGGATCACAGTCCAGTCCCAAAGGTATCACAGTCCCGTCCCACAGGGATAACAGTCCAGTCCCACAGGGATCACAGTCCAGTCCCAAGGGGATCACAGTACCGTCCCACAGGGATCACAGTCCAGACTCACAGGTATCACAGTCCAGTTCCACAGGCATCATTGTCCAGTGCCAGGGGGATCACAGACCAGTCCCACAGGGATCACAGTCCAGTCCCACAAGGATCACTGTCCACTCCCACAGGGATCACAGTCCTGTCACACAGGGATCACAGTCCAGTCCCACAGGGATTACAGTCCCCTCCCACAGGGTTCACAGTGCACTTCCTCAGGGATCACAGTTCAGTCCCACAGGGGTCACCGTCCAGTCCCACAGGGGTCACAGTCCAGTCCCACAGGGATCACAGTCCTGTACCAATGGGGTCAAAATCAAGTTCCACAGGGATCACGGTACAGTTCCTCAGGAATCACAGTCCAGACCCACAGGTATCACAGTCCAGTTCCACAGGGATCAGAATCCAGTCCATCAGGGATCACAGTCCACTCCCACAGGCATCATTGTCCAGTGCCAGGGGGATCACAGACCAGTCCCACAGGGATCACAGTCCAGTCCCACAGGGATCACAGTCCACACCTACAGGGATCACAGTACACTTCCTCAGGGATCACAGTTCAGTCCCACAGCGGTCACAGTCCAGACCCACAGGGATCTACGTCCAGTCCCAATGGGGTCACAATCAATTTCCACAGGGATCACGGTACAGTTCCTCAGGGAACACAGTCCAGTCCCACAGGGATTATTGTCCAGTCCCACAGGGATCATAGTCTAGTCCCACAGGGATCACTGTTCAGTCTAACAGAGATCACAGTACAGTCTCACAGGGATCGGAGTTCAGTCCCACAGGGGTCACAGTCCAGTCCCACAGGGGTCACAGTCCAGTCCCACAAGTATCACAGTCCAGTCAAACAGGCGTCACAGTCCAGTCGCATAATGATCACAGTCCAATCCCACAGAGATCACAGTCTAGTCCCAAAGGGATCACATTCCAGTACCACAGCGATCGCAGTCGAGTCCCACAGGGATCACTGTCCAGTCCCGAAGGGGTCGCAATTGAGTGGCACAGGGGTCAAACTCCGGTCCCACAGGGATTGCAGTCCAGTCCCACAGGGATCACAGTCCTGTCCCAATGGGATCACAGTATCGTCCCACAGGGATCACAGTCCAGTCGAACAGGGATCACAGTCCACTCATACAGGGATGTAAGTCCAGTCCCACAGGGGTCACAGTCCAGTCCCACAGGGGTCACAGTCCAGTCCCACAGGGATGACAGTCCCCTCACTCGTGGATCACAGTTCAGTCCCACAGGGATGACAGCACCGTCCCACGGGGAACACAGACCAGTCCCACAGGGATCACAGTCCAGTCCCAAAGGGATCAGCGTTCCGTCCCACAGGGGTCATGGTCCTGTCGCACAGGGATCACAGTCCAGTCGCACAGGTGTCACAGTCCATTCCCACAGGTATCACAGTCCAGTCGAACAGGGGTCACAGTGCAGTCGCATAATGATCACAGTCCAGTCCCACAGAGATCACAGTCTTGTCCCAAATCGATCACATTCCAGTACCACAGCGATCACGGTCCAGTCCCACAGGGATCACAGTCCAGTCCCACAGATATCACAGTCCAGTCCCACAGGGTTCATAGTCCAGTCCCACAGGTATAAATGTCCAGTCCCACAGGGATCATAGTCCATTCTCACAGGGATCACGGTCCAGTCCCACAGGGGTTAGAATCCAGTTCCACAGGGATCACAGTCCAGTCCCACAAGATCATTGTCCAGTCCCACAGGGGTTACAGTCCTGTCGCACAGGGATCACAGCCCAGTCCCACAGGGATCACAGTCCAGTCCCACAGGGAGCACAGTCCTGTCCCACAGGCTCACAGTTCCGCTCCACAGAGATCACAGTCCAGTTCCAAAAGGGCTCGAAGTCCAGTCACACAGGGTTCACAGTCCAGTCCCACAGGGATCACAGTCCAGTCCCAAAGGGACCACTGTCGCGTCCCACAGGGATCACAGTCCAGTCCGACAGGGATCACAGTCCAGTCCCAAGGGGATAACAATACCGTCCGACAGGGATCACAGTCCAGACCCACAGGTATCACAGTCCAGTCCATCAGGGATCATAGTCCAGTCCCACAGGTGTCATTGTCCAGTGCCAAGGGGATCACAGACCAGTCCCACAGGGATGACAGTCCTGTCCCACAGGGATCACAGTCCCATCCCACAGGTATCACAGTCCAGTTCCACAGGGATCACAGTCCCATCCCACAGGTATCACAGTCCAGTCCCACAAGGGACAAAGTCCAGTCCCAGAGGGATCAGAGTCCAGTCCCACAGGGACAACAGTCCAGTCCCACAGGGGACGGAGTCCAGTCCCAGAGGGATTGAAGTCCAGTCCTACAGGGATCACAGTCCAGTGCCAAATGGATCACAGTCCCGTCCCGCAGGGATCACAGTCCAGTCCCACAGGGATCATAATCCAGACCCAGAGGTATCACAGTCCAGTTCCACAGGCATCAGAGTCCATTCCATCAGGGATCACAGTCCAGTTCCTAAGGCATCATTGTCCAGTGCCAGGGGATCACAGACCTGTCCCACAGGGATCACAGTACAGTTCCTCAGGGAACACAGTCCAGTCCCACAGGGATTATTGTCCAGTCCCAAATGGTTCATAGTCTATTCCACAGGGATCATAGTACAGTCCGACAGGGATCACAGTTCAGTCCCACAGGGGTCATGGTTCTGTCGCACAGGGATCACAGTCCAGTCCCACAGGGGTCACAGTCCAGTCCACTGGTTTCACAGTCCAGTCCCACAGAGATCACAGTCTAGTCCCAAAGGGATCACATTCCAGTACCACAGCGATCGCAGTCGAGACCCACATAGATCACAGTCCAGTCCCACAGGGTTTGCAGTCCAGTCCCACAGGGATCACAGTCCAGTCCCACAGGGTCACAGTCCACTCACACAGGAATCACAGTCCAGTCCCACAGGGATCGCAGTCCCCTCACTCGTGGATCACAGTCCAGTCCCACAGGGATCACTGTCCACTCCCACAGGGATCACAGTCCTGTCCCACAGGGATCACAGTCCAGTCCCACAGGGATTACAGTCCCCTCCCACAGGGTTCACAGTACACTTCCTCAGGGATCACAGTTCAGTCCCACAGGGGTCACCGTCCAGTCCCACAGGGTTGCAGTCCAGTCCCACAGGGATCACAGTCCTGTACCAATGGGGTCAAAATCAAGTTCCACAGGGATCACGGTACAGTTCCTCAGGGATCACAGTCCAGACCCACAGGTATCACAGTCCAGTTCCACAGGGATCAGAGTCCAGTCCATCAGGGATCACAGTCCACTCCCACAGGCATCATTGTCCAGTGACAGGGGGATCACAGACCAGTCCCACAGGGACCACAGTCCAGTCCCACAGAGATCACAGTGCAGTCCCATAGGGCTCAATGTCCAGTCCCACAGGTATCACAATCCATTGCCACAGGGGACAAAGTCCAGTCCCACAGGGATCACAGTCCAGTCCCACAGGCATCATTGTCCTGTGCCAGGGGGATCACAGAACACTCCCACAGGGATCACAGTCCAGTCCCAAAGGTATCACAGTCTCGTCCCACAGGGATAACAGTCCAGTCCCACAGGGATCACAGTCCAGTCCCAAGGGGATCACAGTACCGTCCCACAGGGATCACAGTCCAGACTCACAGGTATCACAGTCCAGTTCCACAGGCATCATTGTCCAGTGCCAGGGGGATCACAGACCAGTCCCACAGGGATCACAGTCCAGTCCCACAGGGATCACTGTCCACTCCCACAGGGATCACAGTCCTGTCCCACAGGGATCACAGTCCAGTCCCACAGTGATTACAGTCCCCTCCCACAGGGTTCACAGTACACTTCCTCAGGGATCACAGTTCAGTCCCACAGGGGTCACCGTCCAGTCCCACAGGGTTGCAGTCCAGTCCCACAGGGATCACAGTCCTGTACCAATGGGGTCAAAATCAAGTTCCACAGGGATCACGGTACAGTTCCTCAGGGATCACAGTCCAGACCCACAGGTATCACAGTCCAGTTCCACAGGGATCAGAGTCCAGTCCATCAGGGATCACAGTCCACTCCCACAGGCATCATTGTCCAGTGACAGGGGGATCACAGACCAGTCCCACAGGGATCACAGTCCAGTCCCACAGAGATCACAGTGCAGTCCCATAGGGCTCAATGTCCAGTCCCACAGGTATCACAATCCATTGCCACAGGGGACAAAGTCCAGTCCCACAGGGATCACAGTCCAGTCCCACAGGCATCATTGTCCAGTGCCAGGGGGATCACAGAACACTCCCACAGGGATCACAGTCCAGTCCCAAAGGTATCACAGTCCCGTCCCACAGGGATAACAGTCCAGTCCCACAGGGATCACAGTCCAGTCCCAAGGGGATCACAGTACCGTCCCACAGGGATCACAGTCCAGACTCACAAGTATCACAGTCCAGTTCCACAGGCATCATTGTCCAGTGCCAGGGGGATCACAGACCAGTCCCACAGGGATCACAGTCCAGTCCCACAAGGATCACTGTCCACTCCCACAGGGATCACAGTCCTGTCACACAGGGATCACAGTCCAGTCCCACAGGGATTACAGTCCCCTCCCACAGGGTTCACAGTGCACTTCCTCAGGGATCACAGTTCAGTCCCACAGGGGTCACCGTCCAGTCCCACAGGGGTCACAGTCCAGTCCCACAGGGATCACAGTCCTGTACCAATGGGGTCAAAATCAAGTTCCACAGGGATCACGGTACAGTTCCTCAGGAATCACAGTCCAGACCCACAGGTATCACAGTCCAGTTCCACAGGGATCAGAATCCAGTCCATCAGGGATCACAGTCCACTCCCACAGGCATCATTGTCCAGTGCCAGGGGGATCACAGACCAGTCCCACAGGGATCACAGTCCAGTCCCACAGGGATCACAGTCCACACCTACAGGGATCACAGTACACTTCCTCAGGGATCACAGTTCAGTCCCACAGCGGTCACAGTCCAGACCCACAGGGATCTACGTCCAGTCCCAATGGGGTCACAATCAATTTCCACAGGGATCACGGTACAGTTCCTCAGGGAACACAGTCCAGTCCCACAGGGATTATTGTCCAGTCCCACAGGGATCATAGTCTAGTCCCACAGGGATCACTGTTCAGTCTAACAGAGATCACAGTACAGTCTCACAGGGATCGGAGTTCAGTCCCACAGGGGTCACAGTCCAGTCCCACAGGGGTCACAGTCCAGTCCCACAAGTATCACAGTCCAGTCAAACAGGCGTCACAGTCCAGTCGCATAATGATCACAGTCCAATCCCACAGAGATCACAGTCTAGTCCCAAAGGGATCACATTCCAGTACCACAGCGATCGCAGTCGAGTCCCACAGGGATCACTGTCCAGTCCCGAAGGGGTCGCAATTGAGTGGCACAGGGGTCAAACTCCGGTCCCACAGGGATTGCAGTCCAGTCCCACAGGGATCACAGTCCTGTCCCAATGGGATCACAGTATCGTCCCACAGGGATCACAGTCCAGTCGAACAGGGATCACAGTCCACTCATACAGGGATGTAAGTCCAGTCCCACAGGGGTCACAGTCCAGTCCCACAGGGGTCACAGTCCAGTCCCACAGGGATGACAGTCCCCTCACTCGTGGATCACAGTTCAGTCCCACAGGGATGACAGCACCGTCCCACGGGGAACACAGACCAGTCCCACAGGGATCACAGTCCAGTCCCAAAGGGATCAGCGTTCCGTCCCACAGGGGTCATGGTCCTGTCGCACAGGGATCACAGTCCAGTCGCACAGGTGTCACAGTCCATTCCCACAGGTATCACAGTCCAGTCAAACAGGGGTCACAGTGCAGTCGCATAATGATCACAGTCCAGTCCCACAGAGATCACAGTCTTGTCCCAAATCGATCACATTCCAGTACCACAGCGATCACGGTCCAGTCCCACAGGGATCACAGTCCAGTCCCACAGATATCACAGTCCAGTCCCACAGGGTTCATAGTCCAGTCCCACAGGTATAAATGTCCAGTCCCACAGGGATCATAGTCCATTCTCACAGGGATCACGGTCCAGTCCCACAGGGGTTAGAATCCAGTTCCACAGGGATCACAGTCCAGTCCCACAAGATCATTGTCCAGTCCCACAGGGGTTACAGTCCTGTCGCACAGGGATCACAGCCCAGTCCCACAGGGATCACAGTCCAGTCCCACAGGGAGCACAGTCCTGTCCCACAGGCTCACAGTTCCGCTCCACAGAGATCACAGTCCAGTTCCAAAAGGGCTCGAAGTCCAGTCACACAGGGTTCACAGTCCAGTCCCACAGGGATCACAGTCCAGTCCCAAAGGGACCACTGTCGCGTCCCACAGGGATCACAGTCCAGTCCGACAGGGATCACAGTCCAGTCCCAAGGGGATAACAATACCGTCCGACAGGGATCACAGTCCAGACCCACAGGTATCACAGTCCAGTCCATCAGGGATCATAGTCCAGTCCCACAGGTGTCATTGTCCAGTGCCAAGGGGATCACAGACCAGTCCCACAGGGATGACAGTCCTGTCCCACAGGGATCACAGTCCCATCCCACAGGTATCACAGTCCAGTTCCACTGGGATCACAGTCCCATCCCACAGGTATCACAGTCCAGTCCCACAAGGGACAAAGTCCAGTCCCAGAGGGATCAGAGTCCAGTCCCACAGGGACAACAGTCCAGTCCCACAGGGGACGGAGTCCAGTCCCAGAGGGATTGAAGTCCAGTCCTACAGGGATCACAGTCCAGTGCCAAATGGATCACAGTCCCGTCCCGCAGGGATCACAGTCCAGTCCCACAGGGATCATAATCCAGACCCAGAGGTATCACAGTCCAGTTCCACAGGCATCAGAGTCCATTCCATCAGGGATCACAGTCCAGTTCCTAAGGCATCATTGTCCAGTGCCAGGGGATCACAGACCTGTCCCACAGGGATCACAGTACAGTTCCTCAGGGAACACAGTCCAGTCCCACAGGGATTATTGTCCAGTCCCAAATGGTTCATAGTCTATTCCACAGGGATCATAGTACAGTCCGACAGGGATCAGAGTTCAGTCCCACAGGGGTCATGGTTCTGTCGCACAGGGATCACAGTCCAGTCCCACAGGGGTCACAGTCCAGTCCACTGGTTTCACAGTCCAGTCCCACAGAGATCACAGTCTAGTCCCAAAGGGATCACATTCCAGTACCACAGCGATCGCAGTCGAGACCCACATAGATCACAGTCCAGTCCCACAGGGTTTGCAGTCCAGTCCCACAGGGATCACAGTCCAGTCCCACAGGGTCACAGTCCACTCACACAGGAATCACAGTCCAGTCCCACAGGGATCGCAGTCCCCTCACTCGTGGATCACAGTTCAGTCCCACAGGGATCACAGCGCAGTCTCACGGGGATCACAGCCCTGTCCCACAGGGATCACAGTCCAGTCGCTCAAGGATCACAGTCCTGTCGCACAGGGATCATATTCCAGTCCCACAGGGATCACACTCCTGTCTCACAGGTATCGGAGTCCAGTCCTTCATGGATGACAGTCCAGTGCCACAGGGATCACAGTACAGTCCCACAGGGATCACAGCCCTATCTCACAGGGATCACAGTCCAGTCCCACATGGGTCACAGTCATCTCACTCAGGGACCACATTCCAGTCGCACAAGGATCACAGTCCTGTCGCAAAGGGATCACAGTCCATTCCCACAACGATCACAGTCCAGTCCCACAGGTACCACAGTACTGTCACACAGCGGTCAAAGTACATTCCCAAGGAATCACAGTATCCAGTCGCATAATGATCACGGTCAAGTCCCACAGTGATCACAATCCAGTCCCACAGTGATTATAGTCTAGTCCAACAGGGATCACAGTCCAGTCCAACAGGAATCAAAGTCGAGTCCCACTGGGATCACCGTCCAGTCCCACAGGGATCGCAGTCGAGTCCCACAGGAGTCAAATTCCGTTCCCACAGGGATTGCAGTCCAAACCCACAGGGATCACAGTCCTGTCCCAAAGGGATCACAGTCACGTCCCACAGGGATCACAGTCCAGTCCCACAGGGATCAAATTCCAGTCCCTCGGGGTCAAAGAGCAGTTCCACATGGGTCACTGTCCAGTCCCACAGGGTCACAGTCCTGTCCCACATGTATTACAGACCTGTCCCAAAGGGATCAAGGCCCGTCCCACAGGGATCATTGTCCAGTCCCACAGGGTCACAGTCATGTCTCACAGGGATCACAGTCCTGTGCCGCAGGGATCACAGTCCAGTCCCACATGGATCCAAGTACAATCACACAGGAATCACAGTCCAGTACCACAGGGATCACAGTCCACTCCCACAGGGATCACAGTCCACTCCCTCAGGGATTACAAATCAGGCTCACAGAGGTCACCGTCCAGTCCCACAGGGGTCATAGTCCAGTCCCACAGGGATCACAGTCCAGTCCAATTGGGGTCACAGACAAGTTCCACAGTGATCACGGTACAGTTCCTCAGGGAACACAGTCCAGTCCCACAGGTTTTAGTGTCCAGTCCCACGGGGAACACAGACCAGTCCCACAGAGATCACAGTCTTGTCGCACAGGGATCAGAGATCAGTCCCACAGTCATCACAGTCCACTCACACAGGGATCACAGTCCAGTTCCACTGGGATCACAGTCCAGTCCCTCAGGGATCACAGTCCAGTCACATCGGTATCACAGTCAAGTCCTACAGGGATCACAGTCCAGTCCCACAGGTATCACAGTCCAGTCCCACAGGGATCACAGTCCTGTACCAATGGGGTCAAAATCAAGTTCCACAGGGATCACGGTACAGTTCCTCAGGGAACACAGTCCAGTCCCACAGGGATTATTGTCCAGTCCCAAATGGTTCATAGTCTATTCCACAGGGATCATAGTACAGTCCGACAGGGATCAGTGTTCAGTCCCACAGGGGTCATGGTTCTGTCGCACAGGGATCACAGTCCAGTCCCACAGGGGTCACAGTCCAGTGCCACTGGTTTCACAGTCCAGTCCCACAGAGATCACAGTCTAGTCCCAAAGGGATCACATTCCAGTACCACAGCGATCGCAGTCGAGACCCACATGGATCACAGTCCAGTCCCACAGGGTTTGCAGTCCAGTCCCACAGGGATCACAGTCCAGTCCCACAGGGTCACAGTCCACTCACACAGGAATCACAGTCCAGTCCCACAGGGATCGCAGTCCCCTCACTCGTGGATCACAGTTCACAGGGATCCCACAGGGATCACAGCGCAGTCCCACGGAGATCACAGCCCTGTCCCACAGGGATCACAGTCCAGTCGCTCAAGGATCACAGTCCTGTCGCACAGGGATCATATTCCAGTCCCACAGGGATCACAATCCTGTCTCACAGGTATCGCAGTCCACTCCCACATGGATGACAGTCCAGTGCCACAGGGATCACAGTACAGTCCCACAGGGATCACAGCCCTATCTCACAGGGATCACAGTCCAGTCCCACATGGGTCACAGTCATCTCACTCAGGGACCACATTCCAGTCGCACAAGGATCACAGTCCTGTCGCAAAGGGATCACAGTCCATTCCCACATGGATCACAGTCCAGTCCCACAGGTACCACAGAACTGTCACACAGCGGTCAAAGTACATTCCCAAGGAATCACAGTATCCAGTCGCATAATGATCACGGTCAAGTCCCACAGTGATCACAATCCAGTCCCACAGTGATTATAGTCTCGTCCAACAGGGATCACAGTCCAGTCCAACATGAATCAAAGTCCAGTCCCGCTGGGATCACCGTCCAGTCCCACAGGGATCGCAGTCGAGTCCCACAGGGGTCAAATTCCGTTCCCACAGGGATTGCAGTCCAAACCCACAGGGATCACAGTCCTGTCCCAAAGGGATCACAGTCACGTCCCACAGGGATCACAGTCCAGTCCCACAGGGATCAAATTCCAGTCCCTCAGGGTCAAAGAGCAGTTCCACATGGGTCACTGTCCAGTCCCACAGGGTCACAGTCCTGTCCCACAGGGATCACAGACCTGTCCCAAAGGGATCAAGGCCCGTCCCACAGGGATCACTGCCCAGTCCCACAGGGTCACAGTCATGTCTCACAGGGATCACAGTCCTGTCCCGCAGGGATCACAGTCCAGTCCCACATGGATCACAGTACAATCCCACAGGGATCACAGTCCAGTACCACAGGGATCACAGTCCACTCCCACAGGGATCACAGTCCACTCCTACAGGGATTACAATTCAGGCTCACAGAGGTCACCGTCCAGTCCCACAGGGGTCATAGTCCAGTCCCACAGGGATCACAGTGCACTCCCACAGGGTCACAATCCACTCCCTCAGGGATCACAGTTCAGTCCCACAGGGATCACAGTCCAGTCCAACTGGGGTCACAGACAAGTTCCACAGTGATCACGGTACAGTTCCTCAGGGAACACAGTCCAGTCCCACAGGTTTTAGTGTCCAGTCCCACGGGGAACACAGACCAGTCCCACAGAGATCACAGTCCTGTCACACAGGGATCAGAGATCGGTCCCACAGTCATCACAGTCCATTCACACAAGGATCACAGTCCAGTTCCACTGGGATCACAGTCCAGTCCCTCAGGGATCACAGTCCAGTCACATCGGTATCACACTCAAGTCCCACAGGGATCACAGTCCAGTCCCAGAGGTATCACAGTCCAGTCCCACATGGTTCACAGTCCAGTCCCACAGGTATATATGTCCAGTCCCACAGGGATCATAGTCCAGTCCCGCAGGGATCACGGTCCAGTCCCACAAGATCATTGTCGAGTCCCACAGGGGTCACAGTCCTGTCGCACAGGGATCAAAGCTCAGTCCCACAGGGATCACAGTCCAGTCCCACAGGGATCACAGTCCTGTCCCACAGAGATCACAGTTCCGTCCCACAGAGATCACAGTCCAGTCCCAGAGGGCTCAAAGTCCAGTCCCACTGGTATCACAGTCCAGTCCCACAGGGTTCAAAGTCCAGTCCCACAGGGATCACAGTCCAGTCCCAAAGGGATCACAGTCCCGTCCCACAGGGATCACAGTCCAGTCCCACGGGGATCACAGTCCAGTCATACACGGAGAACAGTCCAGTCCCACAGGGGATACAGTCCAGTCCCAGAGGGATCACAGTCCAGTCCCACAGGCATCATTGTCCAGTGCAAGGGGGAATACAGACCAGTCCCACAGGGTTCACAGTCCAGACCCACAGGTATCACAGTCCATTTCCACAGGGATCAGAGTGCAGTCCATCAGGATCACAGTCCAGTCCCACAGGCATCATTGTCCAATGCTAGGGGTATCACAGTCCAGTCCCACAGCACTCACAGTCCAATCCCACAGGGATCACAGTCCTGTACCAATGGGGTCAAAATCAAGTTCCACAGGGATCACGGTACAGTTCCTCAGGGATCAAATTCAGACCCACAGGTATCACAGTCCAGCTCCACAGGGATCAGAGTCCAGTCCATCAGGGATGACAGTCCAGTCCCACAGGGATCACAGTCCACTCCCACAGGGATCACATTACACTTCCTCAGGGATCACAGGTCAGCCCCACAGGGGTCACCGTCCAGTCCCACAGGGATCACAGTCCATTCCCAATTGGCTCACAATCACGTTCAACAGGGATCACGGTACAGTTCCTCAGGGAACACAGTCCAGTCCCACAGGGATTATTGTCCAGTCCCACAGGGATCATAGTCTAGTCCCGCAGGGATCAGAGTTCAGTCCATCAGGGATATCAGTACACTTCACAGGGATCAGAGTTCAGTCCCACAGGGGTCATGGTCCTGTCGCACAGGGATCACTGTCCAGTCCCACAGGGGTCACAGTCCAGTCGCACAGCTATCACAGTCCAGTAAAACAGGCGTCACAGTCCAGTCGCATAATGATCACAGTCCAGTCCCACAGAGATCACAGTCTAGTCCCAAATGGATCACATTCCTGTACCACAGCGATCGCAGTCCAGTCCCACAGGGATCACTGTCCAGTCCCACAGGGGTCACAGTCCAGTCCCCCAGGGATCACAGTCCAGTCAAACAGGCGTCACAATCCAGTCGCATAATGATCACAGTCCAGTCCCACAGAGATCACAGTCTAGGCACAACGGGATCATATTCCAGTACCACAGCGATCGCAGTCGAGTCCCACAGGGATCACAGTCCAGTCCCGAAGGGGTCGCATTTGAGTGGCACAGGGGTCAAAGTCCGGTCCCACAGAGATTGCAGTCCAGTCCCACAGGGATCACAGTCCTGTCCCAATGGGATCACAGTATCGTCCTACAGGGATCACAGTCCAGTCCCACAGGGATCACAGTCCCCTCACTCGTGGTTCACAGTCCAGTCCCTTGGGATCAGAGTTCCGTCCCACAGGGGTCATGGTACTGTCGCACAGGGATCACAGTCCAGTCCCACAAGGATCACAGTCCAGTCCCACAGGGGTCACAGTCCAGTCAAACAGGGGTCACAGTCCAGTCAAACAGGGGTGACAGTCCAGTCGCATAATGATCACAGTCCAGTCCCACAGAGATCACAGTCGAGTCCCAAATGGATCACATTCCAGTACCACAGCGATCGCAGTCCAGTCCCACAGGGATCACTGTCCAGTCCCACAGGGGTCACAGTCCAGTCCCACAGGGGTCACAGTCCAGTAAAACAGGCGTCACAGTTCAGTCGTATAATGATCACAGTCCAGTCCCACAGAGATCACAGTCTAGGCACAACGGGATCACATTCCAGTACCACAGCGATCGCAGTCGAGTCCCACAGGGATCACAGTCCAGTCCCGAAGGGGTCGCATTTGAGTGGCACAGGGGTCAAAGTCCGGTGCAACAGGGATTGCAGTCCAGTCCCACAGGGATCACAGTCCTGTCCCAATGGGATCATAGTATCGTCCTACAGGGATCACAGTCCAGTCCCACAGGGATCACAGTCTACTAACACAGGGATCACAGTCCAGTCCCACAGGGATCACAGTCCCCTCACTCGTGGATCACAGTCCAGTCCCTTGGGATCAGAGTTCCGTCCCACAGGGGTCATGGTCCTGTCGCACAGGGATCACAGTCCAGTCCCACAAGGATCACAGTCCAGTCCCACAGGTATCACAGTCCAGTCAAACAGGGGTCACAGTCCAGTCAAACAGGGGGCACAGTCCAGTCGCATAATGATCACAGTCCAGTCCCACAGAGATCACAGTCTAGTACCAAATGGATCACATTCCAGTACCACAGAGATCGCAGTCCAGTCCCACAGGGATCATAGTCCAGTCCCGCAGGCGTCGCATTTGAGTGGCACAGGGGTCAAATTCCGGTCCCATAGAGATTGCAGTCCAGTCCCACAGGGATCACAGTCCACTCACACAGGGATCACAGTCCAGTCCCACAGGGATCACAATCCAATCCCTCAGGGATCACAGTCCAGTCCCATATGTATCACGGTCCAGTCCCACAGGGATCACAGTCCAGTCCCACAGGTATCACAGTCCAGTCACACAGGGCTCACAATCCAGTCCCACAGGAATGAATGTACAGTCCCACAGGGGTCACAGGCTTGTCGCACAGGGATCACAGCCCAGTCCCACAGGGATCACAGTCCAGTTCCACAGGGATCACAGTCCTTTACCACAGGGATCACAGTTCCGTCCCATAGAGATCACAGTCCAGTCCCATAGGCCTCAAAGTCCAGTCCCTCAGGTATCACAGTTCAGTCCCACAGGGGTCAAAGTCCAGTCCCACAGGGATCACAGTCCAGTCCCAACGGGATCACTGTCGCGTCCCACAGGGATCACAGTCCAGTCCCACAGGGTTCACAGTCCAGTCCCAAGGGGATCACAATACCGTCCCACAGGGATCACAGTCCATACCCACAGGTATCACAGTCCAGTCCCACAGGTATCATTGTCCAGTGCTAGGGGGATCATAGACCAATCCCACAGGGATCACAGTACCGTCCCACAGCAATCATAGTCCAGACCCACAGGTATCACAGTCCAGTTCCACAGGGATCAGAGTCCAGTCCATCAGGGATCACAGTCCAGTCCCACAGGCATCATTCTCCAGTGCCAGAGGGATCACAGACCAGTCCCACAGGGGTCACAGTCCAGTTCCACAGGGATCACAGTCCTGTACCAATGGGGTCAAAATCAAGTTCCACAGGGATCACGGTACAGTTCCTCAGGGATCACAGTTCAACCCACAGGTATCACAGTCCAGCTCCACATGGATCAGAGTCCAGTCCATCAGGGATCACAGTACAGTCCCACAGGCATCATTGTCCAGTGTCAGGGGGAATCACAGACCAGTCCTACAGGGATCACAGTCCAGTCCCACAGGGATCACAGTCCACTCCCACAGGGATCACATTACACTTCCTCGGAGTCACAGTTCAGCCCCACACGGGTCACAGTCCAGTCCCACAGGGATCATAGTCCATTCCCAATGGGGTCAGAATCAAGTTCCACAGGGATCACGGTACAGATCCTCAGGGAACACAGTCAAGTCCCACAGGGATTATTGTCCAGTCCCACAGGGATAAGAGTTCAGTCCCACAGGGATCAGAGTTCAGTCTAACAGGGATCACAGTACAGTCCCACAAGGATCAGAGTTAAGTCCCACAGGGGTCATGGTCCTGTCACACAGGGATCACAGTCCAGTCCCACAGGGGTCACAGTCCAGTCCCACAGGTATCACACTCCAGTCAAACAGGCGTCACAATCCAGTCGCATAATGATCACATTCCAGTACCACAGCGATCGCAGTCGAGTCCCGAAGGGGTCGCATTTGAGTGGCACAGGGGTCAAAGTCCGGTCCCACAGGGATTGCAGTCCAATCCCACAGGGATCATAGTCATGTGCCAATGGGAGCACCGTATCGTCGAAACAGGGATCACAGTCCAGTCCCACAGGGATCACAGTCCAGTCCCACAGGGATCACAGTCCCCTCACTAGTGGATCACAGTTCAGTCCCACAGGAATCACAGCCCAGTCCCACGGGGAACACAGACGAGTCCCACGCGGAACACAGACCAGTCCCACAGGGATCACAGTCCAGTCCCACAGGGATCAGAGTTCCGTCCCACAGGGGTCATGGTCCAGTCGCACAGGAATCACAGTCCAGTCCAACAAGGGTCACAGTCCAGTCCCACATGTATCACAGTCCAGGCAAACAGGGGTCACAGTCCAGTCGCATAATGAGCACAGTCCAGTCCCACAGGGATCACAGTCCAGTCCCACAGGTATCACAGTCCAGTCAAACAGGGGTCACAGTCCAGTCGCATAATGAGCACAGTCCAGTCCCACAGGGATCACAGTCCAGTCCCACAAGGGTCACAGTCCAGTCCCACAGGTATCACAGTCCAGTCAAACAGGGGTCACAGTCCAGTCGCATAATACGCACAGTCCAGTCCCACAGAGATCACAGTCGAGTACCAAATGCATCACATTCCAGTACCACAGCGATCGCAGTCCAGTCCCACAGGGATCTTAGTCCATTCCCACAGGCGTCGCATTTCAGTGGCACAGGGGTCAAAGTCCAGTCCCACAGGGATTGCAGTCAAGTCCCACAGGGATCACTGTCCACTCACACAGGGACAACAGTCCAGTCCCACAGGGGACACAATCCAGTCCCAGAGGGATTGCAGTCCAGACCCACAGGGATCACAGTCCAGTCCCAAAGGGATCACAGTCCCGTCCCGCAGGGATCACAGTCCAGTCCCACAGGGATCACAGTCCAGTCCCAAGGGGATCACAGGACCGTCCCACAGGGATCACAGTCCAGACCCACAGGTATCACAGTCCTGTTCCACCGGGATCTGAGTCCAGTCCTTCCGTGATTACAGTCCAGTCCCAACCGCATCATTGTCCAGTGCCAGGGGATCACAGACCTGTCCCACAGAGATCACAGTCCTGTCCCACAGAGATCACAGTCCACTCCCACAGGGATCACAGTACACTTCCTCAGGGATCACAGTTCAGTCCCACAGGGATAACCGGCCAGTCCCACAGCGATCACAGTCACGTCCCACTAGATCACAGTCCAGTCCCACAGAGATCACAGTCCAGTCCCACAGGAGTCACAGGCCATTCCCACAGGTATCACCCACCGGTCATACAGTTGTCACAATCCAGTCCCACAGAGATCACAGTCCAGTCCCACAGGGATCACAGTCACTCCAACACGGCATAGTCCACTCCAACATTGTCACAGTTCAGTCCTACAGGAATCACAGTCCGGTCCCACAGAGGTCACAGTCAACTACCACAGGGATCACAGTCAAGTCCCACAGAGATCACAATCCAGTCCCACACGGGTCACAGTCCTGACACTTAGGGATCACAGTCCTGTCCCACAGGGATAACAGTCCAGTCCCACAGCGATCACAGTCCAATCACAGAGCTGTCAAATTCCAGTACTACAAGGATCACAGTCCAGTCCCACAGGTGTCACAGTCAAGTCCCACAGGTGTCACAGTCCAGTCCCACAAGTATCACAGTCCAGTCCCATAGGGGTCACAGTCCAGTCGCATAATGATCACAGTCCAGTCCCACAGAGATCGCAGTCTAGTCTCACAGGGTTCACAGTCCAGTACCACAGGGGTCACAGTCCAGTCCCACAGCGATCACAGTCCAGTCCCGCAGGGGTCACAGTCCAGTTGCACTGGGGTCACAGTCCAGTCCCACAGGGATCCAGTCGTGTCCCACAGGTATCACAGTCCAGTCAAACAGAGATCACAGTCCAGTCCCACTGGGGTCACAGTCCAGTTCCACAGAGATCACAGTCCAGTCCCACAAGAGTAACAGTCCCGTCCCACAAGTATCACAGTCCAGTCCCACAGGGGTCACAGTCCAGTCACATAATGATCACAGTCCACTCCCACAGGGATCACAGTCCAGTCCCACATGGTTCACAGTCCATTACCACAGGGATCGCAGTCGAGTCCCACAGGGATCACAGTCCAGTCCCGCAGGTATCACTGTCCGGTCACACAGTTGTCAAAGTCCAGTCCCACTGTGGTCACAGTTCAGTTCCACAGAGATCACAGTCCAGTCCCACAAGTGTAACAGTCCCGTCCCACAAGTATCACAGTCCAGTCCCACAGGGGTCACAGTCCAGTCAAATAATGATCACAGTCCACTCCCACAGGGATCACTGTCCAGTCGCACAGGGTTCACAGTCCATTACCACAGGGATCGCAGTCGAGTCCCACAGGGATCACAGTCCAGTCCCGCAGGTATCACAGTCCGGTCACACAGTTGTCAATGTCCAGTCCCACAGAGATCATAGTCCAGTCCCACAGGGATCACAGTCACTCCCACAGGGATCACAGTCCAGTCCTACAGGGATCACAATCACTCTCACAGGGATCACAATCCACTCCAACAATGTCACAGTTCAGTCCTACAGGAATCACAGTCCAGTCCCACAGAAGTCACAGTCAAGTCCCACAGGGATCACAGTCAAGTCCCACAGGTGTCACAGACCAGTCCCACAGGGGTCACAGTCCAGACCCTCAGGGATTACAGTCCTGTCCTACAGGGATCACAGTCAAGTCCCAAAACGGTCACAGTCCAGACCCTCAGGGATTACAGTCCAGTCCAACAGGGATCACAGTCCAGTCCCACAAGGATCACAATCCAATCCCTCAGGGATCAGAGTCCAGTCCCATATGTATCACGGTCCAGTCCCACAGGGATCACAGTCCAGTCCCACAGGTATCACAGTCCAGTCATACAGGGTTCACAATCCAGTCCCACAGGTATGAATGTTCAGTCCCACAGGGTTCATAGTCCAGTCTCACAGGGATCACGGTCCAGTCACACAGGGGTTAGAATCCAGTTCCACAGGGATCACAGTCCAGTCCCACAAGATCATTGTCTAGGCCCACAGGGATACAGTCCAGTCCCACAGGGATCACAGTCCTGTCCCAAAGGGATCACAGTTCCGTCCCATAGAGATCACAGTCCAGTCCCATAGGTCTCAAAGTTAAGTCCCACAGGGCTCATGGTCCAGTCGCACAGGGATCACTGTCCATCCCACAGTGGTCACAGTCCAGTCGCACACCTATCACAGTTCAGTCAAACAGGCGTCACAGTCCAGTCGCATAATGATCACAGTCCAGTCCCACAGAGATCACAGTCTAGTCCCAAATGGATCACATTCCTGTACCACAGCGATCGCAGTCCAGTCCCACAGGGATCACTGTCCAGTCATACAGGGGTCACTGTCCAGTCCCACAGAGGTCACAGTCCAGTCAAACAGGCGTCACAGTCAAGTCGCATAATGATCACAGTCCAGTCCCACAGAGATCACAGTCTAGGCACAACGGGATCACATTCCAGTAGCACAGCGATCGCAGTCGAGTCCGACAGGGATCACAGTCCAGTCCAGAAGGGGTCGCATTTGAGTGGCACAGGGGTCAAAGTCAGGTCCCACAGGGATTGCAGTCCAGTCCCACAGGGATCATAGTCCTGTCCCAATGGGATCACAGTATCGTCCTACAGGGATCACAGTCCAGTCCCACAGGAATCACAGTCCAGTCCCACAGGGATCAGAGTTCCGTCCCACAGGGGTCATGGTCCTGTAGCACAGGGATCACAGTCCAGTCCAACAAGGGTCACAGTCCAGTCCCACATGTATCACAGTCCAGGCAAACAGGGGTCACAGTCCAGTCGCATAATGAGCACAGTCCAGTCCCACAGGGATCACAGTCCAGTCCCACAGGTATCACAGTCCAGTCAAACAGGGGTCACAGTCCAGTCGCATAATGAGCACAGTCCAGTCCCACAGGGATCACAGTCCAGTCCCACAAGGATCACAGTCCAGTCCCACAGCGATCACAGTCCAGTCCCGCAGGGGTCACAGTCCAGTCCCACTGGGGTCACAGTCCAGTCCCACAGGGATCCAGTCGTGTCCCACAGATATCAAAGTCCAGTCAAACAGCGATCACAGTCCAGTCCCACTGGGGTCACAGTCCAGTTCCACAGAGATCACAGTCCAGTCCCACAAGAGTAACAGTCCCGTCCCACAAGTATAACAGTCCAGTCCCACAGGGGTCACAGTCCAGTCACATAATGATCACAGTCCACTCCCACAGGGATCACAGTCCAGTCCCACATGGTTCACAGTCCATTACCACAGGGATCGCAGTCGAGTCCCACAGGGATCACAGTCCAGTCCCGCAGGTATCACTGTCCGGTCACACAGTTGTCAAAGTCCAGTCCCACTGTGGTCACAGTTCAGTTCCACAGAGATCACAGTCCAGTCCCACAAGTGTAACAGTCCCGTCCCACATGTATCACAGTCCAGTCCCACAGGGGTCACAGTCCAGTCAAATAATGATCACAGTCCACTCCCACAGGGATCACAGTCCAGTCCCACAGGGTTCACAGTCCATTACCACAGGGATCGCAGTCGAGTCCCACAGGGATCACAGTCCAGTCCCGCAGGTATCACAGTCCGGTCACACAGTTGTCAATGTCCAGTCCCACAGAGATCATAGTCCAGTCCCACAGGGATCACAGTCACTCCCACAGGGATCACAGTCCAGTCCTACAGGGATCACAATCACTCTCTCAGGGATCACAATCCACTCCAACAATGTCACAGTTCAGTCCCACAGGGATCACAGTCAAGTCCCACAGGGGTCACAGACCAGTCCCACAGGGGTCACAGTCCAGACCCTCAGGGATTACAGTCCTGTCCTACAGGGATCACAGTCAAGTCCCAAAACGGTCACAGTCCAGACCCTCAGGGATTACAGTCCAGTCCAACAGGGATCACAGTCCAGTCCCACAAGGATCACAATCCAATCCCTCAGGGATCAGAGTCCAGTCCCATATGTATCACGGTCCAGTCCCACAGGGATCACAGTCCAGTCCCACAGGTATCACAGTCCAGTCATACAGGGTTCACAATCCAGTCCCACAGGTATGAATGTTCAGTCCCACAGGGTTCATAGACCAGTCTCACAGGGATCACGGTCCAGTCACACAGGGGTTAGAATCCAGTTCCACAGGGATCACAGTCCAGTCCCACAAGATCATTATCTAGGCCCACAGGGATACAGTCCAGTCCCACAGGGATCACAGTCCTGTCCCAAAGGGATCACAGTTCCGTCCCATAGAGATCACAGTCCAGTCCCATAGGCCTCAAAGTTAAGTCCCACAGGGCTCATGGTCCAGTCGCACAGGGATCACTGTCCAGTCCCACAGTGGTCACAGTCCAGTCGCACAGCTATCACAGTTCAGTCAAACAGGCGTCACAGTCCAGTCGCATAATGATCACAGTCCAGTCCCACAGAGATCACAGTCTAGTCCCAAATGGATCACATTCCTGTACCACAGCGATCGCAATCCAGTCCCACAGGGATCACTGTCCAGTCATACAGCGGTCACAGTCCAGTCCCACAGAGGTCACAGTCCAGTCAAACAGGCGTCACAGTCCAGTCGCATAATGATCACAGTCCAGTCCCACAGAGATCACAGTCTAGGCACAACGGGATCACATTCCAGTAGCACAGCGATCGCAGTCGAGTACGACAGGGATCACAGTCCAGTCCAGAAGGGGTCGCATTTGAGTGGCACAGGTGTCAAAGTCCGGTCCCACAGGGATTGCAGTCCAGTCCCACAGGGATCACAGTCCTGTCCCAATGGGATCACAGTATCGTCCTACAGGGATCACAGTCCAGTCCCACAGGGATCACAGTCCAGTCCCACAGGGATCAGAGTTCCGTCCCACAGGGGTCATGGTCCTGTCGCACAGGGATCACAGTCCAGTCCAACAAGGGTCACAGTCCAGTCCCACATGTATCACAGTCCAGGCAAACAGGGGTCACAGTCCAGTCGCATAATGAGCACAGTCCAGTCCCACAGGGATCACAGTCCAGTCCCACAGGTATCACAGTCCAGTCAAACAGGGGTCACAGTCCAGTCGCATAATGAGCACAGTCCAGTCCCACAGGGATCAAAGTCCAGTCCCACAAGGCTCACAGTCCAGTCCCACAGCGATCACAGTCCAGTCCCGCAGGGGTCACAGTCCAGTCCCACTGGGGTCACAGTCCAGTCCCACAGGGATCCAGTCGTGTCCCACAGGTATCACAGTCCAGTCAAACAGCGATCACAGTCCAGTCCCACTGGGGCCACAGTCCAGTTCCACAGAGATCACAGTCCAGTCCCACAAGAGTAACAGTCCCGTCCCACAAGTATCACAGTCCAGTCCCACAGGGGTCACAGTCCAGTCACATAATGATCACAGTCCACTCCCACAGGGATCACAGTCCAGTCCCACATGGTTCACAGTCCATTACCACAGGGATCGCAGTCGAGTCCCACAGGGATCACAGTCCAGTCCCGCAGGTATCACTGTCCGGTCACACAGTTGTCAAAGTCCAGTCCCACTGTGGTCACAGTTCAGTTCCACAGAGATCACAGTCCAGTCCCACAAGTGTAACAGTCCCGTCCCACAAGTATCACAGTCCAGTCCCACAGGGGTCACAGTCCAGTCAAATAATGATCACAGTCCACTCCCACAGGGATCACAGTCCAGTCCCACATGGTTCACAGTCCATTACCACAGGGATCGCAGTCGAGTCCCACAGGGATCACAGTTCAGTCCCGCAGATATCACAGTCCGGTCACACAGTTGTCAATGTCCAGTCCCACAGAGATCATAGTCCAGTCCCACAGGGATCACAGTCACTCCCACAGGCATCACAGTTTAGTCCTACATGGATCATAATCACTCTCACAGGGATCACAATCCACTCCAACAATGTCACAGTTCAGTCCTACAGGAATCACAGTCCAGTCCCACAGAAGTCACAGTCAAGTCCCACAGGGATCACAGTCAAGTCCCACAGGGGTCACAGACCAGTCCCACAGGGGTCACAGTCCAGACCCTCAGGGATTACAGTCCTGTCCTACAGGGATCACAGTCAAGTCCCAAAACGTTCACAGTCCAGACCCTCAGGGATTACAGTCCAGTCCAACAGGGATCACAGTCCAGTCCCACAAGGATCACAATCCAATCCCTCAGGGATCAGAGTCCAGTCCCATATGTATCACGGTCCAGTCCCACAGGGATCACAGTCCAGTCCCACAGGTATCACAGTCCAGTCATACAGGGTTCACAATCCAGTCCCACAGGTATGAATGTTCAGTCCCACAGGGTTCATAGTCCAGTCTCACAGGGATCACGGTCCAGTCACACAGGGGTTAGAATCCAGTTCCACGGGGATCACAGTCCAGTCCCACAAGATCATTGTCTAGGCCCACAGGGATACAGTCCAGTCCCACAGGGATCACAGTCCTGTCCCAAAGGAATCACAGTTCCGTCCCATAGAGATCACAGTCCAGTCCCATAGGCCTCAAAGTTAAGTCCCACAGGGCTCATGGTCCAGTCGCACACGGATCACTGTCCAGTCCCACAGTGGTCACAGTCCAGTCGAACAGCTATCACAGTTCAGTCAAACAGGCGTCACAGTCCAGTCGCATAATGATCACAGTCCAGTCCCACAGAGATCACAGTCTAGTCCCAAATGGATCACATTCCTGTACCACAGCGATCGAAGTCCAGTCCCACAGGGATCACTGTCCAGTCATACAGGGGTCACAGTCCAGTCCCACAGAGGTCACAGTCCAGTCAAACAGGCGTCACAGTCCAGTCGCATAATGATCACAGTCCAGTCCCACAGAGATCACAGTCTAGGCACAACGGGATCACATTCCAGTAGCACAGCGATCGCAGTCGAGTCCGACAGGGATCACAGTCCAGTCCAGAAGGGGTCGCATTTGAGGGACACAGGGGCCAAAGTCCGGTCCCACAGGGATTGCAGTCCAGTCCCACAGGGATCACAGTCCTGTCCCAATGGGATCTCAGTGTCGTCCTACAGGGATCACAGTCCAGTCCCACAGGGATCACAGTCCAGTCCCACAGGGATCAGAGTTCCGTCCCACAGGGGTCATGGTCCTGTCGCACAGGGATCACAGTCCAGTCCAACAAGGGTCACAGTCCAGTCCCACATGTATCACAGTCCAGGCAAACAGGGGTCACAGTCCAGTCACATAATGAGCACAGTCCAGTCCCACAGGGATCACAGTCCAGTCCCACAGGTATCACAGTCCAGTCAAACAGGGGTCACAGTCCAGTCGCATAATGAGCACAGTCCAGTCCCACAGGGATCACAGTCCTGTCCCACAAGGGTCACAGTCCAGTCCCACAGCGATCACAGTGCAGTCCCGCAGGGGTCACAGTCCAGTCCCACTGGGGTCACAGTCCAGTCCCACAGGGATCCAGTCGTGTCCCACAGGTATCACAGTCCAGTCAAACAGCGATCACAGTCCAGTCCCACTGGGGTCACAGTCCAGTTCCACAGAGATCACAGTCCAGTCCCACAAGAGTAACAGTCCCGTCCCACAAGTATCACAGTCCAGTCCCACAGGGGTCACAGTCCAGTCACATAATGATCACAGTCCACTCCCACAGGGATCACAGTCCAGTCCCACATGGTTCACAGTCCATTACCACAGGGATCGCAGTCGAGTCCCACAGGGATCACAGTCCAGTCCCGCAGGTATCACTGTCCGGTCACACAGTTGTCAAAGTCCAGTCCCACTGTGGTCACAGTTCAGTTCCACAGAGATCACAGTCCAGTCCCACAAGTGTAACAGTCCCGTCCCACAAGTATCACAGTCCAGTCCCACAGGGGTCACAGTCCAGTCAAATAATGATCACAGTCCACTCCCACAGGGATCACAGTCCAGTCCCACAGGGTTCACAGTCCATTACCACAGGGATCGCAGTCGATTCCCACAGGGATCACATTCCAGTCCCCAGGTATCACAGTCCGGTCACACAGTTGTCAATGTCCAGTCCCACAGAGATCATAGTCCAGTCCCACAGGGATCACAGTCACTCCCACAGGGATCACAGTCCAGTCCTACAGGGATCACAATCACTCTCACAGGGATCACAATCCACTCCAACAATGTCACAGTTCAGTCCTACAGGAATCACAGTCCAATCCCACAGAAGTCACAGTCAAGTCCCACAGGGATCACAGTCAAATCGCACAGGGGTCACAGACCAGTCCTACAGGGGTCACAGTCCAGGCCCTCAGGGATTACAGTCCTGTCCTACAGGGATCACAGTCAAGTCCCAAAACGGTCACAGTCCAGACCCTCAGGGATTACAGTCCAGTCCAACAGGGATCACAGTCCAGTCCCACAAGGATCACAATCCAATCCCTCAGGGATCAGAGTCCAGTCCCATATGTATCACGGTCCAGTCCCACAGGGATCACAGTCCAGTCCCACAGGTATCACAGTCCAGTCATACAGGGTTCACAATCCAGTCCCACAGGTATGAATGTTCAGTCCCACAGGGTTCATAGTCCAGTCTCACAGGGATCACGGTCCAGTCACACAGGGGTTAGAATCCAGTTCCACGGGGATCACAGTCCAGTCCCACAAGATCATTGTCTAGGCCCACAGGGATACAGTCCAGTCCCACAGGGATCACAGTCCTGTCCCAAAGGGATCACAGTTCCCTCCGATAGAGATCACAGTCCAGTCCTATAGGCCTCAAAGTTAAGTCTCACAGGGCTCATGGTCCAGTCGCACAGGGATCACTGTCCAGTCCCACAGTGGTCACAGTCCAGTCGCACAGCTATCACAGTTCAGTCAAACAGGCGTCACAGTCCAGTCGCATAATGATCACAGTCCAGTCCCACAGAGATCACAGTCTAGTCCCAAATGGATCACATTCCTGTACCACAGCGATCGCAGTTCAGTCCCACAGGGATCACTGTCCAGTCATACAGGGGTCACAGTCCAGTCCCACAGAGGTCACAGTCCAGTCAAACAGGCGTCACAGTCCAGTCGCATAATGATCACAGTCCAGTCCCACAGAGATCACAGTCTAGGCACAACGGGATCACATTCCAGTAGCACAGCGATCGCAGTCGAGTCCGACAGGGATCACAGTCCAGTCCAGAAGGGGTCGCATTTGAGTTGCACAGGGGTCAAAGTCCGGTCCCACAGGGATTGCAGTCCAGTCCCACAGGGATCACAGTCCTCTCCCAATGGGATCACAGTATCGTCCTACAGGGATCACAGTCCAGTCCCACAGGGATCACAGTCCAGTCCCACAGGGATCAGGGTTCCGTCCCACAGGGGTCACGGTCCTGTCGCACAGGGATCACAGTCCTGTCGCACAGGGATCACAGTCCAGTCCCACATGTATCACAGTCCAGGCAAACAGGGGTCACAGTCCAGTCGCATAATGAGCAGAGTCCAGTCCCACAGGGATCACAGTCCAGTCCCACAGGTATCGCAGTCCAGTCAAACAGGGGTCACAGTCCAGTCGCATAATGAGCACAGTCCAGTCCCACAGGGATCACAGTCCAGTCCCACAAGGGTCACAGTCCAGTCCCACAGGTATCACAGTCCAGTCAAACAGGGGTCACAGTCCAGTCGCATAATGCGCACAGTCCAGTCCCACAGAGATCACAGTCGAGTACCAAATGCATCACATTCCAGTCCCACAGGGATCACAGTCCAGTCCCACAGGTATCACAGTCCAGTCATACAGGGTTCACAATCCAGTCCCACAGGTATGAATGTTCAGTCCCACAGGGTTCATAGTCCAGTCTCACAGGGATCACGGTCCAGTCACACAGGGGTTAGAATCCAGTTCCACAGGGATCACAGTCCAGTCCCACAAGATCATTGTCTAGGCCCACAGGGATACAGTCCAGTCCCACAGGGATCACAGTCCTGTCCCAAAGGAATCACAGTTCCGTCCCATAGAGATCACAGTCCAGTCCCATAGGCCTCAAAGTTAAGTCCCACAGGGCTCATGGTCCAGTCGCACAGGGATCACTGTCCAGTCCCACAGTGGTCACAGTCCAGTCGCACAGCTATCACAGTTCAGTCAAACAGGCGTCACAGTCCAGTCGCATAATGATCACAGTCCAGTCCCACAGAGATCACAGTCTAGTCCCAAATGGATCACATTCCTGTACCACAGCGATCGAAGTCCAGTCCCACAGGGATCACTGTCCAGTCATACAGGGGTCACAGTCCAGTCCCACAGAGGTCACAGTCCAGTCAAACAGGCGTCACAGTCCAGTCGCATAATGATCACAGTCCAGTCCCACAGAGATCACAGTCTAGGCACAACGGGATCACATTCCAGTAGCACAGCGATCGCAGTCGAGTCCGACAGGGATCACAGTCCAGTCCAGAAGGGGTCGCATTTGAGTGGCACAGGAGCCAAAGTCCGGTCCCACAGGGATTGCAGTCCAGTCCCACAGGGATCACAGTCCTGTCCCAATGGGATCACAGTGTCGTCCTACAGGGATCACAGTCCAGTCCCACAGGGATCACAGTCCAGTCCCACAGGGATCAGAGTTCCGTCCCACAGGGGTCATGGTCCTGTCGCACAGGGATCACAGTCCAGTCCAACAAGGGTCACAGTCCAGTCCCACATGTATCACAGTCCAGGCAAACAGGGGTCACAGTCCAGTCGCATAATGAGCACAGTCCAGTCCCACAGGGATCACAGTCCAGTCCCACAGGTATCACAGTCCAGTCAAACAGGGGTCACAGTCCAGTCGCATAATGAGCACAGTCCAGTCCCACAGGGATCACAGTCCTGTCCCACAAGGGTCACAGTCCAGTCCCACAGCGATCACAGTGCAGTCCCGCAGGGGTCACAGTCCAGTCCCACTGGGGTCACAGTCCAGTCCCACAGGGATCCAGTCGTGTCCCACAGGTATCACAGTCCAGTCAAACAGCGATCACAGTCCAGTCCCACTGGGGTCACAGTCCAGTTCCACAGAGATCACAGTCCAGTCCCACAAGAGTAACAGTCCCGTCCCACAAGTATCACAGTCCAGTCCCACAGGGGTCACAGTCCAGTCACATAATGATCACAGTCCACTCCCACAGGGATCACAGTCCAGTCCCACATGGTTCACAGTCCATTACCACAGGGATCGCAGTCGAGTCCCACAGGGATCACAGTCCAGTCCCGCAGGTATCACTGTCCGGTCACACAGTTGTCAAAGTCCAGTCCCACTGTGGTCACAGTTCAGTTCCACAGAGATCACAGTCCAGTCCCACAAGTGTAACAGTCCCGTCCCACAAGTATCACAGTCCAGTCCCACAGGGGTCACAGTCCAGTCAAATAATGATCACAGTCCACTCCCACAGGGATCACAGTCCAGTCCCACAGGGTTCACAGTCCATTACCACAGGGATCGCAGTCGATTCCCACAGGGATCACATTCCAGTCCCGCAGGTATCACAGTCCGGTCACACAGTTGTCAATGTCCAGTCCCACAGAGATCATAGTCCAGTCCCACAGGGATCACAGTCACTCCCACAGGGATCACAGTCCAGTCCTACAGGGATCACAATCACTCTCACAGGGATCACAATCCACTCCAACAATGTCACAGTTCAGTCCTACAGGAATCACAGTCCAATCCCACAGAAGTCACAGTCAAGTCCCACAGGGATCACAGTCAAATCCCACAGGGGTCACAGACCAGTCCTACAGGGGTCACAGTCCAGGCCCTCAGGGATTACAGTCCTGTCCTACAGGGATCACAGTCAAGTCCCAAAACGGTCACAGTCCAGACCCTCAGGGATTACAGTCCACTCAAACAGGGATCACAGTCCAGTCCCACAAGGATCACAATCCAATCCCTCAGGGATCATAGTCCAGTCCCATATGTATCACGGTCCAGTCCCACAGGGATCACAGTCCAGTCCCACAGGTATCACAGTCCAGTCATACAGGGTTCACAATCCAGTCCCACAGGTATGAATGTTCAGTCCCACAGGGTTCATAGTCCAGTCTCACAGGGATCACGGTCCAGTCACACAGGGGTTAGAATCCAGTTCCACAGGGATCACAGTCCAGTCCCACAAGATCATTGTCTAGGCCCACAGGGATACAGTCCAGTCCCACAGGGATCACAGTCCTGTCCCAAAGGGATCACAGTTCCGTCCGATAGAGATCACAGTCCAGTCCTATAGGCCTCAAAGTTAAGTCTCACAGGGCTCATGGTCCAGTCGCACAGGGATCACTGTCCAGTCCCACAGTGGTCACAGTCCAGTCGCACAGCTATCACAGTTCAGTCAAACAGGCGTCACAGTCCAGTCGCATAATGATCACAGTCCAGTCCCACAGAGATCACAGTCTAGTCCCAAATGGATCACATTCCTGTACCACAGCGATCGCAGTTCAGTCCCACAGGGATCACTGTCCAGTCATACAGGGGTCACAGTCCAGTCCCACAGAGGTCACAGTCCAGTCAAACAGGCGTCACAGTCCAGTCGCATAATGATCACAGTCCAGTCCCACAGAGATCACAGTCTAGGCACAACGGGATCACATTCCAGTAGCACAGCGATCGCAGTCGAGTCCGACAGGGATCACAGTCCAGTCCAGAAGGGGTCGCATTTGAGTTGCACAGGGGTCAAAGTCCGGTCCCACAGGGATTGCAGTCCAGTCCCACAGGGATCACAGTCCTCTCCCAATGGGATCACAGTATCGTCCTACAGGGATCACAGTCCAGTCCCACAGGGATCACAGTCCAGTCCCACAGGGATCAGGGTTCCGTCCCACAGGGGTCACGGTCCTGTCGCACAGGGATCACAGTCCTGTCGCACAGGGATCACAGTCCAGTCCCACATGTATCACAGTCCAGGCAAACAGCGGTCACAGTCCAGTCGCATAATGAGCAGAGTCCAGTCCCACAGGGATCACAGTCCAGTCCCACAGGTATCACAGTCCAGTCAAACAGGGGTCACAGTCCAGTCGCATAATGAGCACAGTCCAGTCCCACAGGGATCACAGTCCAGTCCCACAAGGGTCACAGTCCAGTCCCACAGGTATCACAGTCCAGTCAAACAGGGGTCACAGTCCAGTCGCATAATGCGCACAGTCCAGTCCCACAGAGATCACAGTCGAGTACCAAATGCATCACATTCCAGTCCCACAGGGATCACAGTCCAGTCCCACAGGTATCACAGTCCAGTCATACAGGGTTCACAATCCAGTCCCACAGGTATGAATGTTCAGTCCCACAGGGTTCATAGTCCAGTCTCACAGGGATCACGGTCCAGTCACACAGGGGTTAGAATCCAGTTCCACAGGGATCACAGTCCAGTCCCACAAGATCATTGTCTAGGCCCACAGGGATACAGTCCAGTCCCACAGGGATCACAGTCCTGTCCCAAAGGGATCACAGTTCCGTCCGATAGAGATCACAGTCCAGTCCTATAGGCCTCAAAGTTAAGTCTCACAGGGCTCATGGTCCAGTCGCACAGGGATCACTGTCCAGTCCCACAGTGGTCACAGTCCAGTCGCACAGCTATCACAGTTCAGTCAAACAGGCGTCACAGTCCAGTCGCATAATGATCACAGTCCAGTCCCACAGAGATCACAGTCTAGTCCCAAATGGATCACATTCCTGTACCACAGCGATCGCAGTCCAGTCCCACAGGGATCACTGTCCAGTCATACAGGGGTCACAGTCCAGTCCCACAGAGGTCACAGTCCAGTCAAACAGGCGTCACAGTCCAGTCGCATAATGATCACAGTCCAGTCCCACAGAGATCACAGTCTAGGCACAACGGGATCACATTCCAGTAGCACAGCGATCGCAGTCGAGTCCGACAGGGATCACAGTCCAGTCCAGAAGGGGTCGCATTTGAGTTGCACAGGGGTCAAAGTCCGGTCGCACAGGGATTGCAGTCCAGTCCCACAGGGATCACAGTCCTGTCGCAATGGGATCACAGTATCGTCCTACAGGGATCACAGTCCAGTCCCACAGGGATCACAGTCCAGTCCCACAGGGATCAGGGTTCCGTCCCACAGGGGTCACGGTCCTGTCGCACAGGGATCACAGTCCTGTCGCACAGGGATCACAGTCCAGTCCCACATGTATCACAGTCCAGGCAAACAGGGGTCACAGTCCAGTCGCATAATGAGCAGAGTCCAGTCCCACAGGGATCACAGTCCAGTCCCACAGGTATCACAGTCCAGTCAAACAGGGGTCACAGTCCAGTCGCATAATGAGCACAGTCCAGTCCCACAGGGATCACAGTCCAGTCCCACAAGGGTCACAGTCCAGTCCCACAGGTATCACAGTCCAGTCAAACAGGGGTCACAGTCCAGTCGCATAATGCGCACAGTCCAGTCCCACAGAGATCACAGTCGAGTACCAAATGCATCACATTCCAGTACCACAGCGATCGCAGTCCAGTCCCACAGGGATCTTAGTCCATTCCCACAGGCGTCGCATTTCAGTGGCACAGGGGTCAAAGTCCGGTCCCACAGGGATTGCAGTCAAGTCCCACAGGGATCACTGTCCACTCACAGGGATCACACTCCAGTCCCACAGGGATCACAATCCAGTCCCTCAGGGATCACAGTCCAGTCCCATAGGTATCATGGTCCAGTCCCACAGGGATCACAGTCCAGTCCCACAGGTATCACAGTCCAGACCCACAGGGTTCACAGTCCAGTCCCATAGGTATGAATGTCCAGTCCCACAGGGATCACGGTCCAGTCACACAGGGGTTAGAATCCAGTTCCACAGGGATCACAGTCCAGTCCCACAAGATCATTGTCTAGTCCCACAGGGGTTACAGTCTTGTCGCACAACGATCAAAGCCCAGTCCCACAGGGATCACAGTCCAGTCCCACAGGGATCACAGTTCCGTCCCACAGAGATCACAGTCCAGTCCCATAGGCCTCACAGTCCAGTCCCATGGGTATCACAATCCAGTCCCTCAGGGGTCAAAGTCCAGTCCCACAGGGATCACAGTCCTGTTCCACAGGGATCACAGTTCCGTCCCACAGGGATCACAGTTCCGTCCCACAGAGATCACAGTCCAGTCCCATAGGCCTCAAAGTCCAGTCCCACAGGTATCACAGTCCAGTCCCACAGGGAACAAAGTCCAGTCTCACAGGGATCACGGTCCAGTCCCAAAGGGATCAATGTAGCGTCCCACAGGACTCACAGTCCAGTCCCACAGGGTTCACAGTCCAGTCCCAAGGGGATCACAATACCGTCCCACAGGGATCACAGTCCAGACCCACAGGTATCACAGTCCAGTCCCACAGGTATCATTGTCCAGTGCCAGGGGGATCAAAGACCAGTCCCACAGGGATCGCAGTCCTGTCCCACAGGGATTTCATTCCCGTCCCACAGGTATCACAGTCCAGTCCCACAGGGATCACAGTCCAGTCCCACAGGGATCACAGTCCTGTCCCACAGAGATCACAGTCCAGTTGCATAGGGCTCAGAGTCCAGTCCTACAGGTATTACAGTCCAGTCCCACAGGGATCACAGTCCAGTCCCACAGGGACAACAGTCCAGTCCCACAGGGGACACAATCCAGTCCCAGAGGGATTGCAGTCCAGACCCACAGGGATCACAGTCCAGTCCCAAAGGGATCACAGTCCCGTCCACGCAGGGATCACAGTCCAGTCCCACAGGGATCACAGTCCAGTCCCAAGGGGATCACAGTACCGTCCCACAGGGATCACAGTCCAGACCCACAGGTATCACAGTCCAGTTCCACCGGGATCTGAGTCCAGTCCTTCCGTGATCACAGTCCAGTCCCAACGGCATCATTGTCCAGTGCCAGGGGATCACAGACCTGTCCCACAGAGATCACAGTTCTGTCCCACAGAGATCACAGTGCACTCCCACAGGGATCACAGTACACTTCCTCAGGGATCACAGTTCAGTCCCACAGGGAAAACCGTCCAGTCCCACAGCGATCACAGTCCCGTCCCACTGGGATCACAGTCCAGTCCCACAGAGATCATAGTCCAGTCCCACAGGAGTCACAGGCCATTCCCACAGGTATCACCCACCGGTCAGACAGTTGTCACAATCCAGTCCCACAGAGATCACCCTCCAGTCCCACAGGGATCACAGTCACTCCAACACGGCATAGTCCACTCCAACATTGTCACAGTTCAGTCCTACAGGAATCACAGTCCGGTCCCACAGAGGTCACAGCCAACTCCCACAGGGATCACAGTCCTGTCCCACAGGGATAACAGTCCAGTCCCACAGCGATCACAGTCCAATCACAGAGCTGTCAAAGTCCAGTACTACAAGGATCACAGTCCAGTCCCACAGGTGTCACAGTCAAGTCCCACAGGTGTCACAGTCCAGTCCCACAAGTATCACAGTCCAGTCCCATAGGGGTCACAGTCCAGTCGCATAATGATCACAGTCCAGTCCCACAGAGATCGCAGTCTAGTCTCACAGGGTTCACAGTCCACTACCACAGGGATCGCAGTCGAGTCCCACATGGATCACAGTTCTGTCCCACAGGGGTCACAGTCCTGTACCACAGGGTCACAATCCTGTCCCACAGTGATCGCAGTCGAGTCCCACAGGGGTCAAAGTCCTGTCCCACAGGTGTCACAGTCCTGTCCCACAGGGATCACAGTCCAGTCCCAAATGGATCACAGTACAATCCCACAGGGATCACAGTCCAATCCCACAGGGGTCACAGTCCAGTCCCACAGGTATCACAGTCCAGTCCCACAGAGATCACAGTCCACTCCCACAGGGATCACAGTCCATTCCCTCAGGGATCACAGGTCAGTCCCACAGGGGTCACAGTCCAGTCCCACAGGGATGACAGTCCAGTCCCACTGGGGTCACAGTCCAGTCCCACTGGAGTCACAATCCAGTCCCACAGTGATCACAGTCCAGTCCCACTGGATCACAGTCCAGTCCCACAGCGATCACAGTCCAGTCCCGCAGGTGTCACAGTCCAGTCCCACTGGGGTCACAGTCCAGTCCGACAGGGATCCAGTCGTGTCCCACAGGTATCACAGTCCAGTCAAACAGCGATCACAGTCCAGTCCCACTGGGGTCACAGTCCAGTTCCACAGAGATCACAGTCCAGTCCCACAAGAGTAACAGTCCCGTCCCACAAGTATCACAGTCCAGTCCCACAGGGGTCACAGTCCAGTCGCATAATGATCACAGTCCACTCCCACAGGGATCACAGTCCAGTCCCACATGGTTCACAGTCCATTACCACAGGGATCGCAGTCGAGTCCCACAGGGATCACAGTCCAATCCCGCAAGTATCACTGTCCGGTCACACAATTGTCAAAGTTCAGTCCCACTGTGGTCACAGTTCAGTTCCACAGAGATCACAGTCCAGTCCCACAAGTGTAACAGTCCCGTCCCACAAGTATCACAGTCCAGTCCCACAGGGGTCACAGTCCAGTCAAATAATGATCACAGTCCACTCCCACAGGGATCACAGTCCAGTCCCACAGGGTTCACAGTCCATTACCACAGGGATCGCAGTCGAGTCCCACAGGGATCACAGTCCAGTCCCGCAGGTATCACAGTCCGGTCACACAGTTGTCAATGTCCAGTCCCACAGAGATCATAGTCCAGTCCCACAGGAATCACAGTCACTCCCACAGGGATCACAGTCCAGTCCTACAGGGATCACAATCACTCTCACAGGGATCACAATCCACTCCAACAATGTCACAGTTCAGTCCTACAGGAATCACAGTCCAGTCCCACAGAAGTCACAGTCAAGTCCCACAGGGATCACAGTCAAGTCCCACAGGGGTCACAGACCAGTCCCACAGCGGTCACAGTGCAGACCCTCAGGGATTACAGTCCTGTCCTTCAGGGATCACAGTCAAGTCCCAAAACGGTCACAGTCCAGACCCTCAGGGATTACAGTCCAGTCCCACAGGAGTCACAGTCCAGTCGCACAGGGATCACAGTCCACTCAAACAGGGATCACAGTCCAGTCCCGCAAGGATCACAATCCAATCCCTCAGGGATCATAGTCCTGTCCCATATGTCTCACGGTCCAGTCCCACAGGGATCACAGTCCAGTCCCACAGGTATCACAGTCCAGTCATACAGGGTTCACAATCCAGTCCCACAGGTATGAATGTTCAGTCCCACAGGGTTCATAGTCCAGTCTCACAGGGATCACGGTCCAGTCACACAGGGGTTATAATCCAGTTCCACAGGGATCACAGTCCAGTCCCACAAGATCATTGTCTCGGCCCACAGGGATACAGTCCAGTCCCACAGGGATCACAGTCCTGTCCCAAAGGGATCACAGTTCCGTCCCATAGAGATCACAGTCCAGTCCCATAGGCCTCAAAGTTAAGTCCCACGGGGCTCATGGTCCAGTCGCACAGGGATCACTGTCCAGTCCCACAGTGGTCACAGTCCAGTCGCACAGCTATCACAGTTCAGTCAAACAGGCGTCACAGTCCAGTCGCATAATGATCACAGTCCAGTCCCACAGAGATCACAGTCTAGTCCCAAATGGATCACATTCCTGTACCACAGCGATCGCAGTTCAGTCCCACAGGGATCACTGTCCAGTCATACAGGGGTCACAGTCCAGTCCCACAGAGGTCACAGTCCAGTCAAACAGGCGTCACAGTCCAGTCGCATAATGATCACAGTCCAGTCCCACAGAGATCACAGTCTAGGCACAACGGGATCACATTCCAGTAGCACAGCGATCGCAGTCGAGTCCCACAGGGATCACAGTCCAGTCGCGAAGGGGTCGCATTTGAGTGGCACAGGGGTCAAAGTCCGGTCCCACAGGGATTGCAGTCCAGTCCCACAGGGATCACAGTCCTGTCCCAATGGGATCACGGTATCGTCCTACAGGGATCACAGTCCAGTCCCACAGGGATCACAGTCCACTAACACAGGGATCACAGTCCAGTCCCACAGGAATCACAGACCCCTCACTCGTGGATCACAGTCCAGTCCATTGGGATCAGAGTTCCGTCCCACAGGGGTAATGCTCCTGTCGCACAGGGATCACAGTCCAGTCCCACAAGGATCACAGTCCAGTCCCACAGGTATCACAGTCCAGTCAAACAGGGGTCACAGTCCAGTCAAACAGGGGGCACAGTCCAGTCGCATAATGATCACAGTCCAGTCCCACAGAGATCACAGTCAAGTACCAAATGGATCACATTCCAGTACCACAGAGATCGCAGTCCAGTCCCACAGGGATCATAGTCCAGTCCCGCAGGCGTCGCATTTGAGTGGCACAGGGGTCAAAGTCCGGTCCCACAGGGATTGCAGTCCAGTCCCACAGGGATCACAGTCCACTCACACAGGGATCACAGTCCAGTCCCACAGGGATCACAATTCAATCCCTCAGGGATCACAGTCCAATCCCATATGTATCACGGTCCAGTCCCACAGGGATCACAGTCCAGTCCCACAGGGTTCACAATCCAATCCCACAGGTATGAATGTTCAGTCCCACAGGGATCATAGTCCAGTCTCACAGGGATCACGGTCCAGTCACACAGGGGTTAGAATCCAGTTCCACAGGGATCAGAGTCCAGTCCCACAAGATCATTGTCTAGTCCCACAGGTGTCACAGTCTTGTCGCACAGGGATCACAGCCCAGTCCCACAGGGATCACAGTCCAGTCCCACAGGGATTACAGTCCTGTCCCACAGGGATCACAGTTCCGTCCCATAGAGATCACAGTCCAGTCCCATAGGCCTCAAAGTCCAGTCCCACAGGTATCACAGTCCAGTCCCACAGGGGTCAACGTCCAGTCCCACAGTGATCACAGTCCAGTCCCAACGGGATCACTGTCGCGTCCCACAGGGATCACAGTCCAGTCCCACAGGGTTCACAGTCCAGTCCCAAGGGGATCACAATACCGTCCCACAGGGATCACAGTCCAGACCTACAGGTATCACAGTCCAGTCCCACAGGTATCATTGTCCAGTGCTAGGGGGATCATCGACCAATCCCACAGGGATCACAGTACCGTCCCACAGCAATCATAGTCCAGACCCACAGGTATCACAGTCCAGTTCCACAGGGATCAGAGTCCAGTCCATCAGGGATCACAGTCCAGTCCGACAGGCATCATTCTCCAGTGCCAGAGGGATCATCGACCAGTCCCACAGGGATCACAGTCCAGTCCCACAGGGATCACTGTCCACTCCCACAGGGATCACATTACACTTCCTCTGGGTCACAGTTCAGCCCCACAGGGGTCACAGTCCAGTCCCACAGGGATCATAGTCCATTCCCAATGGGGTCACAATCAAGTTCCACAGGGATCACGGTACAGATCCTCAGGGAACACAGTCCAGTCCCACAGGGATTATTGTCCAGTCCCACAGGGATCAGAGTTCAGTCCCACAGGGATCAGAGTTCAGTCGAACAGGGATCACAGTACAGTCCCACAAGGATCAGAGTTAATTCCCACAGGGGTCATGGTCCTGTCGCACAGGGATCACAGTCCAGTCCCACAGGGGTCACAGTCCAGTCCCACAGGTATCACACTCCAGTCAAACAGGCGTCACAATCCAGTCGCATAATGATCACATTCCAGTACCACAGCGATCGCAGTCGAGTCCCGAAGGGGTCGCAATTGAGTGGCACAGTGGTCAAAGTCCGGTCCCACAGGGATTGCAGTCCAATCCCACAGGGATCATAGTCATGTGCCAATGGGAGCACCGTATCGTCGAAACAGGGATCACAGTCCAGTCCCACAGGGATCACAGTCCAGTCCCACAGGGATCACAGTCCCCTCACTAGTGGATCACATTTCAGTCCCACAGGAATCACAGCCCAGTCCCACGGGGAACACAGACCAGTCCCACCCGGAACACAGACCAGTCCCACAGGGATCACAGTCCAGTCCCACAGGGATCAGAGTTCCGTCCCACAGGAGTCATGGTCCTGTCGCACAGGGATCACAGTCCAGTCCCACAAGGGTCACAGTCCAGTCCCACAGGTATCACAGTCCAGTCAAACAGGGGTCACAGTCCAGTCGCATAATGAGCACAGTCCAGTCCCACAGGGATCACAGTCCAGGTCCCACAGGTATCACAGTCCAGTCAAACAGGGGTCACAGTCCAGTCGCATAATGAGCACAGTCCAGTCCCACAGGGATCACAGTCCAGTCTCACAAGGGTCACAGTCCAGTCCCACAGGTATCACAGTCCAGTCAAACAGGGGTCACAGTCCAGTCGCATAATGAGCACAGTCCAGTCCCACAGAGATCATAGTCTAGTACCAAATGGATCACATTCCAGTACCACAGCGATCGCAGTCCAGTCCCACAGGGATCATAGTCCATTCCCGCAGGCGTCGCATTTGAGTGGCACAGGGGTCAAAGTCCGGTCCCACAGGGATCACAGTCCAGTCCCACAAGGATCACAATCCAATCCCTCAGGGATCATAGTCCAGTCCCATATGTATCACGGTCCAGTCCCACAGGGATCACAGTCCAGTCCCACAGGTATCACAGTCCAGTCATACAGGGTTCACAATCCAGTCCCACAGGTATGAATGTTCAGTCCCACAGGGTTCATAGTCCAGTCTCACAGGGATCACGGTCCAGTCACACAGGGGTTATAATCCAGTTCCACAGGGATCACAGTCCAGTCCCACAAGATCATTGTCTAGGCCCACAGGGATACAGTCCAGTCCCACAGGGATCACAGTCCTGTCCCAAAGGGATCACAGTTCCGTCCCATAGAGATCACAGTCCAGTCCCATAGGCCTCAAAGTTAAGTCCCACGGGGCTCATGGTCCAGTCGCACAGGGATCACTGTCCAGTCCCACAGTGGTCACAGTCCAGTCGCACAGCTATCACAGTTCAGTCAAACAGGCGTCACAGTCCAGTCGCATAATGATCACAGTCCAGTCCCACAGAGATCACAGTCTAGTCCCAAATGGATCACATTCCTGTACCACAGCGATCGCAGTCCAGTCCCACAGGGATCACTGTCCAGTCATACAGTGGTCACAGTCCAGTCCCACAGAGTTCACAGTCCAGTCAAACAGGCGTCACAGTCCAGTCGCATAATGATCACAGTCCAGTCCCACAGAGATCACAGTCTAGGCACAACGGGATCACATTCCAGTAGCACAGCGATCGCAGTCGAGTCCCACAGGGATCACAGTCCAGTCGCGAAGGGGTCGCATTTGAGTGGCACAGGGGTCAAAGTCCGGTCCCACAGGGATTGCAGTCCAGTCCCACAGGGATCACAGTCCTGTCCCAATGGGATCACAGTATCGTCCTACAGGGATCACAGTCCAGTCCCACAGGGATCACAGTCCACTAACACAGGGATCACAGTCCAGTCCCTCAGGAATCACAGACCCCTCACTCGTGGATCACAGTCCAGTCCCTTGGGATCAGAGTTCCGTCCCACAGGGGTCATGGTCCTGTCGCACAGGGATCACAGTCCAGTCCCACAAGGATCACAGTCCAGTCCCACAGGTATCACAGTCCAGTCAAACAGGGGTCACAGTCCAGTCAAACAGGGGGCACAGTCCAGTCGCATAATGATCACAGTCCAGTCCCACAGAGATCACAGTCTAGTACCAAATGGATCACATTCCAGTACCACAGAGATCGCAGTCCAGTCCCACAGGGATCATAGTCCAGTCCCGCAGGCGTCGCATTTGAGTGGCACAGGGGTCAAAGTCCGGTCCCACAGGGATTGCAGTCCAGTCCCACAGGGATCACAGTCCACTCACACAGGGATCACTGTCCAGTCCAACAGGGATCACAATTCAATCCCTCAGGGATCACAGTCCAGTCCCATATGTATGACGGTCCAGTCCCACAGGGATCACAGTCCAGTCCCACAGGGTTCACAATCCAGTCCCACAGGTATGAATGTTCAGTCCCACAGGGATCATAGTCCAGTCTCACAGGGATCACGGTCCAGTCACACAGGGGTTAGAATCCAGTTCCACAGGGATCAGAGTCCAGTCCCACAAGATCATTGTCTCGTCCCAGAGGGGTCACAGTCTTGTCGCACAGGGATCACAGCCCAGTCCCACAGGGATCACAGTCCAGTCCCACAGGGATTACAGTCCTGTCCCACAGGGATCACAGTTCCGTCCCATAGAGATCACAGTCCAGTCCCATAGGCCTCAAAGTCCAGTCCCACAGGTATCACAGTCCAGTCCCACAGGGGTCAAAGTCCAGTCCCACAGTGATCACAGTCCAGTCCCAACGGGATCACTGTCGCGTCCCACAGGGATCACAGTCCAGTCCCACAGGGTTCACAGTCCAGTCCCAAGGGGATCACAATACCGTCCCACAGGGATCACAGTCCAGACCCACAGGTATCACAGTCCAGTCCCACAGTTATCATTGTCCAGTGCTAGGGGGATCATCGACCAATCCCACAGGGATCACAGTACCGTCCCACAGCAATCATAGTCCAGACCCACAGGTATCACAGTCCAGTTCCACAGGGATCAGAGTCCAGTCCATCAGGGATCACAGTCCAGTCCCACAGGCATCATTCTCCAGTGCCAGAGGGATCATCGACCAGTCCCACAGGGGTCACAGTCCAGTTCCACAGGGATCACTGTCCTGTACCATTGGGGTCAAAATCAAGTTCCACAAGAATCACGGTACAGTTCCTCAGGGATCACAGTTCAACCCACAGGTAACACAGTCCAGCTCCACATGGATCAGAGTCCAGTCCATCAGGGATCACATTACAGTCCCACAGGCATCATTGTCCTGTGTCAGGGGGATCACAGACCAGTCCTACAGGGATCACAGTCCAGTCCCACAGGGATCACAGTCCACTCCCACAGGGATCACATTACACTTCCTCTGGGTCACAGTTCAGCCCCACAGGGGTCACAGTCCAGTCCCACAGGGATCATAGTCCATTCCCAATGGGGTCACAATCAAGTTCCACAGGGATCACGGTACAGATCCTCAGGGAACACAGTCCAGTCCCACAGGGATCAGAGTTCAGTCCCACAGGGATCAGAGTTCAGTCGAACAGGGATCACAGTACAGTCCCACAAGGATCAGAGTTAATTCCCACAGGGATCATGGTCCTGTCGCACAGGGATCACAGTCCAGTCCCACAGGGGTCACAGTCCAGTCCCACAGGTATCACACTCCAGTCAAACAGGCGTCACAATCCAGTCGCATAATGATCACATTCCAGTACCACAGCGATCGCAGTCGAGTCCCGAAGGGGTCGCAATTGAGTGGCACAGTGGTCAAAGTCCGGTCCCACAGGGATTGCAGTCCAATCCCACAGGGATCATAGTCATGTGCCAATGGGAGCACCGTATCGTCGAAACAGGGATCACAGTCCAGTCCCACAGGGATCACAGTCCAGTCCCACAGGGATCACAGTCCCCTCACTAGTGGATCACATTTCGGTCCCACAGGAATCACAGCCCAGTCCCACGGGGAACACAGACCAGTCCCACCCGGAACACAGACCAGTCCCACAGGGATCACAGTCCAGTCCCACAGGGATCAGAGTTCCGTCCCACAGGAGTCATGGTCCTGTCGCACAGGGATCACAGTCCAGTCGAACAAGGGTCACAGTCCAGTCCCACAGGTATCACAGTCCAGTCAAACAGGGGTCACAGTCCAGTCGCATAATGAGCACAGTCCAGTCCCACAGGGATCACAGTCCAGGTCCCACAGGTATCACAGCCCAGTCAAACAGGGGTCACAGTCCAGTCGCATAATGAGCACAGTCCAGTCCCACAGGGATCACAGTCCAGTCTCACAAGGGTCACAGTCCAGTCCCACAGGTATCACAGTCCAGTCAAACAGGGGTCACAGTCCAGTCGCATAATGAGCACAGTCCAGTCCCACAGAGATCACAGTCTAGTACCAAATGGATCACATTCCAGTACCACAGCGATCGCAGTCCAGTCCCACAGGGATCATAGTCCATTCCCGCAGGCGTCGCATTTGAGTGGCACAGGGGTCAAAGTCCGGTCCCACAGGGATTGCAGTCCAGTCCCACAGGGATCACTGTCCACTCATCAGGGTTCACAGTCCAGTCCCACAGGGATCACAATCCAGTCCCACAGGTATCACAGTCCAGTCCCACAGGGTTCACAGTCCAGTCCCATAGGTATGAATGTCCAGTCGCACAGGGATCATAGTCCAGTCTCACAGGGATCACGGTCCAGTCACACAGGGGTTAGAATCCAGTTCCACAGGGATCACAGTCCAGTCGCACAAGATCATTGTCGAGTCCCACAGGGGTCATAGTCTTGTTGCACAGTGATCACAGCCCAGTCCCACAGGGATCACAGTCCAGTCCCACAGGGATCACAGTCCAGTCCCACAGGGATCACAGTTCCATCCCACAGAGATCACAGTCCAGTCCCATAGGCCTCAAAATCCTGTCCCACAGGTATCACAGTCCAGTCCCACAGGGGTCAAAGTCCTGTCCCACAGGTATCACAGTCCTGTCCCACAGGGATCACAGTTCCGTCCCACAGGGATCACAGTCCAGTCCCACAGGGATCACAGTTCCGTCCCACAGAGATCACAGTCCAGTCCCATAGGTCTCAAAGTCCAGTCCCACAGGTATCACAGTCCAGTCCCACAGGGGTCAAAGTCCAGTCCCACAGGGTTCACAGTCCAGTCCCAAAGGGATCACTGTAGCGTCCCACATGGATCACAGTCCAGTCCCACAGGGTTCACAGTCCAGTCCCAAGGGGATCAGAATACCGTCCAACAGGGATCACAGTCCAGACCCAGAGGTATCACAGTCCAGTCCCACAGGTATCATTGTCCAGTGCCAGGGGGATCAAAGACCAGTCCCACAGGGATCGCAGTCCTGTCCCACAGGGATTTCAGTCCCGTCCCACAGGTATCACAGTCCAGTCCCACAGGGATCACAGTCCAGTCCAACAGGGATCACAGTCCTGTCCCACAGAGATCACAGTCCAGTCCCATAGGGCACAGAGTCCAGTCCTACAGGTATCACAGTCCAGTCCCACAGGGATCACAGTCCAGTCCCACAGGGACAACAGTCCAGTCCCACAGGGGACACAATCCAGTCCCAGAGGGATTGCAGTCCAGACCCACAGGGATCACAGTCCAGTCCCAAAGGGATCACAGTCCCGTCCCGCAGGGATCACAGTCACTCCAACACGGCATAGTCCACTCCAACATTGTCACAGTTCAGTCCTACAGGAATCACAGTCCGGTCCCACAGAGGTCACAATCAACTCCCACAGGGATCACAGTCAAGTCCCAGGGGGATCAAAGTCCAGTCCCACACGGGTCACAGTCCTGACACTTAGTGATCACAGTCCTGTCCCACAGGGATAACAGTCCAGTCCCACAGCGATCACAGTCCAATCACAGAGCTGTCAAAGTCCAGTACTACAAGGGTCACAGTCCAGTCCCACAGGTGTCACAGTCAAGTCCCACAGGGGTCACAGTCCAGTCCCACAAGTATCACAGTCCAGTCCCATAGGGGTCACAGTCCAGTCGCATAATGATCACAGTCCAGTCCCACAGAGATCGCAGTCTAGTCTCACAGGGTTCACAGTCCAGTACCACAGGGATCGCAGTCGAGTCCCACGTGGATCACAGTCCTGTCCCACAGGGGTCACAGTCCTGTCCCACAGGGTCACAATCCTGTCCCACAGGGATCGCAGTCGAGTCCCACAGGGGTCGAAGTCCTATCACACAGGTGTCACAGTCCTGTCCCACAGGGATCACAGTCCAGTCCCAAATGGATCACAGTACAATCCCACAGGGATCACAGTCCAATCCCACAGGGGTCACAGTCCAGTCCCACAGGGATGACAGTCCAGTCCCACTGGGGTCACAGTCCAGTACCACTGGAGTCACAGTCCAGTCCCACAGAGATTACAGTCCAGTCCCACAGGATCACAGTCCAGTCCCACAGCGATCACAGTCCAGTCCCTCAGGGGTCACAGCCAAGTCCCACTGGGGTCACAGTCCAGTCCCACAGCGATCCAGTCCAGTCCCACAGGTATCACAGTCCAGTCAAACAGCGATCACAGTCCAGTCCCACTGGGGTCACAGTCCAGTTCCACAGAGATCACAGTCCAGTCCCACAAGAGTAACAGTTCCGTCCCACAAGTATCACAGTCCAGGTCCCACAGGTATCACAGCCCAGTCAAACAGGGGTCACAGTCCAGTCGCATAATGAGCACAGTCCAGTCCCACAGGGATCACAGTCCAGTCTCACAAGGGTCACAGTCCAGTCCCACAGGTATCACAGTCCAGTCAAACAGGGGTCACAGTCAAGTCGCATAATGAGCACAGTTCAGTCCCACAGAGATCACAGTCTAGTACCAAATGGATCACATTCCAGTACCACAGCGATCGCAGTCCAGTCCCACAGGGATCACTGTCCACTCATCAGGGTTCACAGTCCAGTCCCACAGGGATCACAATCCAGTCCCACAGGTATCACAGTCCAGTCCCACAGGGTTCACAGTCCAGTCCCATAGGTATGAATGTCCAGTCGCACAGGGATCATAGTCCAGTCTCACAGGGATCACGGTCCAGTCACACAGGGGTTAGAATCCAGTTCCACAGGGATCACAGTCCAGTCGCACAAGATCATTGTCGAGTCCCACAGGGGTCATAGTCTTGTTGCACAGGGATCAAAGCCCAGTCCCACAGGGATCACAGTCCAGTCCCACAGGGATCACAGTCCAGTCCCACAGGGATCACAGTTCCATCCCACAGAGATCACAGTCCAGTCCCATAGGCCTCAAAATCCAGTCCCACAGGTATCACAGTCCAGTCCCACAGGGGTCAAAGTCCAGTCCCACAGGTATCACAGTCCTGTCCCACAGGGATCACAGTTCCGTCCCACAGGGATCACAGTCCAGTCCCACAGGGATCACAGTTCCGTCCCACAGAGATCACAGTCCAGTCCCATAGGTCTCAAAGTCCAGTCCCACAGGTATCACAGTCCAGTCCCACAGGGGTCAAAGTCCAGTCCCACAGGGTTCACAGTCCAGTCCCAAAGGGATCACTGTAGCGTCCCACATGGATCACAGTCCAGTCCCACAGGGTTCACAGTCCAGTCCCAAGGGGATCAGAATACCGTCCCACAGGGATCACAGTCCAGACCCAGAGGTATCACAGTCCAGTCCCACAGGTATCATTGTCCAGTGCCAGGGGGATCAAAGACCAGTCCCACAGGGATCGCAGTCCTGTCCCACAGGGATTTCAGTCCCGTCCCACAGGTATCACAGTCCAGTCCCACAGGGATCACAGTCCAGTCCAACAGGGATCACAGTCCTGTCCCACAGAGATCACAGTCCAGTCCCATAGGGCACAGAGTCCAGTCCTACAGGTATCACAGTCCAGTCCCACAGGGATCACAGTCCAGTCCCACAGGGACAACAGTCCAGTCCCACAGGGGACACAATCCAGTCCCAGAGGGATTGCAGTCCAGACCCACAGGGATCACAGTCCAGTCCCAAAGGGATCACAGTCCCGTCCCGCAGGGATCACAGTCACTCCAACACGGCATAGTCCACTCCAACATTGTCACAGTTCAGTCCTACAGGAATCACAGTCCGGTCCCACAGAGGTCACAATCAACTCCCACAGGGATCACAGTCAAGTCCCAGGGGGATCAAAGTCCAGTCCCACACGGGTCACAGTCCTGACACTTAGTGATCACAGTCCTGTCCCACAGGATAACAGTCCAGTCCCACAGCGATCACAGTCCAATCACAGAGCTGTCAAAGTCCAGTACTACAAGGGTCACAGTCCAGTCCCACAGGTGTCACAGTCAAGTCCCACAGGGGTCACAGTCCAGTCCCACAAGTATCACAGTCCAGTCCCATAGGGGTCACAGTCCAGTCGCATAATGATCACAGTCCAGTCCCACAGAGATCGCAGTCTAGTCTCACAGGGTTCACAGTCCAGTACCACAGGGATCGCAGTCGAGTCCCACGTGGATCACAGTCCTGTCCCACAGGGGTCACAGTCCTGTCCCACAGGGTCACAATCCTGTCCCACAGGGATCGCAGTCGAGTCTCACAGGGGTCGAAGTCCTATCACACAGGTGTCACAGTCCTGTCCCACAGGGATCACAGTCCAGTCCCAAATGGATCACAGTACAATCCCACAGGGATCACAGTCCAATCCCACAGGGGTCACAGTCCAGTCCCACAGGGATGACAGTCCAGTCCCACTGGGGTCACAGTCCAGTACCACTGGAGTCACAGTCCAGTCCCACAGAGATTACAGTCCAGTCCCACAGGATCACAGTCCAGTCCCACAGCGATCACAGTCCAGTCCCTCAGGGGTCACAGCCAAGTCCCACTGGGGTCACAGTCCAGTCCCACAGCGATCCAGTCCAGTCCCACAGGTATCACAGTCCAGTCAAACAGCGATAACAGTCCAGTCCCACTGGGGTCACAGTCCAGTTCCACAGAGATCACAGTCCAGTCCCACAAGAGTAACAGTTCCGTCCCACAAGTATCACAGTCCGGTCCCACAGTGGTCACAGTCCAGTCGCATAATGATCACAGTCCATTCCCACAGGGATAACAGTCCAGTCCTACAGGGATCACAATCACTCTCACAGGGATCACAATCCACTCCAACAATGTCACAGTTCAGTCCTGCAGGAATCACAGTCCAGTCCCACAGAAGTCACAGTCAAGTCCCACAGGGATCACAGTCCAGTCCCACAGGGATCACAATCCAATCCCTCAGGGATCATAGTCCAGTCCCATATGTATCACGGTCCAGTCCCACAGGGATCACAGTCCAGTCCCACAGGTATCACAGTCCAGTCATACAGGGTTCACAAACCAGTCCCACAGGTATGAATGTTCAGTCCCACAGGGTTCATAGTCCAGTCTCACAGGGATCACGGTCCAGTCACACAGGGGTTAGAATCCAGTTCCACAGGGATCACAGTCCAGTCCCACAAGATCATTGTCTAGTCCCACAGGGATACAGTCCAGTCCCACAGGGATCACAGTCCTGTCCCAAAGGGATCACAGTTCCGTCCCATAGAGATCACAGACCAGTCCCATAGGCCTCAAAGTTAAGTCTCACAGGGCTCATGGTCCAGTCGCACAGGGATCACTGTCCAGTCTCACAGGGGTCACAGTCCAGTCGCACAGCTATCACAGTTCAGTCAAACAGGCGTCACAGTCCAGTCGCATAATGATCACAGTCCAGTCCCACAGAGATCACAGTCTAGTCCCAAATGGATCACATTCCTGTACCACAGCGATCGCAGTCCAGTCCCATAGTGGTCACAGTCCAGTCGCATAATGATCACAGTCCAGTCCCACAGAGATCGCAGTCTAGTCTCACAGGGTTCACAGTCCAGTACCACAGGGATCGCAGTCGAGTCCCACGTGGATCACAGTCCTGTCCCACATGGGTCACAGTCCTGTCCCACAGGGTCACAATCCTGTCCCACAGGGATCGCAGTCGAGTCCCACAGGGGTCGAAGTCCTATCACACAGGTGTCACAGTCCTGTCCCACAGGGATCACAGTCCAGTCCCAAATGGATCACAGTACAATCCCACAGGGATCACAGTCCAATCCCACAGGGGTCACAGTCCAGTCCCACAGGGATGACAATCCAGTCCCACTGGGGTCACAGTCCAGTCCCACTGGAGTCACAGTCCAGTCCCACAGAGATTACAGTCCAGTCCCACAGGATCACAGTCCAGTCCCACAGCGATCACAGTCCAGTCCCTCAGGGGTCACAGCCAAGTCCCACTGGGGTCACAGTCCAGTCCCACAGGGATCCAGTCCAGTCCCATAGGTATCACAGTCCAGCCAAACAGCGATCACAGTCCAGTCCCACTGGGGTCACAGTCCAGTTCCACAGAGATCACAGTCCAGTCCCACAAGAGTAACAGTTCCGTCCCACAAGTATCACAGTCCGGTCCCACAGGGGTCACAGTCCAGTCGCATAATGATCACAGTCCATTCCCACAGGGATCACAGTCCAGTCCTACAGGGATCACAATCACTCTCACAGGGATCACAATCCACTCCAACAATGTCACAGTTCAGTCCTGCAGGAATCACAGTCCAGTCCCACAGAAGTCACAGTCAAGTCCCACAGGGATCACAGTCAAGTCCCACAGGGGTCACAGACCAGTCCCACAGCGATCACAGTCCAGTCCCTCAGGGGTCACAGCCAAGTCCCACTGGGGTCACAGTCCAGTCCCACAGGGATCCAGTCCAGTCCCACAGGTATCACAGTCCAGTCAAACAGCGATCACAGTCCAGTCCCATTGGGGTCACAGTCCAGTTCCACAGAGATCACAGTCCAGTCCCACAAGAGTAACAGTTCCGTCCCACAAGTATCACAGTCCGGTCCCACAGGGGTCACAGTCCAGTCGCATAATGATCACAGTCCATTCCCACAGGGATCACACTCCAGTCCTACAGGGATCACAATCACTCTCACAGGGATCACAATCCACTCCAACAATGTCACAGTTCAGTCCTACAGGAATCACAGTCCAGTCCCACAGAAGTCACAGTCAAGTCCCACAGGGATCACAGTCAAGTCCCACAGGGGTCACAGACCAGTCCCACAGGGGTCACAGTCCAGACCCTCAGGGATTACAGTCCTGTCCTACAGGGATCACAGTCAAGTCCCAAAACGGTCACAGTCCAGACCCTCAGGGATTACAGTCCAGTCCCACAGGCGTCACAGTCCAGTCCCACAGGTATCACAGTCCAGTCAAACAGGGGTCACAGTCCAGTCGCATAATGAGCACAGTCCAGTCCCACAGGGATCACAGTCCAGGTCCCACAGGTATCACAGTCCAGTCAAACAGGGGTCACAGTCCAGTCGCATAATGAGCACAGTCCAGTCCCACAGGGATCACAGTCCAGTCTCACAAGGGTCACAGTCCAGTCCCACAGGTATCACAGTCCAGTCAAACAGGGGTCACAGTCCAGTCGCATAATGAACACAGTCCAGTCCCACAGAGATCACAGTCTAGTACCAAATGGATCACATTCCAGTACCACAGGGATCATAGTCCATTCCCGCAGGCGTCGCATTTGAGTGGCACAGGGGTCAAAGTCCGGTCCCACAGGGATTGCAGTCCAGTCCCACAGGGATCACTGTCCACTCATCAGGGTTCACAGTCCAGTCCCACAGGGATCACAATCCAGTCCCACAGGTATCACAGTCCAGTCCCACAGGGTTCACAGTCCAGTCCCATAGGTATGAATGTCCAGTCGCACAGGGATCATAGTTCAGTCTCACAGGGATCACGGTCCAGTCACACAGGGGTCACAGCCAAGTCCCACTGGGGTCACAGTCCAGACGCACAGGGATCCAGTCCAGTCCCATAGGTATCACAGTCCAGTCAAACAGCGATCACAGTCCAGTCCCACTGGGGTCACAGTCCAGTTCCACAGAGATCACAGTCCAGTCCCACAAGAGTAACAGTTCCGTCCCACAAGTATCACAGTCCGGTCCCACATGGGTCACAGTCCAGTCGCATAATGATCACAGTCCATTCCCACAGGGATCACAGTCCAGTCCTACAGGGATCACAATCACTCTCACAGGGATCACAATCCACTCCAACAATGTCACAGTTCAGTCCTGCAGGAATCACAGTCCAGTCCCACAGAAGTCACAGTCAAGTCCCACAGGGATCACAGTCAAGTTCCACAGGGGTCACAGACCAGTCCCACAGCGATCACAGTCCAGTCCCTCAGGGGTCACAGCCAAGTCCCACTGGGGTCACAGTCCAGTCCCACAGGGATCCAGTCCCGTCCCACAGGTATCACAGTCCAGTCAAACAGCGATCACAGTCCAGTCCCACTGGGGTCACAGTCCAGTTCCACAGAGATCACAGTCCAGTCCCACAAGAGTAACAGTTCCGTCCCACAAGTATCACAGTCCGGTCCCACAGGGGTCACAGTCCAGTCGCATAATGATCACAGTCCATTCCCACAGGGATCACAGTCCAGTCCTACAGGGATCACAATCACTCTCACAGGGATCACAATCCACTCCAACAATGTCACAGTTCAGTCCTACAGGAATCACAGTCCAGTCCCACAGAAGTCACAGTCAAGTCCCACAGGGATCACAGTGAAGTCCCACAGGGGTCACAGACCAGTCCCACAGGGGTCACAGTCCAGACCCTCAGGGATTACAGTCCTGTCCTACAGGGATCACAGTCAAGCCCAAAACGGTCACAGTCCAGACCCTCAGGGATTACAGTCCAGTCCCACAGGCGTCACAGTCCAGTCCCACAGGGATCACAGTCCACTCACACAGGGATCACAGTCCAGTCCCACAGGGATCACAATCCAATCCCTCAGGGATCACAGTCCAGTCCCATATGTATCACGGTCCAGTCCCACAGGTATCACAGTCCAGTCATACAGGGTTCACAATCCAGTCCCACAGGTATGAATGTTCAGTCCCACAGGGTTCATAGTCCAGTCTCACAGGGATCACGGTCTAGTCACACAGGGGTTAGAATCCAGTTCCACAGGGATCACTGTCCAGTCCCACAAGATCATTGTCTAGTCCCACAGGGTACAGTCCAGTCCCACAGGGATCACAGTCCTGTCCCAAAGGGATCACAGTTCCGTCCCATAGAGATCACAGTCCAGTCCCATAGGCCTCAAAGTTAAGTCCCACAGGGCTCATGGTCCAGTCGCACAGGGATCACTGTCCAGTCTCACAGGGGTCACAGTCCAGTCGCACAGCTATCACAGTTCAGTCAAACAGGCGTCACAGTCCAGTCGCATAATGATCACAGTCCAGTCCCACAGAGATCACAGTCTAGTCCCAAATGGATCACATTCCTGTACCACAGCGATCGCAGTCCAGTCCCACAGGGATCACTTTCCAGTCATACAGGGGTCACAGTCCAGTCCCACAGGGGTCACAGTCCAGTCAAACAGGCGTCACAGTCCAGTCGCATAATGATCAGAGTCCAGTCCCACATATATCACAGTCTAGGCACAACGGGATCACATTCCAGTAGCACAGCGATCGCAGTCGAGTCCCACAGGGATCACAGTCCAGTCCCGAAGGGGTCGCATTAGAGTGGCACAGGGGTCAAAGTCCGGTCCCACAGGTATCACAGTCCAGTCCCACAGGGATCACAGTCCTGTCCCAATGGGATCACAGTATCGTCCTACAGGGATCACAGTCCAGTCCCACAGGGATCACAGTCCACTAACACAGGGATCACAGTCCAGTCCCACAGGTATCACAGAACCCTCACTCGTGGATCACAGTCCAGTCCCTTGGGATCAGAGTTCCGTCCCACAGGGGTAATGCTCCTGTCGCACAGGGATCACAGTCCAGTCCCACAAGGACCACAGTCCAGTCCCACAGGTATCACAGTCCAGTCAAACAGGGGTCACAGTCCAGTCAAACAGGGGGCACAGTCCAGTAGCATAATGATCACAGTCCTGTCCCACAGAGATCACAGTCTAGTACTAAATGGATCACATTCCAGTACCACAGAGATCGCAGTCCAGTCCCACAGGGATCATAGTCCAGTCCCGCAGGCGTCGCATTTGAGTGGCACAGGGGTCAAAGTCCGGTCCCACAGGGATTGCAGTCCAGTCCCACAGGGATCACAGTCCACTCACACAGGGATCACAGTCCAGTCCCACAGAGATCACAATCCAATCCCTCAGGGATCACAGTCCAGTCCCATATGTATCACGGTCCAGTCCCACAGGGATCACAGTCCAGTCCCACAGGTATCACAGTCCAGTCACACAGGGTTCACAATCCAGTCCCATAGGAATGAATGTTCAGTCCCACAGGGATCATAGTCCAGTCTCACAGGGATCACGGTCCAGTCACACAGGGGTTAGAATCCAGTTCCACAGGGATCACAGTCCAGTCCCACAAGATCATTGTCTGGTCCCACAGGGGTCACAGTCCAGTCCCACAGGTATCATTGTCCAGTGCTAGGGGGATCATAGACCAATCCCACAGGGATCACAGTAACGTCCCACAGCAATCATAGTCCAGACCCACAGGTATCACAGTCCAGTTCCACAGGGATCAGAGTCCAGTCCATCAGGGATCACAGTCCAGTCCCACAGGCATCATTCTCCAGTGCCAGACGGATCACAGACTAGTCCCACAGGGGTCACAGTCCAGTTCCACAGGGATCACTGTCCTGTACCAATGGGGTCAAAATCAAGTTCCACAGGGATCACGGTACAGTTCCTCAGGGATCACAGTTCAACCCACAGGTATCACAGTCCAGCTCCACATGGATCAGAGTCCAGTCCATCAGGGATCACAGTACAGTCCCACAGGCATCATTGTCCAGTGTCAGGGGGATCACAGACCAGTCCTACAGGGATCACAGTCCAGTCCCACAGGGATCACAGTCCACTCCCACAGGGATCACATTACACTTCCTCGGGATCACAGTTCAGCCCCACAGGGGTCACAGTCCAGTCCCACAGGGATCATAGTCCATTCCCAATGGGTTCACAATCAAGTTCCACAGGGATCACGGTACAGATCCTCAGGGAACACAGTCCAGTCCCACAGGGATTATTGTCCAGTCCCACAGGGATCAGAGTTCAGTCCCACAGGGATCAGAGTTCAGTCTAACAGGGATCACAGTACAGTCCCACAAGGATCAGAGTAAAGTCCCACAGGGGTCATGGTCCTGTCGCACAGGGATCACAGTCCAGTCCCACAGGGGTCACAGTCCAGTCCCACAGGTATCACACTCCAGTCAAACAGGCGTCACAATCCAGTCGCATAATGATCACATTCCAGTACCACAGCGATCGCAGTCGAGTCCCGAAGGGGTCGCAATTGAGTGGCACAGGGGTCAAAGTCCGGTCCCACAGGGATTGCAGTCCAATCCCACAGGGATCATAGTCATGTGCCAATGGGAGCACCGTATCGTCGAAACAGGGATCACAGTCCAGTCCCACAGGGATCACAGTCCAGTCCCACAGGGATCACAGTCCCCTCACTAGTGGATCACATTTCAGTCCCACAGGAATCACAGCCCAGTCCCACGGGGAACACAGACCAGTCCCACCCGGAACACAGACCAGTCCCACAGGGATCACGGTCCAGTCCCACAGGGATCAGAGTTCCGTCCCACAGGAGTCATGGTCCTGTCGCACAGGGATCACAGTCCAGTCCCACAAGGGTCACAGTCCAGTCCCACAGGTATCACAGTCCAGTCAAACAGGGGTCACAGTCCAGTCGCATAATGAGCACAGTCCAGTCCCACAGGGATCACAGTCAAGGTCCCACAGGTATCACAGTCCAGTCAAACAGGGGTCACAGTCCAGTCGCATAATGAGCACAGTCCAGTCCCACAGGGATCACAGTCAAGGTCCCACAGGTATCACAGTCCAGTCAAACAGGGGTCACAGTCCAGTCGCATAATGAGCACAGTCCAGTCCCACAGGGTTCATAGTCCAGTCCCACAAGGGTCACAGTCCAGTCCCATAGGTATCACAGTCCAGTCAAACAGGGGTCACAGTCCAGTCGCATAATGAGCACAGTCCAGTCCCACAGAGATCACAGTCTAGTACCAAATGAATCACATTCCAGTACCACAGCGATCGCAGTCCAGTCCCACAGGGATCATAGTCCATTCCCGCAGGCGTCGCATTTGAGTGGCACAGGGGTCAAAGTCCGGTCCCACAGGGATTGCAGTCCAGTCCCACAGGGATCACTGTCTACTCACACAGGGATCACAGTCCAGTCCCACAGGGTTCACAGTCCAGTCCCATAGGTATGAATGTCCAGTCGCACAGGGATCATAGTCCAGTCTCACAGGGATCACGGTCCAGTCACACAGGGGTTAGAATCCAGTTCCACAGGGATCACAGTCCTGTCGCACAAGATCATTGTCTAGTCCCACAGGGGTCATAGTCTTGTTGCACAGGGATCACAGCCCAGTCCCACAGGGATCACAGTCCAGTCCCACAGGGATCACAGTCCAGTCCCACAGGGATCACAGTTCCATCCCACAGAGATCACAGTCCAGTCCCATAGGCCTCAAAATCCAGTCCCACAGGTATCACAGTCCAGTCCCACAGGGTCCAAAGTCCAGTCCCACAGGGATCACAGTCCTGTCCCACAGGGATCACAGTTCCGTCCCACAGGGATCACAGTCCAGTCCCACAGGTATCACAGTCCAGTCCCACAGGGGTCAAAGTCCAGTCCCACAGGGTTCACAGTCCATTCCCAAAGGGATCACTGTAGCGTCCCACATGGATCACAGTCCAGTCCCACATGGTTCACAGTCCAGTCCCAAGGGGATCAGAATACCGTCCCACAGGGATCACATCCAGACCCACAGGTATCACAGTCCAGTCCCACAGGTATCATTGTCCAGTGCCAGGGGGATCAACGAGCAGTCCCACAGGGATCGCACTCCTGTCACACAGGGACTTCAGTCCCGTCCCACAGGTATCACAGTCCAGTCCCACAGGGATCACAGTCCAGTCCCACAGGGATCACAGACCTGTCCCACAGAGATCACAGTCCAGTCCCATAGGGCTCAGAGTCCAGTCCTACAGGTATCACAGTCCACTCCCACAGGGATCACAGTCCATTCCCTCAGGGATCACAGGTCAGTCCCACAGGGGACACAATCCAGTCCCAGAAGGATTGCAGTCCAGACCCACAGGGTTCACAGTCCTGACACTTAGTGATCACAGTCCTGTCCCTCAGGGATAACAGTCCAGTCCCACAGCGATCACAGTCCAATCACAGAGCTATCAAAGTCCAGTACTACAAGGGTCACAGTCCAGTCCCACAGGTGTCACAGTCAAGTCCCACAGGGGTCACAGTCCAGTCCCACAAATATCACAGTCCAGTCCCATCGGGGTCACAGTCCAGTCGCATAATGATCACAGTCCAGTCCCACAGAGATCGCAGTATAGTCTCACAGAGTTCACAGTCCAGTACCACAGGGATCGCAGTCGAGTCCCACATGGATCACAGTCCTGTCCCACAGGGGTCACAGTGCTGTCCCACAGGGTCACAATCCTGTCCCACAGGGATCGCAGTCGAGTCCCACAGGGGTCGAAGTCCTATCACACAGGTGTCACAGTCCTGTCCCACAGGGGTCACAGTCCAGTCCCAAATGGATCACAGTACAATCCCACAGGGATCACAGTCCAATCCCACAGGGGTCACAGTCCAGTCCCACAGGTATCACAGTCCAGTCCCACAGAGATCACAGTCCACTCCCACAGGGATCACAGTCCATTCCCTCAGGGATCACAGGTCAGTCCCACAGGGTTCACAATCCAGTCCCACAGAGATTACAGTCCAGTCCCACAGGATCACAGTCCAGTCCCACAGCGATCACAGTCCAGTCCCTCAGGGGTCAGAGCCAAGTCCCACTGGGGTCACAGTCCAGTCCCACAGAGATTACAGTCCAGTCCCACAGGATCACAGTCCAGTCAAACAGCGATCACAGTCCAGTCCCACTGGGGTCACAGTCCAGTTCCACAGAGATCACAATCCAGTCCCACTAGAGTAACAGTTCCGTCCCACAAGTATCACAGTCCGGTCCCACAGGGGTCACAGTCCAGTCGCATAATGATCACAGTCCATTCCCACAGGGATCACAGTCCAGTCCTACAGGGATCACAATCACTCTCACAGGGATCACAATCCACTCCAACAATGTCACAGTTCAGTCCTACAGGAATCACAGTCCAGTCCCACAGAAGTCACAGTCAAGTCCCACAGGGATCACAGTCAAGTCCCACAGGGGTCACAGACCAGTCCCACAGAGGTCACAGTCCAGACCCTCAGGGATTACAGTCCAGTCCCACAGGATTCACAGTCCAGTCCCACAGGGATCACAGTCCAGTCCCACAGGGATCACAATCCAATCCCTCAGGGATCATAGTCCAGTCCCATATGTATCACGGTCCAGTCCCATAGGGATCACAGTCCAGTCCCACAGGTATCACAGTCCAGTCATACAGGGTTCACAATCCAGTCCCACAGGTATGAATGTTCAGTCCCACAGGGTTCATAGTCCAGTCTCACAGGGATCACGGTCCAGTCACACAGGGGTTAGAATCCAGTTCCACAGGGATCACAGTCCAGTCCCACAAGATCATTGTCTAGTCCCACAGGGATACAGTCCAGTCCCACAGGGATCACAGTCCTGTCCCAAAGGGATCACAGTTCCGTCCCATAGAGATCACAGTCCAGTCCCATAGGCCTCAAAGTTAAGTCCCACAGGGCTCATGGTCCAGTCGCACAGGGATCACTGTCCAGTCTCACAGGGGTCACAGTCCAGTCGCACAGCTATCACAGTTCAGTCAAACAGACGTCACAGTCCAGTCGCATAATGATCACAGTCCAGTCCCACAGAGATCACAGTCTAGTCCCAAATGGATCACATCCCTGTACCACAGCGATCGCAGTCCAGTCCCACAGGGATCACTGTCCTGTCATACAAGGGTCACAGTCCAGTCCCACAGGGGTCACAGTCCAGTCAAACAGGCGTCACAGTCCAGTCGCATAATGATCAGAGTCCAGTCCCACAGATATCACAGTCTAGGCACAACGGGATCACATTCCAGTAGCACAGCGATCGCAGTCGAGTCCCACAGGGATCACAGTCCAGTCCCGAAGGTGTCGCATTTGAGTGGCACAGGGGTCAAAGTCCGGTCCCACAGGGATCAAAGTCCAGTCCCACAGGGATCACAGTCCTGTCCCAATGGGATCACAGTATCGTCCTACAGGGATCACAGTCCAGTCCCACAGGGATCACAGTCCACTAACACAGGGATCACAGTCCAGTCCCACAGGGATCACAGACCCCTCACTCGTGGATCACAGTCCAGTCCATTGGGATCAGAGTTCCGTCCCACAGGGGTAATGCTCCTGTCGCACAGGGATCACAGTCCAGTCCCACAAGGATCACAGTCCATCCCACAGGTATCACAGTCCAGTCAAACAGGGGTCACAGTCCAGTCAAACAGGGGGCACAGTCCAGTCGCATAATGATCACAGTCCAGTCCCACAGAGATCACAGTCTAGTACCAAATGGATCACATTCCAGTACCACAGAGATCGCAGTCCAGTCCCACAGGGATCATAGTCCAGTCCCGCAGGCGTCGCATTTGAGTGGCACAGGGGTCAAAGTCCGATCCCACAGGGATTGCAGTCCAGTCCTACAGGGATCACAGTCCACTCACACAGGGATCACAGTCCAGTCCCACAGGGATCATAATCCAGTCCCACTGTGGTCACAGTCCAGTCCCACAGGGATCCAGTTCAGTCCCACAGGTATCACAGTCCAGTCAAACAGCGATCACAGTCCAGTCTTACTGGGGTCACAGTCCAGTTCCACAGAGATCACAGTTCAGTCGCACAAGAGTAACAGTTCTGTCCCACAAGTAAACCAGTCCGGTCCCACAGGGGTCACAGTCCAGTCGCATAATGATCACAGTCCATTCCCACAGGGATCACAGTCCAGTCCCACAGGGTTCACAGTCCATTACCACAGGGATCGCAGTCGAGTCCCACAGGGATCACAGTCCAGTTCCGCAGGTATCACAGTCCGGTCACACAGTTGTCAAAGTCCAGTCCCACTGGGGTCACAGTCCTGTTCCACAGAGATCACAGTCCAGTCCCACAAGTGTAATAGTCCCGTCCCACAAGTATCACAGTCCAGTCCCACAGGGATCACAGTCCAGTCCCACAGGGTTCACAGTCCATTACCACAGGGATCGCAGTCGAATCCAACAGGGATCACAGTCCAGTCCCGCAGGTATCACAGTCCGGTCACACAGTTGTCAAAGTCCAGTCCCACAGAGATCATAGTCCAGTCCCACAAGGATCACAGTCCATTCCCACAGGGATCACAGTCCAGTCCTACAGGGATCACAATCACTTTCACAGGGATCACAATCCACTCCAACATTGTCACAGTTCAGTCCTACAGGAATCACAGTCCAGTCCCACAGAAGTCACAGTCAAGTCCCACAGGGATCACAGTCAAGTCCCACAGGGGTCACAGACCAGTCCCACAAAAGTCACAGTCCAGACCCTCAGGGATTACAGTCCTGTCCTACAGGGATCACAGTCAAGTCCCAAAACGGTCACAGTCCAGACCCTCAGGGATTACAGTCCAGTCCCACAGGGGTCACAGTCCAGACCCTCAGGGATTACAATTCTGTCCTACAGGGATTACAGTCCAGACCCACAGGGATCGCTGTCCAATCACACAGGGGTCAAATTCCAAAACCACAGGGATAACAGTCCAGTCCCATAGGGGTCACAGTCCAGTCGCATAATGATCACAGTCAAGTCCCACAGTGATCACAATCCAGTCCCACAGGGTTACAGTCCGGTCCCACAGGGATCACAGTCCTGTCCCAAAGGGATCACAGTCCCGTCCCACAGGGATCACAGTCCAGCCCCACAGGGATCGCTGTCCAATCACACAGGGGTCAAATGCCAATACCACAGGGGTCACAGTCCTGTCCCACAGGTGTCACAGTCCAGTCGCACAGGTGTCACAGTCAAGTCCCACAGGGATCACAGTCCAGTCCCACAGGGGTCACAGTCCAGTCGCATAATGATCACAGTCAAGTCCCACAGTGATCACAATCCAGTCCCACAGTGATTACAGTCCATTCCAACATGGATCACAGTCCAGTCCCACAGGGATCTCAGTCCAGTCCCACAGGGATCGCAGTCGTGTCCCACAGGAGTCAAATTTCGGTCCCACAGGGATTGCAGTCCAATCCCACAGGGCTCACAGTGCTGTCCCAAAGGGATCACAGTCCCGTCCCACAGGGATCACATCCAGTCTCACAGGGATCCGGCTACAGTCCCTCAGGGATCAAATACCAGTCCCACAGGGTCACAGTCCGGTCCCACAGGGATCACAGTCCTGTCCCAAAGGGATCACAGTCCCGTCCCACAGGGATCACAGACCAGACCCACAGGGTCACAGTCCTGTCCCACAGTGGTCACAGTCCTGTCCCACAGGGATCTCAGTCCAGTCCCACATGGATCACAGTACAATCCCACAGGGATCACTGTCCAGTCCCACAGGTGTCACAGTCCAGTCCCACAGGGATCACAGTTCAGTCCTACAGGAATCACAGTCCAGTCCCACAGAGGTCACAGTCAAGTCCCACAATGATCACAGTCAAGTCCCACAGGGGTCTCAGTCCAGTCCCACAGGGTTCACAGTCCAGAGCCTCAGGGATTACAGTCCTGTCCTACAGGGATCACAATCCAGGCCCACATGGATCAATGTCCAATCACACAGGGGTCAAAGTCCAGAACCACAGGGGTCACAGTCCAGTCCCACAGGTGTCACAGTCCAGTCCCACAGGTGTCACAGACAAGTCCCAGGAGGATCACATTCCAGTCCCACAGAAATTACAGTCCTGTCCCACAAGTATCACAGTCAAGTCCCACAGTGATCACAATCCAGGCACACAGTGATTAAGGTCCAGTCCCACAGGGATCACAGTCCAGTTACCACAGGGATCGCAGTCGAGTCCCACAGGGGTCAATGTCCGGTCCCATCGGGATTGCAGTCCAATCCGACAGGGCTCACAGTCCTGTCCCAAAGGGATCACAATCCCGTCCTATAGAGATCACAGTCCATTCACACAGGGATCACAGTACAGTCCCTCAGGGATCAAAGTGCAGTCACATAAGGGTCACTGTGCAGTCCCACAGGTTCACAGTACGTTCCCACAGTGGTAACAGTAGTGTCCCACAGGGATCTCAGTCCAGTCCCACATGGATCATAGTCCTGTCCCACAGGGATCACAGTCCAGTCCCACAGGGATCACAGTCCAGACCCTCAGGGATTTCAGTCCTGTCCTACAGGGATCACAGTCCAGAACGACAGGGATCGCTGTCCAATCACACAAGGGTCAAATTCCAATACCACAGGGGTCACAGTCCAGTCCCACAGGTGTCACAGTCCAGTCCCCCAGGTGTCACAGTCAAGTCCCACAGGGATCACAGTCCAGTCCCACAGGGATCACAGTCCAGTCGCATAATGATCACAGTCAAGTCCCACAGTGATCACAATCCAGTCCCACAGTGATTACACTCCAGTCCAACAGGGATCACAGTCCAGTCCCACAGGGATCACAGTCCTGTCCCACAGGGATCGCAGTCGTGTCCCACATGAGTCAAATTCCGGTCCCACGGGGATTGCAGTCCAATCCCACAGGGCTCACAGTCCTGTCCCAAAGGGATCACAGTTCCGTCCCACAGGGATCACAGTCCAGTGCCACAGGAATCAGACTACAGTCCCTCAGGGATCAAAAACCAGTCCCACAGGGTCACAGTCCGGTCCCACAGGGATCACAGTCCTGTCCCACAGGGATAACAGTCCAATCCCACAGGGATCACAGTCCAGTCCCACAGGGATCACAGTCCAGTCCCACAGGGATCACAGTCCAGTCCCACATGGATCACAGTACAATCCCACAGGGATCACAGTCCAGTCCCACAGGGGTCTCAGTCCAGTCCCACAGGGATCAAATCCAGTCCCACTGAAGTCGCAGACAATTTCCACAGGGATCACGGTACAGTTCCTCAGGGAACACAGTCCAGTCACACAGTGATTATTGTCCAGTCCCACAGGGATCACAGTCTAGTCCCACAGGGATCACAGTTCAATCTAACACGGATCGCAGTACAGTCCAACAGGGGTCACAGTCCATTCCCACGGGGAACACAGCCCAGTCCCACAGGGATAACAGTCCAGTCCCACAGGGATCAGAGTCCAGATCCACGGGGGTCACAGTCCAGTCCCACAGGGATCACAGTCCAGTCCCACAGGGATCAGAGTCCGGACCCACAGGTGTCACAGTCCAGTCCCACAGGGGTCACAGTCCCGTCCCACAGAGATCACAGTCCACTTTAACAGGGTTCACATTCCACTCCCTCAGGGATCACAGTTCAGTCCCACAGGGTTCACAGACCAGTCCCACAGGGATCACAGTCCAGTCCCACTGGGGTCAATGTCCAGTCCCACTGGGGTCACAGTCCAGTCCCACAGAGATCACAGTCTAGTCCCACAGGGATCACAGTCCAGTCCCTCAGGTGTCACAGTCCAGTCTCACTGGGGACACAGTCCAGTCCCACAGGGATCACAGTCCAGTCCCACATGTATCACAGTCCCGTCTAACAGTGCTCACAGTCCAGTCCCACTGGGGTCACAGTCCAGTCCCACAGAGATCACAGTCCAGTCCCACATGTATCACAGTCCCGTCTAACAGTGTTCACAGTCCAGTCCCACTGGGGTCACAGTCCAGTCCCACAGAGATCACAGTCCAGTCCCACAAGAGTCACAGTCCAGTTACTCAGGTATCACAGTCCAGTCGCACAGTTGTCACAGTCCAGTCCCACAGGTATGACAGTGCAGTCCCACATGGATCTCAGTCCAGTCCTACAGAGATCACAGTCCAGTCCAACAAGATTCACAGTCCAGTCCCACAAGTATCACAGTCCAGTCCCACAGGGGTCACAGTCCACTCGCATAATGATCACAGTCCAGTCCCACAGGAATCACAGTCTAGTCCCACAGGATTCACAGTCCAGTACCATAGGGATCACAGTCCAGTCACACAGGGATTACAGTCACTCCCACAGGGATAACATTCCAGTCCTACAGGGATCACAATCACTCCCAAAGGGATCACAGTCCACTCCAACAGTGTCACAGTTCAGTCCTACAGGAATCACTGACCAGTCCCACGGAGGTCACAGTCAAGTCCCACAGCGATCACAGTCAAGTCCCACAGGAGTCACAGTCCAGTCCCACAGGGGTCACAGTCCAGACGCTCAGGGATTACAGTCCTGTCCTACGGGGATCACAGTCCAGGCCCACAGGGATCACTGTCCAATCACACAGGGGTCAAAGTCCAGAACCACAGCGGTCACAATCCAGTCCCACAGGTGTCACAGTCCAGTCCCACAGGTGTCACAGTAAAGTCCCACGGGGATCACAGTCCAGTCCCACAGAGATTACAGTCCAGTCCCACAAGTATCACAGTCAAGTCCCACAGTGATCACAATCCAGGCCCACAGTGATTAAGGTCCAGTCCCACAGGGATCGCAGACGAGTCCGACATGCGTCAAAGTCCGGTCCCATAGAGATTGCAGTCCAATCCGACAGGCCTCACTCTCCTGTCCCAAAGGGATCACAGTCCCGTCCTATAGAGATCACAGTCCATTCTCACAGAGATCACAGTACAGTCCCTCAGGGATCAAAGACCAGTCACATAGGGGTCACTGTCCAGTCCCACAGGTTCACAGTCCGGTCCCACAGTGGTAACAGTACTGTCCCACAGGGATCTCAGTCCAGTCCCACATGGCTCACAGTCCTGTCCCACAGGGATCACAGTCCAGTCCCACAGGAATCACAGTCCACCCCCACAGGGATCACAGTCCACTCCCTTAGGGATCACAGTTCAGTCCCACAGGGGTCACAGTCCAGTCCCACAGGGGTCACAGTCCAGTCCCACAGGGCTCACAGTCCAGTCCCACTGAAGTCACAGACAATTTCCACAGGGATCACGGTACAGTTCCTCAGGGAACACAGTCCAGTCCCACAGGAATTATTGTACAGTCCCACAGGGATCACAGTCTAGTCCCACAGGGATCACAGTTCAATCTAACAGGGAGCACAATACAGTCCCACAGGGGTCACAGTCCATTCCCACGGGGAACACAGAGCAGTCCCATAGGGGTCACAGTCCAGTCCCACAGGGATCATAGTCCAATCCCACAGTGATCACGGTCCAGTCCCACAGGGGTTAGATTCCAGTTCCACAGAGATCACAATCCAGTCCCACAAGATCATTGTCCAGTCCCACAGGGATCACAGCCCAGTGCCACAGGGATCACAGTCCTGTCGCACCGGGATAACAGTCCAGCGCTCAGGGATCACTGTCCAATCCCACAGGGATCACAGTCCAGTCCCACAGGTATCACAGTCCAGCCACACAGGGATCAGTGTCCGGGCCCACAGGGATCACAGTCCAGTACCACAGGGATGACAGTCCAATCCCACAGGGCTCACAGTCCAGTCCCATAGAGATCACAGTCCACTCCAACATGGATCATAGTCCACTCCCTCAGGTATCACAGTCCAGTCGCACAGTTGTCACAGTCCAGTCCCACAGATATGACAGTCCAGTCCCACATGGATCTCAGTCCAGTCCCACAGAGATCACAGTCCAGTCCCACAGAGATCACAGTCCAGTCCCACAAGAGTCAAAGTGCAGTCCCACAAGTATCACAGTCCAGTCCCACAGCGGTCAAAGTCCAGTCGCATAATGATCACAGTCCAGTCCCACAGGGATCACAGCCCAGTCCCACAGGGTTCACAGTCCAGTACCACAGGGATCGCATTCGAGTCCCACAGGGATCACAGTCCAGACCCGCAGGTATCACAGTCCGGTCACACAGTTGTCATAGTCCAGTCCCACAGAGATCGCAGTCCAGTCCCACAAGGATCACAGTCACTCCCACAGGGATAACAGTCCAGTCCGACAGGGATCACAATCATTCCCAAAGGGATCACAGTCCACTCCAACAGTGTCACAGTTCAGTCCTACAGGAATCACAGTCCAGTCCCACAGAGGTCACAGTCAAGTCCCACAGGGATCACAGTCAAGTCCCACATGGGTCACAGTCCAGTCCCACAGGGGTCACAATCCAGACCCTCAGGGATTACAGTCCTGTCCTACAGGGATCACAGTCCAGACCCACAGGTATCACTGTCCAATCATACAGGGGTCAAAGTCAAGAACCACAGGGGTCACAGTCCAGTCCCACAGGTGTCACAGTCCAGTCCCACAGCTGTCACAGTCAAGTCCCACAGGGATCACAGTCCAGACCCACAGAGATTACAGTGCAGTCCCACAAGTATCACAGTCAAGACGCACAGTGATCACAATCCAGTCCCACAGTGATTACGGTCCAGTCCCACAGGGATCACAGTCCAGTCCCACAGTGATCGCAGTCGAGTCCCACAGGGCTCACACTACTGTCCCAAAGGGATCACAGTCTCGTCCTACAGAGTTCACAGTCCGGTCCCACAGGGATCACAGTCCTGTGCCAAAGGGATCACAGTCCGGTCCCACAGGGATCACTGAAAAGTCCCACAGGGTCTCAGTCCTGTCCCATTGGGGTCACAGTCCTGTCCCACAGGGATCGCAGTCCAGTCCCACATCGATCACAGAACAATCCCACAGGGATCACAGTCCACTCCCACAGGGATCACAGTCCACCCCCACAGGGATCACAGTCCACTCCCTCAGGGATCACAGTTCAGTCCCACAGGGTTCACCGTGCAGTCCCACAGGGATCATAGTCCAGTGCGACAGGGGTCACAGTCCAGTTCCAAAGTGATCACAGTCCAGTCCCACAGGGATCGCAGTCCAGTCACACAGGGTTCACAGTCCAGTCCCACAGGGGTCACAGTCCAATGCCAAAGGTATCGCAGTCACGTCCCACAGGGATCAAAGTCCAGTTCCACTGGGATCACACTCCTGTCCCACAGAGATCACAGTCCAGTCCCATAGGGCTCAAAGTCCTGTCCCACAGGTGTCACAGTCCTGTCCCACAGGGATCACAGTTCAGTCCTAAATGCATCACAGTACAATCCCACAGGAATCACAGTCCAATCCCACAGGGGTCACAGTCCAGTCCCACAGGTATCACAGTCCAGTTCCACAGAGATCAAAGTCCACTCCCACAGGGATCACAGTCCATTCCCTCAGGGATCACAGCTCAGTCCCACAGGGGTCACAGTCCAGTCCCACAGGAATGACAGTCCAGTCCCACTGGGGTCACAGTCCAGTCCCACTGGGGTCACAGTCCAGTCCCACAGAGATCACAGTCCAGTCCCACAGGATCACAGTCCAGTCGCATAGAGATCACAGTCCAGTCCCTCAGGGGACACAGTCCAGTCCCACTGGGGTCACAGTCCAGTCCCACAGGCATCCAGTCCAGTCCCACAGGTATCACAGTCCAATCAAACAGCGATCACAGTCCAGTCCCACTGGGGTCACAGTCCAGTCCCACAGAGATCACAGTCCAGTCCCACAAGAATCAAAGTCCAGTCCCTCAGGTATCACAGTCCAGTCGCACAGTTGTCACAGTCCAGTCCCACAAATATGAAAGTCCTGTCCCACATGGATCTCAGTCCAGTCCCACAGAGATCACCGTCCAGTCCCACAGAGATCACAGTCCAGTCCCACAAGAGTCACAGTCCCGTCCCACAAGTATTACAGTCCAGTCCCACAGGGGTCACAGTCCAGTCGCATAATGATCACAGTCCAGTCCCACAGGGATCACAGTCCAGTCCCACAGGGTTCACAGTCCATTACCACAGGGATCGCAGTCGAGTCCCACAGGGATCACATTCCAGTCCCGCAGGTATCACAGTCCGGTCACACAGTTGTCAAAGTCCAGTCCCACAGAGATCATAGTCCAGTCCCACAGGGATCACAGTCCCTCCCACAGGGATCACAGTCCAGTCCTGCAGGGATCACAATCCACTCCACAATGTCACAGTTCAGTCCTACAGGAATCACAGTCCAGTCCCACAGAAGTCACAGTCAAGTCCCACAGGGATCACAGTCAAGTCCCACATGGGTCACAGTCCAGTCCCAAAGGGGTCACAGTCCAGACCCTCAGGGATTACAGTCCTGTCCTACAGGGATCACAGTCCAGACCCACAGGTATCACTGTCCAATAACACAGGGGTCAAAGTCAAGAACCACAAGGGTCACAGTCCAGTCCCACAGGTGTCACAGTCCAGTCCCACAGCTGTCACAGTCAAGTCCCACAGGGATCACAGTCCAGTCCCACAGAGATTACAGTCCAATCCCACAAGTATCACAGTCAAGACCCACAGTGATCACAATCCAGTCCCACAGTGATTACTGTCTAGTCCCACAGGGATCACAGTCCAGTCCCACAGTGATCGCAGTCGAGTCCAAAGGGCTCACACTCCTGTCCCAAAGGGATCACAGTCCCGTCCTACAGAGTTCACAGTCCGGTCCCACAGGGATCACAGTCCAATCCCACAGGGGTCACAGTCCAGTCCCACAGGTATCACAGTCCAGTCCCACAGAGATCAAAGTCCACTCCCACAGGGATCCAGTCCAGTCCCACAGGTATCACAGTCCAGTCAAACAGCGATCACAGTCGAGTCCCACAGGGCTCGCACTCCTTTCCCAAAGGGATCACAGTCCAGGCCCACAGGGATGACAGTCCAGTCCTACTGGGGTCACAGTCCAGTCCCACTGGGGTCACAGTACAGTCCCACAGAGATCACAGTCCAGTCCCACAGGATCACAGTCCAGTCCCACAGAGATCACAGTCCAGTCCCTCAGGGGTCACAGTCCAGTCCCACTGGGGTCACAGTCCTGTCCCACAGGGATCCAGTCCAGTCCCACAGGTATCACAGTCCAGTCAAACAGCGATCACAGTCCAGTCCCACTGGGGTCACAGTCCAGTCCCACAGAGATCACAGTCCAGTCCCACAAGATTCAAATTCCAGTCCCTCAGGTATCACAGTCCAGTCGCACAGTTGTCACAGTCCTGTCCCACATATATGAAAGTCCAGTCCCACATGGATCTCAGTCCAGTCCCACAGAGATCACCGTCCAGTCCCACAGAGATCACAGTCCAGTCCCACAAGAGTCACAGTCCCGTCCCACAAGTATCATAGTCCAGTCCCACAGGGGTCACAGTCCAGTCGCATAATGATCACAGTCCAGTCCCACAGGGATCACAGTCCAGTCCCACAAGTTTCACAGTCCATTACCACAGGGATCGCAGTCGAGTCCCACAGGGATCACAGTCCAGTCCCGCAGGTATCACAGTCCGGTTACACATTTGTCAAAATCCAGTCCCACAGAGATCATAGTCCAGTCCCACAGGGATCACAGTCACTCCCACAGGGATCACAGTCCAGTCCTGCAGGGATCACAATCCACTCCAACAATGTCACAGTTCAGTCCTACAGGAATCACAGTCCAGTCCCACGGAAGTCACAGTCAAGTCCCACAGGGATCACAGTCAAGTCCCACAGGGTAAACAGTTCTGTCCCACAGTGGTCACAGTCCAGACCCTCAGGGATTACAGTCCTGTCCTACAGGGATCACAGTCAAGTCCCACAGGGATCACAGTCAAGTCCCAAAACGGTCACAGTCCAGTCCCACAGGGGTCACAGTCCAGACCCACAGGGATCGCAGTCCAATCACACAGGGGTCAAATGCCAATACCACAGGGGTCGCAGTCCAGTCCCACAGGTGTCACAGTCCAGTCGCACAGTTGTCACAGTCAAGTCCCACAGGGATCACAGTCCAGTCCCACAGGGGTCACAGTCCAGTCGCATAATGATCACAGTCAAGTCCCACAGTGATCACAATCCAGTCCCAGAGTGATTACAGTCCAGTCCAACAGGGATCACAGTACTGTCCCACAGGGATCACAGTCCAGTCCCACAGGGATCGCAGTCGTGTCCCACAGGACTCAAATTGCGGTTCCACAGGGATTGCAGTCCAATCCCACAGGGCTCACAGTCCTGTCCCAAAGGGATCACAGTCCAGTCCCACAGGGATCAGACTACAGTCCCTCAGGGATCAAAGACCAGTCCCACAGGGTCACAGTCTGGTCCTACAGGGATTACAGTCCTGTCCCAAAGGGATCACAGTCCCGTCCCACAGGGATCACAGACCAGACCCACAGGGTCACAGTCCTCTCCCACAGTGGTCACAGGCCTGTCCCACAGGGATCTCAGTCCAGTCCCACATGGATCACAGTACAATCCCACAGGGATCACAGTCCAGTGCAACAGGCAACACAGTCTAGTCCCACAGGGATTATTGTCCAGTCCCAAAGGGATCACAGTCTAGTCCCACAGGGATCAACAGTTCAATCTAACAGGGATCACAGTACAGTCCCACAGGGATCAAAGTCCAGTCCCACAGGGATCAGAGTCAGGAACACAGGGGTCACAGTCCAGTCCCAAAGGGATCACAGTCCAGTCCCACAGGGATCACAGTCCAGTCCCACAGGGATCAGAGTCCGGACCCACAGGGGTCACAGTCCAGTCCCACAGGGTTACAGTCCAGTCCCACAGAGATCACAGTCCACTCCAACAGGGATCACAGTCCACTCCCTCAGGGATCACAGTTCAGTCCCACAAGGGTCACAATCCAGTCCCACAGGGATCACAGTCCAGTCCCACAGGGATCACAGTCCAGTCCCACAGGGTTCACAGTCCATTACCACAGGGATCGCAGTCGAGTCCCACAGGGATCACATTCCAGTCCCGCAGGTATCACAGTCCGGTCACACAGTTGTCAAAGTCCAGTCCCACAGAGATCATAGTCCAGTCCCACAGGGATCACAGTCCCTCCCACAGGGATCACAGTCCAGTCCTGCAGGGATCACAATCCACTCCACAATGTCACAGTTCAGTCCTACAGGAATCACAGTCCAGTCCCACAGAAGTCACAGTCAAGTCCCACAGGGATCACAGTCAAGTCCCACATGGGTCACAGTCCAGTCCCAAAGGGGTCACAGTCCAGACCCTCAGGGATTACAGTCCTGTCCTACAGGGATCACAGTCCAGACCCACAGGTATCACTGTCCAATAACACAGGGGTCAAAGTCAAGAACCACAAGGGTCACAGTCCAGTCCCACAGGTGTCACAGTCCAGTCCCACAGCTGTCACAGTCAAGTCCCACAGGGATCACAGTCCAGTCCCACAGAGATTACAGTCCAATCCCACAAGTATCACAGTCAAGACCCACAGTGATCACAATCCAGTCCCACAGTGATTACAGTCTAGTCCCACAGGGATCACAGTCCAGTCCCACAGTGATCGCAGTCGAGTCCCAAAGGGCTCACACTCCTGTCCCAAAGGGATCACAGTCCCGTCCTACAGAGTTCACAGTCCGGTCCCACAGGGATCACAGTCCAATCCCACAGGGGTCACAGTCCAGTCCCACAGGTATCACAGTCCAGTCCCACAGAGATCAAAGTCCACTCCCACAGGGATCCAGTCCAGTCCCACAGGTATCACAGTCCAGTCAAACAGCGATCACAGTCGAGTCCCACAGGGCTCGCACTCCTTTCCCAAAGGGATCACAGTCCAGGCCCACAGGGATGACAGTCCAGTCCTACTGGGGTCACAGTCCAGTCCCACTGGGGTCACAGTCCAGTCCCACAGAGATCACAGTCCAGTCCCACAGGATCACAGTCCAGTCCCATAGAGATCACAGTCCAGTCCCTCAGGGGTCACAGTCCAGTCCCACTGGGGTCACAGTCCTGTCCCACAGGGATCCAGTCCAGTCCCACAGGTATCACAGTCCAGTCAAACAGCGATCACAGTCCAGTCCCACTGGGGTCACAGTCCAGTCCCACAGAGATCACAGTCCAGTCCCACAAGATTCAAATTCCAGTCCCTCAGGTATCACAGTCCAGTCGCACAGTTGTCACAGTCCTGTCCCACATATATGAAAGTCCAGTCCCACATGGATCTCAGTCCAGTCCCACAGAGATCACCGTCCAGTCCCACAGAGATCACAGTCCAGTCCCACAAGAGTCACAGTCCCGTCCCACAAGTATCATAGTCCAGTCCCACAGGGGTCACAGTCCAGTCGCATAATGATCACAGTCCAGTCCCACAGGGATCACAGTCCAGTCCCACAAGTTTCACAGTCCATTACCACAGGGATCGCAGTCGAGTCCCACAGGGATCACAGTCCAGTCCCGCAGGTATCACAGTCCGGTTACACATTTGTCAAAATCCAGTCCCACAGAGATCATAGTCCAGTCCCACAGGGATCACAGTCACTCCCACAGGGATCACAGTCCAGTCCTGCAGGGATCACAATCCACTCCAACAATGTCACAGTTCAGTCCTACAGGAATCACAGTCCAGTCCCACGGAAGTCACAGTCAAGTCCCACAGGGATCACAGTCAAGTCCCACAGGGTAAACAGTTCTGTCCCACAGTGGTCACAGTCCAGACCCTCAGGGATTACAGTCCTGTCCTACAGGGATCACAGTCAAGTCCCACAGGGATCACAGTCAAGTCCCAAAACGGTCACAGTCCAGTCCCACAGGGGTCACAGTCCAGACCCACAGGGATCGCAGTCCAATCACACAGGGGTCAAATGCCAATACCACAGGGGTCGCAGTCCAGTCCCACAGGTGTCACAGTCCAGTCGCACAGTTGTCACAGTCAAGTCCCACAGGGATCACAGTCCAGTCCCACAGGGGTCACAGTCCAGTCGCATAATGATCACAGTCAAGTCCCACAGTGATCACAATCCAGTCCCAGAGTGATTACAGTCCAGTCCAACAGGGATCACAGTACAGTCCCACAGGGATCACAGTCCTGTCCCAAAGGGATCACAGTCCAGTCCCACAGGGATCAGACTACAGTCCCTCAGGGATCAAAGACCAGTCCCACAGGGTCACAGTCTGGTCCTACAGGGATTACAGTCCTGTCCCAAAGGGATCACAGTCCCGTCACACAGGGATCACAGACCAGACCCACAGGGTCACAGTCCTCTCCCACAGTGGTCACAGGCCTGTCCCACAGGGATCTCAGTCCAGTCCCACATGGATCACAGTACAATCCCACAGGGATCACAGTCCAGTGCAACAGGCAACACAGTCTAGTCCCACAGGGATTATTGTCCAGTCCCAAAGGGATCACAGTCTAGTCCCACAGGGATCAACAGTTCAATCTAACAGGGATCACAGTACAGTCCCACAGGGATCAAAGTCCAGTCCCACAGGGATCAGAGTCAGGAACACAGGGGTCACAGTCCAGTCCCAAAGGGATCACAGTCCAGTCCCACAGGGATCACAGTCCAGTCCCACAGGGATCAGACTCCGGACCCACAGGGGTCACAGTCCAGTCCCACAGGGTTACAGTCCAGTCCCACAGAGATCACAGTCCACTCCAACAGGGATCACAGTCCACTCCCTCAGGGATCACAGTTCAGTCCCACAAGGGTCACAATCCAGTCCCACAGGGATCACAGTCCAGTCCCACTGGGGTCAAAGTCCAGTCCCACTGAGGTCACAGTCCAGTCCCACAGAGATCACAGTCCAGTCCCACAGGGATCACAGTCCAGTCCCTCATGTGTCACAGTCCAGTTTCACTGGGGTCACAGTCCAGTCCCACAGGGATCACAGTCCAGTCCCACAGGTATCACAGTCCCGTCTAACAGCGATCACAGTCCAGTCCCAATGGGGTCACAGTCCAGTCCCACAGAGATCACAGTCCAGTCCCACAAGAGTCACAGTCCAGTTACTCAGGTATCACAGTCCAGTCCCACAGTTGTCACAGTCCAGTCCCAAAAGTATGACAGTCCAGTCCCACATGGATCTCAGTCCAGTCCAACAGAGATCACAGTCCAGTTCCACAAGAGTCACAGTCCAGTCCCACAAGTATCACAGTCCAGTCCCACAGGGGTCACAGTCCACTCGCATAATGATCACAGTCCAGTCCCACAGGAATGACAGTCCAGTCTCACAGGGTTCACAGTCCAGTACCACAGGGATCGCAGTCGAGTCCCACAGGGATCACAGTCCAGTCCCGTAGGTATCACAGTCCGGTCACACAATTGTCATAATCCAGTCCCAGAGAGATCACAGTCCAGTCCCACAGGGATCACAGTCACTCCCACAGTGATAACAGTCCAGTCCTACAGGGATCACAATCACTCCCAAAGGGATCACAGTCCACTCCAACAGTGTCACAGTTCAGTCCTACAGGAATCACAGTCCATTCCCACAGAGGTCACAGTCAATTCCCACAGGGATCTCAGTCAAGTCCCACAGGGGTCACAGTCCAGTCCCACAGGGGTCATAGTCCAGACCCTCAGGGATTACATTCCTGTCCGACAGGGATCACAGTCCAGGCCCACAGGGATCACTGTCCAATCACACAGGGGTCAAAGTCCAGAACCACAGGGGTCACAGTCCAGTCCCACAGTGTCACAGTCCAGTCCCACAGGTGTCACAGTCAAGTCCCACGGGAATCACAGTCCAGTCCCACAGAGATTACAGTCCAGTCCCACAAGTATCACAGTCAAGTCCCACAGTGATCACAATCCAGGCCGAGAGTGATTAAGGTCCAGTCCCATAGGGATTGCAGTCCAATCCGACAGGGCTCACACTCCTGTCCCAAAAGGATCACAGTCCCGTCCTATAGAGATCACAGTCCATTCACACAGGGATCACAGTACAGTCCCTCAGGGATCAAAGACCAGTCACATAGGGGTCACTGTCCAGTCCCACAGGTTCACAGTCCGGTCACACAGTGGTAACAGTACTTTCCCACAGGGATCACAGTCCACCCCCACAGGGATCACAGTCCACTCCCTTAGGGATCACAGTTCAGTCCCACAGGGGTCACCGTCCAGTCCCACAGGGGTCACAGTCCAGTCCCACTGAAGTCACAGACAATTTCCACAGGGATCACGGTACAGTTCCTCAGGGCACACAGTCCAGTCCCACAGGGATCACAGTCTAGTCGCACAGGGATCACAGTTCAATCTAACAGGGATCACAATACAGTCCCACAGGGGTCACAGTCCATTCCCACGGTGCACACAGACCAGTCCCACAGGGGTCACAGTCCAGTCCCACAGGGATCATAGTCCAATCCCACAGGGATCACGGTCCAGTCCCACAGGGGTTAGATTTCAGTTGCACAGAGATCACAATCCAGTCCCACAAGATCATTGTCCAGTCCCACAGGGATCACAGTCCAGTCCCATCGGGATCACAGTCCAGTCCCACAGGGATCACAGTCCTGTCCCACAGGGATAACGGTCCAGCCCTCAGGGATCACAGTCCAATCCCACAGGGATCACAGTCCAGTCCCACAGGGATCACAGTCCAGTCCCACAGGGATCACAGTCCGGACCCACAGGGTCACAGTCCAGTACCACAAGGATGACAGTCCATTCCCACAGGGCTCACAGTCTAGTCCCACAGGTATCACAGTCCAGTCCCATAGAGATCACAGTCCACTTCAACATGGATCACAGTCCACTCCCTCAGGGATCACAGTTCAGTCCCACAAGGGTCACAGTCCAGTCCCACAGGGATCACAGTCCAGTCCCACTGGGGTCAAATTGCAGTCCCACTGGGGTCGCAGTCCAGTCCCTCAGAAATCACAGTCCAGTCCCACAGGGATCGCAGTCCAGTCCCACAAGAGTCACAGTCCGGTCCCTCAGGTATCACAGTCCAGTCGCACAATTGTCACAGTCCAGTCCCACAGGTATAACAGTCCAATCCCACATGGATCTCAGTCCAGTCCCACAGAGGTCACAGTTCAGTCCCACAAGAGTCACAGTCCAGTCCCACAAGTATCACAGTCAAGTCCCACAGGGATCACAGTCAAGTCCCACATGGGTCACACTCCAGTCCCACGGAGGTCACAGTCCTGTCCCACAGGGATCACAGTCCAGTCCCACAAAGGTCACAGTCCAGTGCCAGAGGGATTTTATTTTTGAAAATATGTGCAGGTGAATGACATTCGGCTCTTCGAGCCTGCACCGCCATTCAATGAGTTCGTGGCTGAACATGTAACTTCAGTAACCCATTTCTGCTTTCTCGCCATAACCCTTGATCCCCATCGTAGTTAGGACTACATTTAACTCCTTTTTGAATATGTTTAATGAATTGGCGTCCGCAACTTTCCGTGATCGAGAATTCCACAGGTTCACCACTCTCTGGGTGAAGAGGTTTCTCCTCATCTCGGTCCTAAATGGCTTCCAGCTTATCATTAGACTGTGACCCCTGGTTCTGGACTTCCCCAACATTGGGAACATTCTTCGTGCATTTAACCTGTCTAAACCCATCAGAATTTTAAACGTTTCTATGAGGTCCCCTCTCATTCTTCTGAACTCCAATGAATACAAGCCCAGTTGATCCAGTCTTTTTAGATCGGTCAGTCCCGCCATCCCGGGAATCAATCTGGTGAACCTTGGCTGCACTCCCTCAATTGCAACAATGTCCTTCCTCAGGTTAGAAGACCAAAGCTGTACACAATATTCCAGGTGTGGCCTCACCAAGGCCTTGTACAACTGTAGCAACACCTCCCTACACCTGTACTCAAATCCCCTCGCTATGAAGGCCAACATGCCATTTTCTTTCTTCACCGCAAGCTGTACCTGCACGCCAACCTTCAATGACTGATGTGACATGACACCCAGGTCTCGCTGCACCTCCCCTTTTCCTAATCTGTCACCATTCAGATAATAGTCTGTCTCTCTGTTTTTACCACCAAAGTGAATAAAATCACATTTATCCACATTATACTTCATCTGCCATTCAGTTGCCCATTCAGTTAAACTATCGAAGTCAATCTGCAGCCTCATAGCATCCTCCTCGCAGCTCATACTGCCACCCAACTTAGTGTCATCCGCAAATTTGGAGATACTACATTCAATCCCCTCGTCTAAATCATTAATGTAAAATGTAAACAGCTCGTACTACAGCATAGAACCTTGCGGTACTCCACTAGTCACTACCTGCCTTCCTGAAAAGTACCCATTTACTCCTACTCTTAGCTTCCTGTCGGACAACCAGTTCTCAATCCATGTCAGCACATTTACCCCTATCCAATGTGCTTTAACTTTGCACATTAATCTCTTGTGTGGGACCTTGTCGAAGGCCTTCTGAAAGTCGAAATATACCACATCAAACGGTTCTCCCTTGTCCACTCTGCTGGAAACATCCTCAAAAATTTCCAGAAGATTTGTCAAGCATGATCTCCTTTCACAAATCCATGCTAAACTTGGACCTATCATGTCACCTCTTTCCAAATGCGCTGCTATGGCATCCTTAACAATTGAATCCATCATTGTACCCACTACCGAGGTCAGGCTGACCGGTCGATAATTACTTGTTTTCTCTCTCCCTCCTTTTTTAAAACGTGGGGTTACATTGGCTACCCTCCACTCGATCGGAACTAATCCAGAGTCTAGGGAATGTTGGAAAATGACTGTCAATGCATCCGTTATTTCCAAGGCCACCTCCTTAAGCAATCTGGGATACAGTCCATCAGGCCCTGGGGATTTATCGGCCTACAGTCCAGTGCCACAGGAATCACAGTCCAGTCGCATAGGTGTCACGGTCCAGTCAAGTCCCACAGGAATCACAGTCCAATCCAACAGGGATCACAGTCCTGTCCCACAGGGATCACAGTCCAGTTACACAGGGATCACAGTGCAGTCCCAAAGGGATCACAGTCCAGTCGCACAGGGGTCACAGTCAAGGCCCACAGGGATCACAATCCAGTCCCACAGAGATTGCAGTCCAGTCCCACAGGGGTCACAGTCCACTCCTACAGGGAGCGCAATCCAGTGCCAAAGGGGTCATAGTGCACTCCCACAGGAGTCCCAGTCCAGTCGCATAGGGATCACAGTCCAGTCCCACAGAGATCAAACTACGATCCCACAGAGATCACAGTCCAGTCCACAGGGATCGCCGGCGAGTCCCACAGGGATCACAGTCCAGTCCCACAGGGGTCGCAGTTCACTCCCACAGGGGTCAAACGCCGGTCCCACAGGGATCACAGTCCAGTCGAACAGGGATCACAGTCCAGTCCCACAGCTGTCGCAGTTCAGTCCCACAGAGGTCAAACTCCGGTCCCACAGGGATCACAGTCCAGTCCAACAGGGATCACTGTCCAGTCACAAAGTGATCACAGTCCTGTCCCACAGGGATCACAGTCTAGTCCCACAGGGGTCGCAGCTCATTTCCACAGGGGTCAAACTCCGATCCCACAGTGATCACAGTCCAGTCCAACAGGGATCACAGTCCCGTCCCTCAGGGATCAAAGTCCAATCCCAAAGGGATCACAGTAACGTCTCACAGGGATCACAGTCCAGTCCAACAGGGATCACTGTCCAGTTCCAAAGAGATCACAGTCCAGTCCAACAGGGATCATAGTCCAGTCCCACAGGGATCAAAGTCCAATCCCAAAGGGATTACAGTAACGTCCCACAGAGATCACAGTCCAGGTACACAGGTATCACAGTCCAGTTCCACAGGGATCACAGCCCTGTCCCACAGGGATCACAGACCAGTCCCACAGGGGTCACCGTCCTGTCCCACAGGGACCAGAGTCCAGTCGCACAAGGATCACAGTCCTGTCCCACAGGGATGACATTCCAGTCCCACAGAGATCACAGTCCTGTCCCACAGGTATCTCAGTCCAGTCCCACATGGATGACAGTTCAGTACCACAGGGATCACAGTACAGTCCCACAGGGATCACAGCACTGTCCCACAGGGATCACAGTCCTGTCCCACAGGGGTCACAGTCCTGTCCCACGGGGACCACAGTCCAGTCGCACAAGGATCACAGTCCTGTAGCACAGGGGTCACAGTCCATTCCCACAGGGATAACAGTCCAGTCCCACAGGTGTCACAGTACTGTCGCACAGGGATCACAGTACAGTCCCACAGGAATCACAGTCCATTCGCATAATGATCACAGTCAAGTCCCACAGTGATTACAGTCCAGTCCAACATGGATCACAGTCCAGTCAAACAGGGATTACATTCCAGTCCTAAAGGGATCACAGTCCAGTCCCACAGGGATCGCAGTCGACTTCCACAGGGGTCAAAGTCCGGACCCACAGGAATTGCAGTCCAATCCCACAGGGATCAAAGTCCTGTCCCAAATGAATCAAAGACCAGTCCCACAGGGGTCACTTTCCAGTCCCGCCGGGTCACAGTCCTGTCGCACAGGGATCACAGTCCTGTCCCAAAGGGATCACAGTCCCGTCCCACAGGGATCACTGTCCAGTCCCAGAGGGTCACAGTCCTGTCCCATAGGGGTCACAGTCCTGTCCCACAGGTATCACAGTCCAGTCGCACATGGATCACAATACAATCCCACAGGGATCACAGTTCAGTCCCACATGGATCACAATAAAATCCCACAGGGGTCATCGTCCAGCACCACAGGGGTTACAGTCCAGTCCCACAGGGATCACAGTCCAGTTCCATTGAAGTCACAGACAAATTCCACAGGGATCACGGTACAGTTCCTCATGGAACACAGTCCAGTCCCACAGGGATTATTGTCCAGTCCCACAGGTTTCACAGACTAGTCCCACAGGGATCACTGGTCAATCTAACAGTGATCACAGTACAGTCCCACAGATATCACAGTCCAGTCCCAAAGGGATCAGAGTTCAGTCCCACAGTGATCACAGACCACTCACACAGGGATCACAGACCAATTCCACAGGGATCACAGTCCAGTCCCACAGGTATCACAGTCCAGTCCCACAGGGGTCCCAGTCCAGTCGCATAGGGATCACTGTCCAGTCCGACAGAGATCACAGTCCAGTCCACAGGGATCGCAGGCGAGTCTCACAGGGGTCGCAGTTCAGTTCCACAGGGGTCAAACTCCGGCTCCACAGGGATTGCAGTTCAGTCCCACATGCGTCAAACTCCGGTCCCACAGGGATCACAGTCCAGTCCAACAGGGATCACAGTCCAGTCACAAAGGGATTACAGTCCAGTCCCACAGGGATCACAGTCCAGTCCCACAGGGGTCGCAGTTCAGTCCCACAGGGGTCAAACTCCGGTCCCACAGTGATCACAGTCCAGTCCAACAGAGATCACAGTCCAGTCACAATGGGATCACGGTCCAGTCCAACAGGGGTCACATTCCCGTCCCTCAGGGATCAGAGTCCAGTCCCACAAAGATTACTGTCCAAAGGGATCACAGTAACGTCCAGCATAGATCACAGTCCAGTCCCACAGGGGTCACAGTCCTGTCCCACAGGGACCAAAGTCCAGTCGCACAAGGATCACAGTCCTGTCGCACAGGGATCACAGTCGATTCCCACAGGGATCACAGTCGAGTCCCACAGGTGTCACAGTACTATCGCAGAAGGATCACAGTACAGTCCCACAGGAATCACAGTCGAGTCCCACATGGATCACAGTCCAGTCCCACCGGGATCACAGTCCAATCCCACAGAGGTCACAGTCCAGTCCGACAGGGATCAAAGTCCAGTCCCACGCGGATCACAGTCCTGTCGCACATGAATCACAGTCCAGTCCCACAGAGATCACAGTCCAGTCCCACAGACATCACAGTCCAGTCCACAGGAATCGCAGGCGAGTCGCACAGGGATCACAGTCCAGGCGCACAGGTATCACAGTCCAGTCCCTCAGGGATCACAGTCCAGTCACGCAGGGATCATTGTCCAGTCCCACGGGGATCACTGACCTGTCCCACAGGGATCACAGCTGTGTCCCACAGGGATCACAGTCCAGTCCCACAGGGGTCACCGTCCTGTCCCACAGGGACCAGAGTCCAGTCGCACAAGGATCACTGTCTTGTCTCACAGGGATCACATTCCAGTCCCACACCGATCACAGTCCTGTCCCACAGGTATCTCATTCCAGTCCCACATGGATGACAGTCCAGTGCCACAGGGATCACAGTACAATCCCACAGGGATCACAGCGCTGTCCTACAGGGATCACAGTCCTGTCCCACAGGGACCACAGTCCAGTCGCACAAGGATCACAGTCCTGTCGCACAGTGATCACAGTCCATTCCCACAGGGATCACAGTCCAGTCCCATAGGTGTCACAGTACTGTCGCACAGGGATCACATACAGTCCCACAGGAATCACAGTCCAGTCGCATAATGATCACAGTCAAGTCCCACAGTGAATACAGTCCAGTCCAACAGGGATCACAGTCATGTCCAACAGGGATTACAGTCCAGTCCTAAAGGGATCACAGTCCAGTCCCACAGGGATCGCAGTTGACTACCACAGGGGTCAAACTCCGGTCACACAGGAATTGCAGCCCAATCCCACAGGGATCACAGTCCTGTCCCAAAGGAATCAAAGACCAGTCCCACAGGGGTCACTGTCAAGTACCGTCGGCTCACAGTCCTGTCGCACAGGGATCACAGCCCTTTCCCAAAGGGATCACAGTCCCGTCCCACAGAGATCACTGTCCAGTCCCACAGGGTCACAGTCCTGTCCCATAGGAGGTCACAGTCCTGTCCCACAGGGATGACAGTCCAGTCCCACAGGGATCAAAGTACAATCCCACAGGGATCACTGTTCTGTCCCACATGGATCACAGTACAATCCCACAGGGGTCATCGTCCAATCCCACAGGGGTTACAGTCCAGTCCCACAGGGTTCAGAGTCCAGTCACACTGGGGTCACAGACAAGTTCCACAGGGTTCACTGTACAGTTCCTCATGGAACACAGTCCAGTCCCACAGGGATTATTGTCCAGTCCCACAGAGATCACAGTCTATTCCCAATGGAATCACAGTTCAATCTAACAGGGATCACAGTACAGTCCCACAGGGATCACAGTCCAGTCCCACAGGGATCACAGTCCAGTTCCACAGGGATCACAGTCCAGTCACATAGGTATCACAGTCCAGTCCAACAGTGATCACAGTCCAGTCCCACAGGTATCATAGTACTGTCCCACAGGTATGAATGTCCAGTCACACAGCGGTCATGTTCCAGTTCCACAGAGATCACAGTCCTGTCCCACAGAGATGACAGTCCAGTCCAAAAGGGCTCAAAGTCCAGTCCCACAGGTATCACAGTCCAGTCCCACAGGGGTCAAAGTCTAGTCCCACAGGATTGACAGTCCAGTCCCACAGGGACAAAAGTCCAGTCCCATAGGGGACACAGTCCAGTCCCAGAGGGATCGCAGTCGAGTCCCACAGGGATCACAGTCCAGTCCCAAAGGGGTCATAGTCCAGACCCACAGGTATCACAGTCCAGTCCCACAGGCATCATTGTCCAGTGCCAGGGGGATCACAGACCATTCCCACAGGGATCACAGTCCTATGCCACAGGGATCACAGTCCATCCCCACTTGGATCACAGTCCAGTCCCACAAGGATCAGAGTCCAGTTCCCACAGGGATCACAGTCCTGTCCCACAGGGATCACACTCCAGTCCCACAGAGGTCGCAGTCCAGTGCCACTGGGATTTTTTTTTGAAAATATGTGCAGGAGCAGGCCATTCGGCCTTTGAGCCTCCACCACCATTCAATGAGTTCATGGCTGAACATGCAACTTCAGTACCCCATTCCTGCTTTCGCGCCATAAGCCTTGATCCCCGTAGTAGTAAGGACTTTATCTCAGTCATTTTTGAATATATTTAGTGAATTGGCCTCCACAACTTTCTGTGGTAGAGAATTCCACAGGTTCACCACTCTCTGGCTGAAGAAGTTTCTTCTTATCTCGGTCCTAAATGGCTTTCCCCTTATCCTCAGACTGTGACCCCTGGTTCTGGACTTCCCCAACATTGGGAACATTCTTCCTGCATCGAACCTGTCTTAACCCATCAGAAATTGAAACGTTTCTATGAGGTCCCCTCTCATTCTGCTGAACTCCAGTGAATACAAGCCCAGTTGATCCAGTCATTTTTGATAGGTCAGTCCCGCCATCCCGGGAATCAGTCTGGTGAACCTTCGTTGCACTCCCTCAATAGCAAGAATGTCCTTTCTCAGTTTAGGAGACCAAAGCTTGACACAATATTCCAGGTGTGGCCTCACCAAGGCCCGGACATCTGTAGTAACACCTCCCTGCCGCTGTACTCAAATCCCCTCGCTATAAAGGCCAACATGCCATTTGCTTTATTCACCGCCCGCTGTACCTGCATGCTAACCTGCAATGACTGATGTACCATGACACCCAGGTCTCGTTGCACCTCCCCTTTCCCTTATCTGTCACCATTCAGATAATAGTCAGTCTCTCTGTTTTTACCACCAAAGTGGATAACCTCACATTTATCCATATTATACTTCATCTGCCATGCATTTGCATACTCAATTTACCTATCCAAGTCACTCTGAAGCTCATAGCATCCTCCTCGCAGCTCATACTGCCACCCAACTTAGTGTCATCCTCAAATTTGGAGATACTACATTTAATCCCATCGTCTAAATCATTAATGTACAATGTAAACAGCTGGGGCCCCAGCACAGAACCTTTGGGTACAGCACTAGTCACTGCCTGCCATTCTGAAAAGTACCCATTTACTCCTACTCTTTGCTTCCATCATGACAACCAGTTCTCAATCCATGTCAGCAGATTTACCCCTATCCCATGTGCTTTAACGTTACACATTAATCTCTTGTGTGGGACCTTGTCGAAAGCCTTCTGAAAGTCCAAATATACCACATCAACTGGTTCTCACCTTGTCCACTCGACTGAAAACATCCTCAAAAATTTCCAGAAGATTTGTCAAGCATGATTTCCTTTCACAAATCCATGCTAAACTTGGACCTATCATGTCACCTCTTTCCAAATGCGCTGCTATGGCATTCTTAATAATTGAATCCATCATTTTACCCACTACCGAGGTCAGGCTGAATACATTGGCTACCTTCCGCTCGATCAGAACTGTTCCAGAGTCTAGGGAATGTTGGAAGATGACTGCCAATTAATCCGCTATTTCCAAGGCCAGCTCCTTAAACACTCTGGGATGCAGTCCATCAGGCTCTGGGTATTTATCGGCCTCCAGTCCAGTCCCACATGGATCACAGACCTGTCCCACAGTTATCACAACCTTGTCCCACAGGGTTCACAGTCAAGTCCCACAGAGGTCACTTGGAGTCCAGTCCCACAGTGATCACAGTCCAGTCCCACAGGGATCAGAGTCCTGTCCCACAGGTATCACAGTCCAGTCCCACTGGGATCACAGTCCAGTCCCACAGGTATCACAGTACTGTCCCACAAGTATGAATGTCCAGTCACACAGGGATCATATTCCAGTTCCACAGAGATCACAGTCCTGTCCCACAGAGATGACAGTCCAGTCCAAAAGGGCTCAAAGTCCAGTCCCACAGGTATCACAGTCCAGTCCCACAGGGGTCAAAGTCTAGTCTAACAGGATTGACAGTCCAGTCCCACAGGGGACCCAGTCCAGTCCCAGAGGGATCGCAGTCGCGTCCCACAGGGATCACAGTCCAGTCCCAAAGGGATCACAGTCCAGACCCACAGGTATCACAGTCCAGTCCCACAGGCATCATTGTCCAGTGCCAGGGGGATCACAGACCAGTCCCACAGGGATCACAATCCTATGCCACAGGGAGCACAGTCCATCCCCACTTGGATCACAGTCCAGTCCCAAAGGGATCACAGTCCAGTCCCATAGGCATCACAGTCCAGTTCCCACAGGGATCACAGTCCTGCCCCACAGGGATCACACTCCAGTCCCACAGAGGTCGCAGTCCAGTGCGACAGGGATTTTATTTTTGAAAATCTGTGCAGGAGCAGGCCATTCGGCCTTTGAGCCTCCACCACCATTCAATGAGTTCATGGCTGAACATGCAACTTCAGTACACCATTCCTGCTTTCTCGCCACAACCCTTGATCCCCGTAGTAGTAAGGACTTCATCTCAGTCATTTTTGAATATATTTAGTGAATTGGCCTCCACAACTTTCCGTGGTAGAGAATTCCACAGGTCACCACTCTCTGGGTGAAGAAGTTTCTCCTCACCTCGGTCCTAAATTGCTTCCACTTTATCATGAGACTGTGACCCCTGGTTCTGGACTTCCCCAACATTGGGAACATTCTTCCTGCATCTAACCTGTCTAAACCCATCAGAATTTTAAACGTTTCTATGAGGTCCCCTCTCATTCTGCTGAACTCCAGTGAATACAAGCCCAGTTGATCCAGTCATTTTTGATAGGTCAGTCCCGCCATCCCGGGAATCAGTCTGGTGAACCTTCGTTGCACTCCCTCAATAGCAAGAATGTCCTTTCTCAGGTTAAGAGACCAAAGCTGGACACAATATACCAGGTGTGGCCTCACAAAGGCCCGGACAACTGTAGCAACACCTCCCTGCCGGTGTACTCAAATCCCCTCGCTACAAAGGCCAACATGTCATTTGCTTTCTTCACCGCCCGCTGTACCTGCATGCTAACCTGCAATGACTGATGTACCATGACACCCAGGTCTCGTTGCACCTCCCCTTTTCCTTATCTGTCACCATTCAGATAATATTCAGTCTCTCTGTTTTGTCATGCATAATTTCCCTTTCACAAATCCATGCAAAACTTGGACCTATCATGTCACCTCTTTCCAAATGCGCTGCTATGACATCCTTAATAATTGAATCCATCATTTTACCCACTACTGAGATCAGGCTGACCGGTCGATAATTCCCTGTTTTCTCTCTGCCTCCTTTTTTAAAAAGTGCGATTAGATTGGCTACCTTCCGCTCGATCAGAACTGTTCCAGAGTCTAGGGAATGTTGGAAAATGACTGCCAATTAATCCGCTATTGCCAAGGCCAGCTCCTTAAACACTCTGGAATGCAGTCCATCAGGCTCTGGGGAATTATCGGCCTACAGTCGAGTCCAACATGGATCACAGACCTGTCCCACTGGTATCACAACCCTGTCCCACAGGAATCACAGTCAAGTCCCACAGGGGTCACTTGGAGTCCAGTCCCACAGTGATCACAGTCCAGTCCCACAGGGATCAGAGTCCTGTCCCACAGGGATCACAGACCAGTTCCACAGGTATCAAAATCCAGTCCCACTGAGATTATAGTCCAGTTCCCACAGGGATCACAGTACAGTTCCACGGGTATAACAGTTCAGTCCCTCAGGGTTCACAGTCCAATCCCAAGGGGTCAAAGTCAAGTCCCACATGGATCACAGTCCAGTCGCATAGGGATCACAGTCAAGTCCCACAGGGATCACAGTCCAGTCGCATAGGGATCACAGTCGAGTCCCACAGGGGTCACAGTCCAGTCGCACAGAGATCACAGTCCAGTCCCACAGGGATCACAGTGCAGTCCCAAAGGGATCACATCCAGTCCCACAGGGATCACAGTCCAGTCCCACATGGGTCGCAGTTCAGTCCCACAGGGATCACAGTCCAGTCCCACAGGGGTCACAATCCTGTCCCACAGGGATCACAGTCCGTCGCACAAGGATCACAGTCCTGTCCCACAGGTATCAAAGTCCAATCCCACAGCGATCACAGTGCAATCCCACAGGGTTCACAGTCCAATCCGACAGGGGTCATAGTACTGTTGCACAGAGATCACAGTGCAGTGCCACATGAATCACAGTCCAGTCCCACAGGGATCACAGTCCAATCCCGCAGGGATCACCGTCCACTCCCACACGGATCACAGTCCAGTCCCACAGGGGTCATGGTCCTGTCGCACAGGTATCACAGTCCAATCCCATAGAGGTCACAGTCCATTCGCACAGCGATCACTGTCCAGACCCACACGGATCACAGTCCTGTCACACAGGGATCACAGTCCAGTCCCACAGGGATCACAGTCCAGTCCCACAGGGGCCATGGCCCTGTCGCACAGGGATCACAGTCCAGTCCCACAGAGACTACAGTCCAGTCCAACAGGGATCACAATCCAATCCCAAATAGATCACAGTCCAGTCCACAGGGGTCACAGTCCAGTCCCTCAGGGGCTACAGTCCAGTCCCACATGGATCACAGGCCAATACCAGATGGATCATATTCCAGTTCCACATGGATCACAGTCCAGTCCCACAGGGATCACAGTCCAGTTCCACATGGATCCCAGTCCAGCCCCACAGAGATCACAGTCCAGTCTCACAGGGATCACAGTCCTGTGCCACAGGGATCAAAGTTCAGTCCCACAGGGGTCACAATCCAGTCCCACATGGATCAGATTCCAGTCCCACAGGGATCGCAGTCCAGTCCCACAGGGACTACAGTCCAGTCCCACAGGGATCACAGTCCAATCCCACAGTGGTCAAAGTCCAGTCCCAAATGGATCACAGTCCAGTACCACATGGATCACAGTCCAGTCCCACATGGATCATAGTCAGTCCCACAGAGATCAGAGTCCAGTCCCACAGAGATCACTGTCCAGTCCCACAGCGGTCACAGTCCAGTCCCACATTTATGACAGTTCAGTCCCACAGAGATCACAGTCCAGTCCCACAGAGGTCACAGTCCATTCGCACAGCGATCACTGTCCAGACCCACACGGCTCACAATCGTGTCACACAGGGATCACAGTCCAGTCGCACAGAGATCACAGTCCTGTCCCACAGAGACTACAGTCCAGTCCAACAGGGATCACAATCCAATCCCACATAGATCACAGTCCAGTCCACAGGGGTCACAGTCCAGTCCCTCAGGGGCTACAGTCCAGTCCCACATGGATCACAGGCCAATACCAGATGGATCATATTCCAGTTCCACATGGATCACAGTCCAGTCCCACAGGGATCACAGTCCAGTTCCACATGGATCCCAGTCCAGCGCCACAGAGATCACAGTCCAGTCCCACAGGGATCACAGTCCAGTGCCACAGGGATCAAAGTCGAGTCCCACAGGGGTCACAATCCAGTCCCACATGGATCAGATTCCAGTCCCACAGGGATCGCAGTCCAGTCCCACAGGGACTACAGTCCAGTCCCACAGGGATCACAGTCCAATCCCACAGTGGTCAAAGTCCAGTCCCAAATGGATCACAGTCCAGTACCACATGGATCACAGTCCAGTCCCACATGGATCATAGTCAGCCCCACAGAGATCAGAGTCCAGTCCCACAGAGATCACTGTCCAGTCCCACAGCGGTCACAGTCCAGTCCCACATTTATGACAGTTCAGTCCCACAGAGATCACATTCCAGTCCCACAGGGGTCACAGTTCTGTCTCACAGGGACTACAGTCCAGTCACACAGGGGTCACAGTCCTGTCATAGAAACATGGCATGGAAACATAGAAAATAGGTGCAGGAGTAGGCCATTCGGCCTTTCGAGCCTGCACCGCCATACAATGAGTTCATAGAAACATAGAAACATAGAAACATAGAAAATAGGTGCAGGAGCAGGCCATTCAGCCCTTCTAGCCTGCACCGCCATTCAATGAGTTCATGGCTGAACATGAAACTTTAGTAGCCACTTCCTGCTTTCTCGCCATACCCCTTGATCCCCCGAGTAGTAAGGACTTCATCGAACTCCCTTTTGAATATATTTAGTGAATTGGCCTCAACTACTTTCTGTGGTAGAGAATTCCACAGGTTCACCACTCTCTGGCTGAAGACGTTTCTCCTCATCTCGGTCCTAAATGGCTTTCCCCTTATCCTTAGACTGTGACCACTGGTTCTGGACTTTCCCAACATTGGGAACATTCTTCCTGCATCCAAACCCGTCAGATTTTTAAACGTTTCTATGAGGTCCCCTCTCATTCTTCTGAACTCAAGTGACTACAAGCCCAGTTGATCCTTTCTTTCTTGATAAGTCAGTCCCACCATCCCCGGAATCAGTCTGGTGAACCTTCGCTGCACTCCCTCAATAGCAAGAATATCCTTCCTCAAGTTAGGACACCAAAACTGTACACAATACTCCAGGTGTGGCCTCACCAAGGCCCTGTATAACTGTAGCAACAACTCCCTGCCCCTGTACTCAAATCCCCTCGCTATGAAGGCCAACATGCCATTTGCTTTCTTAAACGCCTGCTGTACCTGCATGCCAACCTTCAATGACTGATGTACCATGACACCAGGTCACGAAGCACCTCCCCTTTTCCTAATCTGTCACCATTCATATAATAATCTGTCTCTCTGTTTTTACCACCAAAGTGGATAAACTCACATTTATCCACATTATACTTCATCTGCCATGCATTTGCACACTCAATTTACCTATCCAAGTCACTCTGCAGCCTCATAGCATCTTCCTCGCAGCTCATACTGCCACCCAACTTAGTGTCATCCGCAAATTTGGAGATACTACATTTTATCCCCTCGTCTAAATCATTAATGTACAATGTAAGCAGCTGGGGCCCCAGCACAGAACCTTGTGCTACCCCACTAGTCACTGCCTGCCATTCTGAAAAGTACCCATTTACTCCTACTCTTTGCTTCCTGTATGACAACCAGTTCGCAATCCATGTCAGCACACTTACCCCTATCCCATGTGCTTGAACGTTACACATTAATCTCTTGTGTGGGACCTTGTCGAAAGCCTTTTGAAAGTACAAATATACCACATCAACTGGTTCTCACCTTGTCCACTCTACTGGAAACATCCTCAAAAAATTCCAGAAGATTTGTCATGCATAATTTCCCTTTCACAAATCCATGCAAAACTTGGACCTATCATGTCACCTCTTTCCAAATACGCTGCTATGACATCCTTAATAATTGAATCCATCATTTTACCCACTACTGAGGTCAGGCTGACCGGTTGATAATTCCCTGTTTTCTCTCTGCCTCCTTTTTTAAAAAGTGCGATTACATTGGCTACCTTCCGCTCGATCAGAACTGTTCCAGAGTCTCGGGAATGTTGGAAAATGACTGCCAATTAATCCGCTATTTCCAAGGCCAGCTCCTTAAACACTCTGGGATGCAGTCCATCAGGTTCTGGGGATTTATCGGCCTACAGTCCAGTCCATCATGGATCACAGCCCTGTCCCACTGGTATCACAACCCTGTCCCACAGGGATCACAGTCAAGTCCCACAATGGTCACTTGGAGTCCAGTCCCACAGTGATCACAGTCCAGTCCCACAGGGATCAGAGACCTGTCCCACAGGGATCACAGTCCAGTTCCACAGGGATCAAAATCCAGTCCCACAGAGATTATAGTCCAGTTCCCACAGGGATCACAGTACAGTCCCACGGGGATAACAGTCCAGTCCCACAGGGATCACAGTCCAATCCCACAGGGGTCAAAGTCAAGTCCCACAGGGATCACAGTCCAGTCGCACAGGGATCACAGTCAAGTCCCACAGGGATCACAGTCCAGTCGCATAGGGATCACAGTCAAGTCCCACAGGGTTCACAGTCCAGTCGCATGGAGATCACAGTCCAGTCTCACTGAGATCACAGTCGAGTCCCACAGGGATCACAGTGCAGTCCCACAGGGATCACAGTCCAGTCCCACAGGGTTCACAGTTCAGTCCCACAGGGGTCACAGTCCAGTCGCATAGAGATCACAGTCCAGTCTCACAGAGATCACAGTCCAGTCCCACAGGGATCACAGTCCAGTCCCTCAGGGATCACAGTCCAGTCCCACAGGGATCACAGTCCAGTACGACAGGTGTCACAATCCTGGACCACAGGGATCACAGTCCAGTCGCACAAGGATCACCGTCCTGCCCCACAGTGATCAAAGTCCAGTCCCACAGGGATCACAGTCAAGTCCAACAGGGATCACAATCCAGTCCCACAGAGTTTACAGTCCAGTCTCACAGGGATCACAGTTCAGTCGCATAGGCATCACAGTCCAGTTCCTCAGGGATCACAGTCCAGTCCCACAGGGATCACAGTCCAGTCCCACAGGGATCGCAGTTCAGTCCCACACGTGTCAAACTCCGGTCCCACAGGGGTCGCAGTCCAGTCCCAAAGGGATCACATCCAGTCCCACAGGGATCACAGTCCAGTCCCACAGAGGTCGCAGTTCAGTCCCACAGGGATCACAGTCCAGTCCCACAGGGATCACAGTCCAGTCCCAAAGAGGTCGCAGTTCAGTCCCACAGGGGTCACAATCCTGTCCCACAGGGATCACAGTCCGTCGCACAAGGATCACAGTCCAATCCCACAGCGATCACAGTGCAATCCCACAGGGTTCACAGTCCAATCCCACAGCGGTCATAGTACTGTCGCACAGGGATCACAGTGCAGTGCCACATGAATCACAGTCCAGTCCCACAGGGATCAAAGTCCAATCCCGCAGGGATCACCGTCCACTCCCACACTGATCACAGTCCAGTTCCACAGGGGTCATGGTCGTGTCGCACAGGGATCACAGTCCAATCCCAAAGAGGTCACAGTCCATTCGCACAGCGTTCACAGTCCAGGCCCACACAGATCATAGTCCTGTCACACAGGGATCACAGTCCAGTCCCACAGCGATCACAGTCCAGTCCCACAGGGGCCATGTACCCTGTCGCACAGGGATCGCAGTCCAGTCCCACAGAGACGACAGCCCAGTCCAACAGGGATCACAGTCCAATCCCACATAGATCAAAGTCCAGTCCACAGGGGTCACAGTCCAGTCCCTCAGGAGCTACAGTCCAGTCCCACATGGATCACAGGCCAATACCAGATGGATCATATTCCAGTTCCACATGGAATACAGTCCAGTCCCACAGGGATCACAGTCCAGTTCCACATGGATCCCAGTCCAGTCCCACAGAGATTACAGTCCAGTCCCACAGGGATCACAGTCCAGTGCCACAGGGATAAAAGTCCAGACACACAGGGGTCACAATCCAGTTCCACATGGATCAGATTCCAGTTCCACAGGGATCGCAGTCCAGTCCCACAGGGACTACAGTTCAGTCCCACAGGGATCACAGTCCAATCCAACAGTGGTCAAAGTCCAGTCCCAAATGGATCACAGTCCAGTAGCACATGGATCACAGTCCAGTCCCACATGGATCATAGTCAGTCCCACAGAGATCAGAGTCCAGTCCCACAGAGATCACTGTCCAGTCCCACAGCGGTCACAGTCCAGTCCCACATTTATGACAGTTCAGTCCCACAGAGATCACAGTCCAGTCCCACCGGGGTCACAGTCCTGTCTCACAGGGACTACAGTCCAGTCACATAGGGGTCACAGTTCTGTCATAGAAACATGGCATGGAAACATAGAAAATTGGTACAGTATTAGGCCATTCGGCACTTCGAGCCTGCACCGCCATTCAATGAGTTCATAGAAACATAGAAACAGAGAAACATAGAAAATAGGTGCAGGAGCAGGACATTCAGCCCTTCTAGCCTGCACCGCCATTCAATGAGTTCATGGCTGAACATGAAACTTCAGTACCCACTTCCTGCTTTCTCGCCATACCCCTTGATCCCCCGAGTAGTAAGGACTTCATCTAATTCCCTTTTTGAATACATTTAGTGAATTGGCCTCAACTACTTTCTGTGGTAGAGAATTCCACAGGTTCACCACTCTCTGGCTGAAGAAGTTTCTCCTTATCTCGGTCCTAAATGGCTTTCCCCTTATCCTCAGACTGTGACCCCTGGTTCTGGACTTCCCCAACATTGGGAACATTCTTCCTGCATCCAAACCCGTCAGAATTTTAAACGTTTCTATGAGGTCCCCTCTCATTCTTCTGAACTCCAGTGTATACAAGCCCAGTTGATCCTTTCTTTCTTGATAGGTCAGTACCACCATCCCGGGAATCAGTCTGGTGAATCTTCGCTGCACTTCCTTAATAGCAAGAATATCCTTCCTCAAGTTAGGAGACCAAAACTGTACACAATACTCCAGGTGTGGCCTCACCAAGGCCCTGTACAACTGTAGCAACACCTCCCTGCCCCTGTACTCAAATCACCTCGCTATGAAGGCCAACATGCCATTTGCTTTCTTAACCACTTGCTGTATCTGCATGCCAACCTTCAATGACTGATGTACCATGACACCAGGTCACGAAGCACCTCCCCTTTTCCTAATCTGTCACCATTCATATAATAATCTGTCTCTCTGTTTTTACCACCAAAGTGGATAAACTCTCATTTATTCACATTATATTTCATCTGCCATGCATTTACACACTCACCTAAACTATCCAAGTCACTCTTCAGCCTCATAGCATCCTCCTCGCAGCTCACATTGCCACCCAACTTACTGTCATCCGCAAATTTGGAGATACTACATTTAAACCCCTCGTCTAAATCATTAATGTACAATGCAAATAGCTGGGGCCCCAGCACAGAACCTTACGGTTCCCCACTAGTCACTGCCTGCCATTCTGAAAAGGCCTGCCACTCCTACTCTCACAGCCAGTTCTCAATCCACGTCAGCACACTACCCCCAATCCCATGTGCTTTAACTTTGCACATTAATCTCTTGTGTGGGATGTTGTCGAAAGTCTTCTGTAAGTCCAAATACACCACATCAACTGGTTCTCCCTTGTCCACTCTACTGGAAACATCCTCAAAAAATTCCAGAAGATTTGTCAAGCATGATTTCCCTTTCACAAATCCATGCTGACTTGGACCTATCATTTCACCTCTTTCGAAATGCGCTGCTATGACATCCTTAATAATTGATTCCATCATTTTACCCACTACCAATGTCAGGCTAACCGGCCCATAATTCCCTGTTTTCTCTATCCCTCCTTTTTTAAAAAGTGGGGTTTCATTGACTATCTCCACTCATAGGAACTGATCCAGAATCTATAGAATGTTGGAAAATGACTCTCAATGCATCCACTATTTCCAAGGCCACCTCCTTAGGTACTCTGGGATGCAGTCCATTCGACCCTGGGGATTTATCGGCGTTCAATCCCATCAATTCCCCAACAAAATTTCCCTACTCATAAGGATTTACCTCAGTTCCTCCTTCTCACTAGATCCTCTGACCCCTTTTACATCCGGAAGGTTCTTTGTGTCCTCCTTAGTGAATACCGAACCAAAGTACTTGTTCAATTGGTCCGCCATTTCTTTGTTCCCTGTTATGACTTCCACTGATTCTGACTGCAGGGGACGTACATTTGCCTTTCCTAATGTTTTTCTCTTTACATATCTATAGAAGCTTTTGCAGTCCGTCTTAATGTTCCCTGCACGCTTCCTTTCGTACTCTATTTTTCCTGCCCAATCAAACCCTTTGTCCTTCTCTGCTGAGTTCTAAATTTCTTCCAGTCCCCGGGTTCACTGCTATTTTTGGTCAATTTGTATACCACTTCCTTGGCTTTCATACTATCCCTAATTTCCGTTGATAGCCACGGTTGAGCCACCTTCCTTTTTTATTTTTATGCCAGACAGGGATGTACAATGGTTGTAGTTCATCCATGCGGTCTCTAAATGTCAGCCATTGCCCGTCCACTGTCAACCCCTTAAGTATCATTCGCCAATCTATCCTCGCCAATTTACGCCTCATACCTTCAAAGTTACCCTTCTTTAAGTTCTGGACCATGATCTGTGAATTAACTGTTTCATTCTCCATCCTAATGTAGAATTCCACCATATTACGTTCAGTCGTTCCCAAGGGGCCTCGCACAATGAGATTGCTAATTAATCCTCTCTTATTACACAACGCCCATTCTAAGATGGCCTCTCCCCTAGTTGGTTCCTCGACCTATTGGCCTAGAAAACCATCCCTTATGCACTCCAGGAAATCCTCCTCCACCGTATTGTTTCATGTTAGGGTCGCCCAATCTATATGCATGTTAAAGTCACCCATGTTAACTGCTGCACCTTTATTGCATGCACCCCTAATTTCCTGTTTGATGCTCTCCCAAACATCACATCTGCAGTTTGGAGGTCTGTACACAACTGCCACTAACGTTTCTCGCCATATCCCTTGATCTCCCAGTAGTAACATAAGAACATAAAACATAAGAATTAGGAACAGGAGTAGGCCATCTAGACCCTCGAGCCTGTTCCGCCATTCAACAAGATCATGGCTGATTTGGTCGTGGACTCAGCTCCACATAACCGTAATTCCCTAATTGGTTAAAAATCTATCGAACTTTGATTTGAATACATTCAATGAGCTAGCCTCAACTGCTTTCTTAGGCAGAGAATTCCACAGATTCACAACACTCTGGGAGAAGAATTTCCTCTCAACTCCCCAATATTCTGAGGATGTGCCTCCTGGTTCTAGTCTCCCCAACCAGCGGAAACAACCTCTCTGCCTCTATCTTGTCTAGCCCTTTCATTATTTTAAATGTTTCTATAAGAGCACCCCTCATCCTTCTGAACTCCAACAAATAAAGACCCCGTCTACTCAATCTATCATCATAAGGTAACCCCCTCATCTCCGGAATCAGCCTAGTGAATGGTCTCTGTACCCCCTCCAAAGCGCGTCTCTCCTTCCTTAAGTAAGGTGACCAAAACTGCACACAGTACTCCAGGTGCGGCCTCACCAGCAGTTGCAGAAGGACCTCCCTGCTTTTGTATTCCACCCCTCTCGCAATGAAGGCCAACATTCCATTCGCCTTCCTGATTACCTGCTGCACCTGCAAACTAACTTTTTGGGATTCATGCACAAGGACCATCAGCCGGTCCAGGCAGCGGGCGGTCGAGGGGGTCGTTCAACCTGACTGCCTGCCTCTCTTCCGCTCTTACATCCGGTCCAGGTGTCCTTGGAGATGGAGCACGCGGTGTCCACCGGTACGCTCGCGGCCCTCCGCGAGAGGTGGGCACCGGAGGGACTGGAGTGCATCATCACGCCCGGCAACCAAATTTTAATTTGATTTTACGTTTTAAAGTTTAATTTGTTTTAATTGCCGGTGCTTTTAGTGCCCCCCTCCCCTTTTATATGGGGCACTGGAAAAAGGAAAAAATTTGATTTTAGCGCCCAAAAAAAAACCAAAAAAAAAAGAAAAACTCAAAAAAAATCACAAAAAAGAAAAAAAAATGGCCTTGTAAATGTCTGCTGTCTCATCCAGGGCGCGTGGCACGGTTTAATGTTTTTTTGTTTTACAGGTAGACTCAAAAAGAGTTTCATGCACAAGGACACCCAGGTTCCTCTGCACCGCAGCATGTTGTAATTTCTCACCATTCAAATAATATTCCTTTTACTGTTTTTATTCCAAGGTGGATGACCTCACATTTTGCGACATTGTATTCCATCTGGCAAACCGTCGCCCATTCGCTTAACCTATCTAAATCTCTTCGCAGCCTCTCTGTGTCCTCCACACAACCCGCTTTCCACGAATCTTTGTGTCATCTGCAAATTTTGTTAAACTACACTCTGTCCCTTCTTCCAGGTCATCTATGTATATTGTAAACAGTTGTGGTCTCAGCACCGATCCCTGTGGCACACCACTAACCACCGATTTCCAACCAGAAAAGGACCCATTTATCCCGACTCTCTGCTTTCTGTGAGCCAGCCAATTCTCGATCCAAGCTAATACATTTCCTGTTACTCTGTGTACCTTTATCTTCTGCAGTACCCTTTTGTGTGGCACCTTATCGAATGCCTTGTGGAAATCTAAATACACCACATCCATCGGTACACCTCTATCCACCATGCTCGTTATATCCTCAAAGAATTCCAGTAATTAGTTCAACATGATTTCCCCTTCATGAATTCATGTTGCGTCTGCTTTATTGCACTATTCCTATCTAGATATCCCGCGATTTCTTCCTTAATGATAGCTTCAAGCATTTTCCCCACTGCAGATGTTAAACTAACCTTCCTATAGTTACCTGCCTTTTGTCTAACCCTTTTTTAAACAGAGGCGTTACATTAGCTGCTTTCCAATCCGAAGGTACCTCCCCAGAATCCAGAGAATTTTGGTTGATTATAACGAATGCATCTGCTATAACTTCCGCCATCTCTTTTAATACCCTGGGATGCATTACTTCAGGACCCGGGGACTTGTCTTCCTTGAGTCGCATTAGCCTGTCTAGTATTACCCTCTAGTGATAGTGATTATCTCAAAGTCCTCCCTTCCCACATTCCCGTGACCAGCAATTTTTAGCATGGTTTTTGTGTCTTCCAATATGAAGACCGAAGCAAAATAATTGTTTAATGTCTCAGCCATTTCCACATTTCTTATTATTAAATCCCCCTTCTCACCTTCTAAGGGATCAACAATTACTTTAGTAACTTTTTTCCATTTTATATATCGGTAAAAGCTTTTACTATCTGTTTTCATGTTTTGTGCAAGTTTACTTTCTTAAACTATCTTTCCTTTCTTTATTGCTTTCGTAGTCATTCTTTGCTGTCGTTTAAAATTTTCCCAATCTTCTAGTTTCCCACTAACCTTGGCCACCTTATACGCATTGCTTTTTAATTTGATACTCTCCTTTATTTCCGTGGTTATCGACGGCCAGTTATCCCTTCTCTTACCGCCCTTCTTTATCACTGGAATATTTTTTTGTTGAGCTCTGTGAAAGAGCTCCTTAAAAGTCCTCCAATGTTCCTCAATTGTGCCACAGTTTAATCTGTGTTCCCAGTCTACTTTAGCCAACTCTGCCCTCATCCCACTGTGGTCCCCTTTGTTTAAGCATAGTACGCTCGTTTGAGACACTACTTCCTCACCCTCTCTGCATTAGTTTCTTTAAAAAACTTTATTCTGAGCGTTGATGTCATAAAAATATAGGCGGGCGGTTAATTTAACTCTCAGCGTTAACGTGATGCCTCAACTAATGCTGGCAGTAAATGGGTAATAAATGGGCGATAAATGGACGTTAGTTTCCATTTTTTGTGTAAATAGGAGATAAACAGGCGTTATAGCATCAGAGCGTTTAAATGGGTGGTAAGTGGTCGGTAACTGGCAGAAACTAATGGAAAGTCTAGCCCTAAATCATTGATCTATAAAACAAAACAGAAGGGACCTAGTACTGAGCGCAGCCGAACCCCACTGGGAACAGTCTTGCAGTCACAAACACCCATCAACCATTACCCGTTGCTTCCTGCCACTGGGACAGTTATGGATCCAACTTGACACTTTCCCTTCGATCCCAAGGTTTCTATTTTTATTCCATGTGGGAGTTTGTTGCAAGTAATGGATAAAATCCATACAGACTACATCAAACGCACTGCCCTCATAGATTCTCCTTGTTACCTCCTTAAAAAATGCAATCAAATTAGTTAGGCATGACTGTCCCTTAACAAATCCATGCTGACTGTCCTTGATTAATCCGTGCTTTTACACATGATGATTAATACTCTAGCTCAGACTTCTTTCCAATCATTTTCCCACGGTCTATGTTAGGCTCACACAGCTTTAATTACTCGGTGAATCCCTTTCTCCATTTTAAACAATGGTGCAACTTTAGCAATCCACCAGTCTTCCGGCACCACAACTTTACCTAGCGTGGATTGGAAATTGATGGTCAGAGCGTACGCTACTTCCTCCATTGATTATCTTAACAGCCTGGGATACATTTCTTCTGAGCCTCGTGAAGTATCTTCTTTCATATATGATAAACTCCTTAACATTTACTTTCTCACTACATTCATCTAATCTAATATTTCACACACCAACCTCTTAACTGATATGTCTGCATCGTGTCCCTTGTGAAGACAGGTACACATTATTAATTGAGGAACATTCCCACGTCTTCCAAATCCATACACATGTTCCTTTTTTGGTCTCTAATCGATCATACACTTTCTTTAGCTAGGCTTTTGACCTCTTTGTATTTATAAAACATGTTTGTGTTATCTTTGATTGCACTTGCCAATGTTTATTCATACTTTCTCAATTTCCTTTTTAATTCCACGTTCTGCACTCCGCTTGGCATTCTGCAGTATTTAGATTTCTGTATCTACCTTAAGCTTCCTTTTTTGCATTATCTTATTAATTGACATACAGGAGGCTCGTGATATTGAGGCCCACGCTTTATCATTATAGGAAGACATTGGCTCTGAACCCTCACTATTTCCTCATTGAATGCCTCACACTACTCCGACACTGATTTACCTTCAGTAGTTTCCAGTACATGTTCCTTAAATCACATCCCACCTCAGTAAAATTGGCCTTTCCCCAATTGAAAAATGTACCTCCTAGTCTATCTTTCTCCTTTTATATAACTATTATAAATCTTACTGAATTATGATCAATGCCACCAAAATACTCTCACTCACCCACCCAACTTCATTCACTAAAACTAAGTTCAGAACTTCTCCCTGTCTTGTTTGTCTTACTAAGTACTGGCTAAAAATGCTCACCTCAATATATTTTATGAATACCACGCCCTCTCTACTTTTTACACTAATTCTATGCCAATTATTACCCCGGAATTTGAGGTTGGTGGCAACGCAAAGCCTTCACCATTAGCCACAATTATGCTCCGCACAAGAATCCTGCGACCTCTGTGTCGAGAATTTCGAATCCTCCGACGGGTAATACAAATCAACGGATATTACTTTGGATCCCCTAGATTCTTTTAGTCATTCCGGGATGTGGTCATCGCTGGCAAAGCCAGCATTTATTGCCCATCGCTTATTTACCTTTGTGAAGGTGGTGGTGAACCGCCTTATTGAACTGCTGCTGCCTTTGTGGTAAACGTACTGTTAGGGAGGAAGTTCCAGAAATTTACTCCGCGACGATGGAGGAACGGCAAAATATTACCATGTAAGAACGTTGTGTAGCTTGGAGGGGGAATTCCAAGTGATGATGTCCCCGTGCTCCTGCTGCCCTTGTCCTTCTAACTGGTAGAGGTCGCGGGTTTGGCAGGTGCCGCAGAAGAAGTCTGGGCGAGTTGCTGCAGTGCATGTAGTAGATGGTACACATTGCAGCCAGGGTGCACTGGTCTTGGAGGGAGTGAATCTTTACGGTGGTGGATGCTTTGCCAATCAAGTTGTCTGTTTTGTCCTTGATGGTGTCGAGCGTTTTGAGTGTTGTTCAAGCTGCACTCAGCCAGGCAGGTTGAGTTTATTCCATCACACTCCTGTCATGTGCCTTGTTGATGGTAAAACATCTGAGTTAGAAGGTGAGACACTCGCCAAGAATACCCAGCCTCCTACATGATCTTGTTGCTATATTATTTATGTAGCTGGCCAAGTTAAGTTTCTCCTCAATGGATTTGGGGGGAAATGTTATCTGCTGTACCATCTTGATACCGATCCTCCTTCCAGTTAAGCAGTTTCTCCTGATCTAATCTATCAAAACCCTACATGATCGTGACCGTCTTTGTTAAATCACCGCTTATAGTTCTCTGCCGAAGGAGAACATTCCCAGTTCTTCTAATATCTCCACATAACTGAAGTGCCTGGTAACAATTCAGGTTTAGGTCTGGTGAGAAACCCCGGTAATGAGTGTTTTTTACTCTGTCCCTGGAAGTAGGAACATGACTGCAATAAACTCCGAGGAGTGAGTTTTTGCAGTGGTTCTGTGGAACAGTTTGTATTTGCGGATGGGTTCTCAAGAATTGTGCCATAAATCAGTATGCCTATTTAAATTGTAAATCTTTATTCAGTTAACAATTATTGCATCAACATTCACAGGGAAACTTGTATACTTTTCGGACAGGCTCCTGGATGTGTATCAACATTGGTGGGAAGCCCTCAGAGATGTTTCAATATTTAGAGCAGGTATATGGTCATATCTGGCATTGTGTAGGGTTAATGGTTGTACTTTTCTGGGAACGATTCATCGGCATGACTATACTTTCGTTGTGATCTCTAGGAGAGTGTCAGCATTTTAAGGGCTGTGGAAACGAAATAAATATATTACCGGGGGTTCACCCACATAATGTGGTTTCACTGGTTGAATTTAAAGTGCACACTGAGAATGGGAGAAACATTTTCTGAAATAACGGAACCAGTGAATTAATCATAACCCTGAACCATACCTGTTCTCGATCACCCAGTGCTGTCGGACTGAAGATTTCACATAATCTGTTCTTCCCTGGCCATTTGGGAGATTTAATTTCCATCTGTGCAATATCTGACTAAATGTAAATGTGATATTGCAACTTGTTTTTTAAAAAGTGATGAACTGAATCTGTTTGTTTAGTCGCTGTAACTAATATCATTGTCCTTACATCCTAATTATATCAGTTTAGATTTCACCCACCTTACATAAGGGCATTCGCTCAATGTGTTAATCCAAATTGTCTCTCGGAGTTTGGTCTGCTGAACAAACCAAAGCAGCATTCTGCAGATGTAGAACGAATGGATCGGTGTCAGTCAGTTGAATATACGGTATGGGGATAATTAAAACGTACACAGAAAATGTATTTTCCTGCCCTCGCATTGTTCCTGATAAGTCTCCATTTACAGATATTAATTCTAAAGCCATTTTAATTGTATTCCGGATTCTAACATTCAAATCCCAGTTTCTGTCGATGTTCCTTTAAAATTCCATATCCCTATTTCATTATGTGAACATTACTGTAAACTGAAAACTGTACACAAGTTTCCATATCCAACAATTCCTTGTATTCAGTTTATTCCTCTTGTTATGTGAATTAAAGTATATTGTTGCCTCGACATTGTCACTGGGTGATTCATTTAATGATTAGTTTATAGTCTGCTGTCTGCTCTGAGCCCTGGAAGCAGATTTGAATCGTTCTCATTTTGGCGTTAAACAACAAATGATGGCACCAGTGGAAACAAAAGTGAGTGGAGATGATTTACATAACCAGTCATAGTCCTTGCATTGAATGTAAAGGAAGGTGAATGGACAGGTTCTATTATTGCTGAGCAGTCTGTTCCCCGCCCGATTATCATTGTGTGCTCAGGACAGGGGGTGTTAATTTTTAGACCCTGAAAACCATATCGCTTCAAATCAGACAGATATTCATTGCTTTAAGGATATTGTTTTTATATCTACTGGGTAAACTAATGATACAGATCTGCAATTGGCCAAAAACCATTCCAATTGATATTATTTCCAATTGATTGTGAATGGAATAATGTTAAGAGTAAATTCCATTATGATTTAATCGCTTTACATTCTCTCGATCAAATTGAAACCTATTCAGTTCTCACTCACAGGTGGAAAACAGCAGAATAGTCTTCATAAGAACATAAGAACATAAGATTTAGGAACAGGAGTAGGCCATCTAGCCCTCCGAGCCTGCTCCGCCATTCAACAAGATCATGGCTGACCTGGCCGTGGACACAGCTCCACTTACCCGCCCACTCCCCAAAACCCTTAATTCCCTTATTGGTTAAAAATCTATCTATCTGTGATTTGAATACATTCAATGAGCTAGCCTCAACTGCTTCCTTGGGCAGAGAATTCCACAGATTCACAACCCTCTGGAAGAAGAAATTCCTTCTCAACTCGGTTTTAAATTGGCTCCCCCGTATTTTGAGGCTGTGCCCCCTAGTTCTAATCTCCCCGACAAGTGGAAAAAAACCTATCTGCCTCTATCTTTTCTATCCCTTTCATTATTTTAAATGTTTCTATAAAATCACCCCTCATCCTTCTGAACTCCAACGAGTAAAGACCCAGTCTACGCAATCTATCATCAAAAGGTAACCCCCTCATCTCCGGAATCAGCCAAGTGAATCGTCTCTGTACCCCCTCCAAGGCTAGTAGATCCTTCCTTAAGTAAGGTGACCAACACTGCACGCAGTACTCCAGGTGCGGCCTCACCAATACCCTATACAGTTGCAGCAGGACCTCCCTGCTTTTGTACTCCATCCCTCTCGCAATGAAGACCAAAATTCCATTCGCCTTCCTGATTACCTGCTGCACCTGCAAACTAATTTTTGGGGATTCATGCACAAGGACGCCCAGGTCCCTTTGCACCGCAGCATGTTGTAATTCCTCCCCATTCAAATAATATTCCCTTTTACTGTTTTTTTTTTCCAAGGTGGATGACCTCACAGTTTCCGACATTGTATTCCATCTGCCAAACATTAGGCCATTCGCTTAACCTATCTAAATCTCTTTGCAGCCACTCTGTGTCCTCTACACAACCCGCTTTCCTACTAATCTTTGTGTCATCTGCAAATTTTGTTACGCTGCACTCTGTCCCCTCTTCCAGGTCATCCATGTATATTGTAAACAGTTGTCGTCCCAGCACCGATCCCTGTGGCACACCAATAACCACCGATTTCCAACCTGAAAAGGACCCATTTATTCCGACTCTCTGCTTTCTGTTCGCCAGCCAATTCTCTATTCATGCCAATACATTTGATCTGACTCTGCGTAACTTTATCTTCTGTAGTAACCTTTTGTGTGGCACATTATCGAAAGCCTTTTGGAAATCTAAATACACCACATCCATCGGTACAGCTCTATCCACCATGCTCGTTATATCCTCAAAGCATTCCAGTAAATTAGTTAAACATAATTTCACCTTCATGAATCCATGTTGTGTCTGCTTGATTGCACTATTGCTATCTAGATGCCCGCTATTTCTTCCTTAAAGATAGCTTCAATCATTTTCACCATACAGATGTTAAACTAACGGGCCGAGAGTTAACTGCCTTTTGTCTGCCCCCTTTTTTAAACAGAGGCGTTACAATAGCTGCTTTCCAATCCACTGGTACCTCCCCAAAGGCCAGATAATTTTGGTAGATTATAAAGAATGCATCTGGTATAACTTCCGCCATCTCTTTTAATACCTTGGGATGCATTTCTTCAGGACCAGGGGACTTTTCTACCTTGAATCCCATTAGCCTGTCCAGCACTACCTCCCTTATGATCGTGATTGTGTCAAGGTCCTCCCTTCCCACATTCCCGTGACCAGCAATTTTTGGCATGGTTTTTGTGTCTTCCACTGTGAAGACCGAAGCAAAATAAATGTTTAAGGTCTCAGCCATTTCCACATTTCCCATTAGTAAATCCCCCTTCTCATCTTCGAAAGGACTAACATTTACTTTAGTCAATCTTTTCCGTTTTATATATCGGTAAAAGCTTTTACTATCTGTTTTTATGTTTTGTGCAATTTTACTTTCGTAATCTATGTTTCCTTTCTTCATTGCTTCTTTCATCATTCTTTGCTGTCATCTAAAATTTTCCCTGTCATCTAGTTTCCCACTAATCTAGGCCACCTTATACGCATTGCTTTTCAATTTGATACGTTCCTTTATTTCCCTGGTTATCTACGGCTGGTTATCCCTTCTCTTTCCGCCCTTCTTTTTCACTGGAATATATTTTTGTTGAGCACTATGAAAGAACTGCTTAAAAGTCCTCCACTCTTCCTCAATTGTGCCACCGCTTAGTCTGTGTTCCCAGTCTACTTTATCCAACTCTGCCCTCATCCCACTTTAGTCCCCTTTGTTTAAGCATGGTATGCTCGTTTAAGATACGACTTCCTCACCCTCAATCTGTATTACAAATTCAACCATACTGTGATCACTCATTCCGAGAGGTTCTTTTACTAGGAGATCGTTTATTATTCCTGTCTCATTACACAGGACCAGATCTAAGATAGCTTGCTCCCTTGTCGGTTCTGTAACATACTGTTCTAAGTAACTATCCCTTATGCATTCTATGAATTCCGCCTCCAGCCTACCCCGTGCGATTTGATTTGACCAATCGATATGGAGGTTAAAATCTCCCATGTATACTGCCGTTCCTTTTTCACATGCCTCTGTTATTCCATTGATTATTGCCCGCCCCATCGTGAAGTTATTATTTGGGGGACTATAAACTACGCCCACCAATGACTTTTTCCCCTTACTATCTCTAATCTCCACCCACAATGATTCCACATTTTGTTCATTAGAACCAATATCATCTCTCACAACTGCCCTGATATCATCCTTTATTAACAGAGCTACCCCACATCCTTTCCCTTCTTGTCTATCCTTCCGAATTGTCAGATACCCGTGTATGTTTAATTCCCAATCTTGGTCACCCTGCAACCACGTTTCTGTAATGGCCACCAAATCAAACCCATTTGTAATGATTTGTGCCGTCAACTCATTTACTTTATTTCGAATGCTGCGTGCGTTTAGGTAAAGTGTTTTAATACTAGTTGTTAAAGCATGATTTTTAGTTTTGACCCCTCCTGCAGCCCCTTTATATTCATACATATTGTCCCTTCCTTTCACCTTGTGGTTTACACTTACCCCAGTGCTTCTCTGCTCTGTTGTCTCCTGCCTTTTGCATTCTTTCTTGGGGCCTTGTTCATCTGCGCTCTCACCCACTCTAACTAGCTCAGAGCCCTCTCCTGGTAGCCGAATGATCCCCGCATTGAGGCACCGAGCTTTCAGGCTTGCTTTTTATTATACTTTGACCCTTTAGAATTTTGCTGTACATTGGCCCTTTTTGTTTTTTGCCTCGGGTTTCTCTGCTCTTCACTTTTTTTCATCTCCTTCCAGTCTTTTGCTTCTGTCTCCATTTTGTTTCCCTCTGTCTCCCTGCATTGATTCCCATCTCCCTGACATATTAGTTTCACTCCTCCCCCACAACACTAGCAAACACTTCCCCTAGGACATTGGTTCCAGTCCAGCCAAGGTGCAGACCATCTCCGCCTGAACTGGCTCCAATGCCCCAGGAATTTGAATCCCTCCCTGCTGCACCACTGCTCAAGCCACGTATTCATCTAAGCAATCATGTGATTCCAACTCTGACTAGCACGTGGCACTGGTAGCAATCCCGCGATTACTACTTTTGAGGTCCTACTTTTTAATTTAGCTCCTAGCTCCTTAAATTCGTCTCGTAGGACCGCATCCCTTTTTTTTACCTCTGTCGTTGGTCCCAATGTGCACCACGACAGCTGGCTGTTCACCTTCCCTTTTCAGAATGTCCTGCACCCGCTCCGAGACAGCCTTGACCCTTGCACCAGGGAGGCAACATACCATCCCGGAGTCTCGGTTGCAGCCGCAGAAACGCCTAAGTATTCTCCTTACAATTAAATCCTCTATCACTATCGCTCTCCCACTCTTTTTCCTGCCCTCCTGTGGAGCAAAGCCAGCCACGGTGCCATGAACTTGGCTGCTGCTGCCCTCCCCTGATGAGTCATCCCCCTCAACAGTACTCAAAGCAGTGTATCTGTTTTGCAGGGGGATGACCACAGGGGACCCCTGCACTACCTTCCTTGCACTGCTCTTCCTGCTACTCTTCCATTCCCTAACTGGCTGTGGACCCTTCACCTGCGGTAAGACCAACTTGCTACACGTGCTACTCACGTCATTCTCAGCATCGTGGATGCTCCAGAGTGAATGCACCCGCAGCTCCAATTCTGCAACGCGGTCCATCAGAAGCTGGAGGCGGATATACTTCCCGCACACGTATTCGTCAGGGACTCCGGAAGTGTCCCTGAGTTCCCACATGGTACACCCGCTTCCATTCAGATACCTACTCTACTTCAAGGTGGAAGATAACATTGTTAGTTACACCATCAGCCCATTCATAGTCACTGTCGTGAAAAGCTTTGAGATGTAAGTGGAATTTATCCCATTACAGGAATTATTAGAAAGAGGTAGATAGAGATAAAGGGATGGATAAAGAGATAGACAGACAGACAGAGAGACAGACTATCAGACACAAACAGTTTTATGTACAGATAGAGAGAGACACACAGAGTGAGATAAGGAGAAAGAGGCAGCCATATGTATATATATATATAGAGAGAGAGAGCGAGAGAGTGAGAGAGAGAAATTTATGGATATAGAGATATAGATTTTTAGAGAGTTAGAGATATGGAGATATAGAGAGATAGAGATAGATGCATATATAGACAAACGTTTAGACAGACAGACAGATAGATTGTGTAGAGTTCAGTCATTTATCTTTCATTGATTTAAATGGGCAGCAAAACCGAGTAGGGTTTTAGAAACATCGGTCCATGAGACAGCATCCGGTTTATCTCTTCGCCGAAAGTTGAAAGGTTGCCCCAGTGATCAATGACTGAAATGGGGCAGAGTAGAGAACCCTCAGTCAATCCGCTGCTGCCATTACATAACCTGGAGAAAAATGGAAAATTCCGCTATTATTGCCAATCCCCATTTTTATAAATATGTCTCTCTCTTCCTGCCCCAAAGGAATTGAGTCCTTTTTGAGTTTTCACAATAGAGGTAACTCATGTGCCACAGGTGATTACATAACATTCTCCTTTGGTGCATTTTGCTGGAGTTGTTTCACACCCCAGATGTTTCTTGCCCAGATAGAGAAGATTCAGCCATACCCTGACTGTGCTGTTTGCTGGAGTTTGAGCAATCAAACAGGAGATTCGTTGCAACATATCCCCGTGTCACTGATCAGGAGCAGGACGCAGGACATTGCCGCAATATATCCCAGCATCATTGATCAGGGGCAGGAACCAAGGGGTTACCACAATATATCCCAGCTTCACTGATCAGGAGCAGGACTCAGTGGATTGTCCCAATATATACCAGCATCACTAATAAGGAGCAGGACCCAGGTGATTGCCCCAATATATACCTGCATCACTGATCAGGAGCAGGACTCAGGGGATGACCACAATATATTCCAGCTTTACTGATCAGGAGCATGACTCAGGGGATTACCCCAATATAGCCCAGCATTACTGATCAGGAGCAGCACCCAGGGGTTTGCCCCAATATATCCCTGCTTCACTAATCAGGGGCAGGAACCAGGGGATTACCACAATATATCCCAGCATCACTGACCAGGAACAGGACCCAGGAATTGTCCCAATATATATCAGCATCACTGATCAGATGCAAGACCCAGGGGATTACCCCAATATATACCAGCATCACTGATCAGGAGCAGGACCCAGGGGATTACCCCAATATATGCCAGCATCACTGATCAGGGGCAGGACATAATGGATTACCCCAATATATCCCAGCATCACTGATCAGGAGCAGGATCCAGCGGATTGCCCGAATATATACCAGCATCATTGATCAGGAGCAGGACCCAGCGGATTGCCGCAATATATCCCAGCATCACTGAACTGGAGCAGGTCCCAGGGGATTGCCCCAATATATCCCACCTTCAATGATCAGGGGCTGGAACCAGGGGATTTCCCAAATATATACCAGCATCACTAATCAGGGGCCGGACCAAGGGGATTGCCACAATATATCCCAGTTTCATTGATCCAGGGCAGGACCCAGGGGATTGCCACAATAAATACCAGCATCACTGATCAGGGGTCGGACCCAGGGGATTGCCCCAATAAATACCAGCATCACTGATCAGGAGCAGGACTCCTGGACAATGGTGAACAGAAGAGATAGGAGACAACATCAACCTAATGGAAAGAACATACAAACGTGGTAATAATAGTCTCGTCCGAGTGGACTGTCAGAGATATAACGAACAGCAAAGTCAGACAATATAAGATACCAAGAGCTGCAAATAAGTAATAAGAAATTAAACTTGCGATGGATATCAAGAATAAGTCATAACATTTTTATTATTATGTAAGGAAAGAGGATTTATTATAATGTGAGCCCTTTAAAACAGATATGGGTAATATTGCAAATGAAAACAATGAAATAGAAGAGCTTTTGATTAATTAAATTATGTCCGCACTCAGAGTGGAGAATGTCGATATATTACGTGAAATTCCAGGAAAATAATTCGTTGATCAAGGACAGGAACTCACTAAAGTTAACGTAAGCAAGAAACTAGTATTAGAAAAATTAATATCACGAAAAAATGACAAACACCAAGATTTCCTGGTTTCCACCAATTGTTATTGAGCAATGAGATAAACGTAAATGTTTAGTTAGAGCCAACTTGGAATCAAAAAATGTAGGTCATGTCTAACTAACGTTTGTGATTTTTTTTTGGAGGAAATAACCAAATAATCAGCCAAGGGAATGTCTATAGATATAGTTTATATGGACTTCCAGAAGACAATCAATGAGGTTACACATTAGGGAATGTTAGTTAAAGTGAAAACTGGAATTGAGGGCCAATAATTGAACTTGTTAGTAGACTGCTTGTTCAGGAGAATATAGAGAACAAGAATCATTGTTGTGGACATGAATTGGAAGCAATAAATTAATAATATGCAACATAGCAAATGATGGTCTCTCAGTGGACGAGACCTCGGAATTAGTGATGGGGAACATGGAGATGGCAGATATTTGAACAACTATTTTGAATCAGTCTTTATGGTAGTGTACACTAAAAATATCCCAACAGTAGATAGCCAAGGGGCTATAGGAGGGAGGAGCTTAATAAAGTCACAATAACTAAGGAGGTGGTACTCAGCAAAATAATGGGTCTAAAGGCGGCTAAATCCCTTGGACATGATGGCTTGCTGCCTATGGTCTTAAGAGGTGTAGAAGCAGGGATAGTTGATGCATTGATTGCAAATTACCAAACTCTCGTGGATGCTGGGGAGGTCCCAACAGTGGCAGTATGAGTGAGGTCAGTGATGTATCTGGATGTGCAGTGACAGTATCAGTTCGCTCAGTGATGTAACTGGATGGGTAGTGACAGTATGAGTGAGGTCAGTGATGTATTTGAATGTGCAGTGACAGTATGAGTGAGGCCAGTGATGTATCTGGATGGGTAGTGACAGTATGAGTGTGGTCAGTGATGTATCTGGATGGGTAGTTACAGTATGAGAGAGATAAATGATGTTTCTGGATAGGTAGTGAAAGTATCAGTTCGCTCAGTGTTGTAACTGGATGGGTAGTTACAGTATGAGTGAGGTCAGTGATGTTTCTGGATAGGTAGTGAAAGTATTAGTGAGATCAGTGATATATCTGGATGCACAGTGAGAGTATGAGTGAGGTCAGTGTTGTACCTGGATGCGTAGCGAAAGTATGAGTGAGGTCAGTGATGTATGTGGATTGGTAGTGACAGTATGAGTGAGGTCAGTGATGTATCTGGATGGTAGTGACAGTATGAGTGAGGTCAGTGATGTACCTGGATAGGTAGTGACAGCATGAGTGAGGTCAGTGCTGTATTTGGATGGGAAGTGACAATATGAGTGAGGTCAGTGATGTATCTGGATGAGATGTGAGAGTATGAGTGAGATCAGTGATGTACCTGGATGGGTAGTGAAAGTAGGAGTTAGGTCAGTGATGTATCTGGATGGGTCGTGACAGTATGAGTGAGGTCAGTGGTGTATCTGGATGGGTAGTGACAGTATGGGTGAGGTCAGTGATGTATCTGGATTGGTAGTGACAGTATGAGTGAGGTCAGTGATGTATCTGGATGGGTAGTGAGAGTATGAGTGAGGTCAGTGATGTATCTGGATGGATAGTGACAATATGAGTGAGATCAGTGATGTATCTGGATGGGTAGTGAAAGTAGGAGTGAGGTCAGTGATGTATCTTTATGGGTAGTGAAAGTAGGAGTGAGGTCAGTGATGTATCTGGATGGGTCGTGACAGTATGAGTGAGGTCAGTGATGTATCTGGATGGGTATTGACAGTATGAGTGAGGTCAGTGATGTATCTGGATGGGTAGTGACAGTATGAGTGAGGGCAGTGATGTATCTGGATGGGTAGTGACAGTATGAGTGAGGTCAGTGATGTATCTGGATGGGTAGTGACAGTATGAGTGAGGTCAGTGATGTAACTGGATGGGTAGTGACAGTATGAGTGAGGTTAGTGATGTATCTGGATGGGTAGTGACAGTATGAGTGAGGTCAGCGATGTATCTGGATGGTAGTGGCAGTATGAGTGAGGTCAGCGATGTATCTGGATGGTAGTGACAGTATGAGTGAGGTCAGCGATGTATCTGGATGGGTACTGACAGTATGAATGAGGTCAGTGATGTAACTGGATGGTTAGTGAGAGTAGGAGTGGGGTCAGTTATGTACCTGGGTGGGTTGTGACAATATGAGTGAGGTCAGTGATGTATCTTGATGCATAGTGACAGTATGAGTGAGGTCAGTGATGTATCTGGATGGGAAGTGACAGTATGAATGCGGTCAGTGATGTACCTGGAAATGCAGTGAGAGTATGCGTGAAGTCAGTGATGTATCTGGATGGGTAGCGACAGTATGAGTGAGATCAGTGATGTATCTGGATGGGTAATGCCAGTATGAATGAGGTCAGTCATGTACCTGGATAGGTAGTTATAGTGTGAGTGAATTCAGTGATATATGGGTAGTGACCTAGCTATTTGGGTAAAAATAGGCAGAGTATGAAAGTAAGAGACAAAGATTTTAATGGTAGCAGTGCAGCAGAGAATAATTTCAAAGCAGGGAATAACGGTAAAATACATTTTTATCTGAATGCGCGGCGCTTTCATAATAAGTTGATTGAACTAGTGGCTCAAATATAGATGAATGAGTTTGATCCAAAGGCCATTAAAGGGACGTGGTTGCAAGTTGTCCAAGGTTGGAAACTACATGTTCCAGGTTACTTAAGGTTCGAAAAGACAGGCAGAATGCTAAAGGATGGGGGGTATCCCTGATAATAAAGAATTAAATAAGGACAGAAGTGAGAAAGGATCTTGAATCGGAACATCAGGACGTAGAATTAGAATGGGTGGAGTTACGGAATAACAAGGGACAGAAAACACTGGTGGGAGGAATATATGCCCCCTAAAAGTAGCTATACCGTTGGACAGAATATTAATCAAGATAGAGTAGGAACTTGTAAAGAATGCAACAATGGTGGGGGACGTTAATCTGCATATAGACTGTACAAATCAAATTTGTTACTGTAGTCTGGAGAACGAGTTCAGGGACTTCATTCTGGTCAGTTTTAGAGAACATTACATATTTCAACCAACCAGAAAACAGGCTATTTCGGATATTGTATTCGGCAATGAGACAATGTTCATTAACAATCTCATAGTGAAGGATCCTCTCAGGCAGTGTGTACACAATGCGATAGAATTTCGCTTCACGTTGGAGAGTGATTTGCCCAAGTCCAACACTAGATTCTTAAAACTTAAATAAGAATATGGATGAATATCGTGTTGGCTAAAGTTGATTGGAAACATAAATTAAAAGCTATGGCAATAGATAAGCAGTGGCCAGCGCTTAAATAAATATTTCATAATTCTCAACAGTCATACATTCAATTGAGAAGCATAAACTCCATAGTGGAAGTGATCCATCCGTGGCTAACTAAAGAAGTTAAGGATAACTTTTGATTGAGAGAAGAGGCGAATAATGTTGCGATAAATAGTAGTAAGCATGAGGATTGGGAGAATTTCAGAAAACAACAAAAGGTTACCAAACTATTGATAAAAAGGGAAACAATAGACTATGGGAGAAAACTAACTGGAAACTGAAAAACATATTGTGTGAGCTTATACAATTCCTTAAAAATGAAGAGAGTAGTTAATATAAGCATTGGTCCCTTAGAGACTGAGGGAGCAGAAATGATTATGAGGAGTAAGCAAATGGCAGAAAATGTAAAAAAATATTCTGTACATGTCTTCAGAGTAAAAGACTCAAAAAGCATAATGACATTGGTGGGAAACAAAAGGCGAGGAACTCAGTGTAATTAATATAAGTTGAGGAAACATATCTGGAGAAACTGTTGGGGCTAAAAGCCGAGAGGTGGCTGCAGAATTAATGGATGATTTGGTTTTAATCTTTCTAAATTCCCTAGAATCTAAACCGGTCCTAGTGGATTGTAATATCGCAAATTTAACATCGCTATTAACGAAAGGAGGGAGAGAGAACACAGGCAACTACAGGCCATTTAGACTGACATCACTCATCGGGAATAGGCTGGAATCCAATCATAAGGACGTGGTAACAGGCCACTGAGATAATCAAAACAAGGTTAGGCAGCGTCAACGTGGTTTTATGTAAGGAAAATCGTGTTGACAAATTAGCAGAGTTTTTTGAGGATGTAACTAGAATTGTGGATGAAGGGCAACAAGAGGATGTCATATATTTGAAATTCCAAAAGACATTCGAGAAAGTGCCACGTTAAAGTTTATTGCGCAAGATAAGTAATCAAGGGAATGGAGGTAATGTATTAGCATGGATAGAGGATTGGTTAACGGACAAAACACAGGGAATTGGGATAATCGGGTGTGTTCCAGATTGGTAGGCTGTAACTGGTGGGGTGCAGCAAGGATCAATGCTGGGCCCTCAGCTATTTACAATCTATATTAATGACCTAGATGAAGGGACTGAGTGCAATGTATCCAAGCTTGCTCATGATACAAAGCTAGGTGAGAGAGTAAGCGGTGATGGGAACACAAAGTGTCTGCAAAGGGATACAGATAGAATTAGTGAGGGGCAGTATGCTTGCAGATGGAGCATGATGTAGAGAAATGGGAGGTTATTCATTTTGGTAGAAAGCCGAGAAAAACTGAATATTTTTTAAATGATGAGACACGTTTCAATGTTGGTCTTCAGAGGAATTTGTGTGTCCTTGTGAAAGAAACACAAAAAGCCAGCATAGAGCTGCAGCAAGTATTAAGGATGGCGAATGCAATTGTGTGCTTTATTGCAAGGGGATTGGAGTACAAGTGTATGGAAGTGTTGCTACAATTATGCAGGGCATTGCTGAGACGACACATGGACGACTGTGCACAGTTTTGGTCTCCTTTTCTAAGTAAGTATAGATTTGCCTTAGAGATGGTACAACAGAGATACACTCGATTATTTCCTGAGATGAGAAGCTGTCTTCTGCTGAGAGATTCTGCAGAATGGGCCTATACTCGCTGCAGTTTAGAAGAATAGGTGGTCACCACATTGAAACGTACAATATTCTGATGGGGCTCAACGTCGTAGATGCTGAGAGGTTGTTTCCCCTAGCTGGAGTTTATATCATGAGGGAACACAGTCTCAGGATAAGGGGAAGGCCATTTAAATAGTGACGAGGAGGAATTCCTCACACAGAGTGTGGGAAATCTTTTGAATTATCTGCCCCAGAGGTTTGTGGATGCTGAATCTCTGCTTATAGTCAAGTTGAGATAGATATATTTTTGGAGTCTTGGTGAATCGAGGGATATGGAAGTCTGGTGGGGAAGTGGAGCTGAGGTCGATGATCAGCAATGATCTTATTGAATTTCTGAGCAAGGTCGATGGGCTAGAGGGAGTATCTTACTCCGATTCCTTATGTTCTTATGGGTGACTTTAATATGCATTTAGAATGGGCAAAGCAAACTGGAAACAATATGGTGGAGGAAGATTTCCTGGAGTGCATAAGGGATGGTTTTCGAGACCAAGATGTCCAGGAACCAGCTAGAGGGGAGGCCATCTTAGACTGGGTGTTGAGAGAGGATCAATTAGCAATCTCGTTGTGCGAGGCCCCTTGGGGAAGAGTGACCATAATATGGTGGAATTCTACATTAGAATGGAGATGGAAACAGTTAATTCAAAGACCAGGGTCCAGAACTTAAAGAAGAGTAACTTTGAAGGTATGAGGCGTCAATTGGCTAGGATAGATTGGCGAATGATACTTAAGGGGTTGACAGTGGATGGGCAATGGCAGACATTTAGAGACCGCATGGAAGAATTACAAAAATTGTACATCCCTGTGTGGCGTAAAAATAAAAAAGGGAAGTGGCTCAACCGTGGCTATCAAGGGAAATCAGGGATAGTATTAAAGCCAAGGAGGTGGCATACAAATTGGCCAGAAATAGAGCGAACCCGGGGACTGGGAGAAATTTACAACTCAGCAGAGCATGTCAAAGGGTTTGATTAGAGCAGGGAAAATAGAGTACGAGAAGAAGCTTGCAGGGAACATTAAAATGGACTGCAAAAGATTCTATAGATATTTAAAGTTAAAAAGGTTAGTAAACACCAACGTAGGTCCCCTGCATTCAGAATCAGGGGAAGTCATAACTGGGAACAAAGAAATGGCAGATCAATTGAACAAGTACTTTGGTTTGGTATTCACTAAGAAGGACACAAACAACGTTCCGGATATAAAAGGGGTCAGAGGGTCCAGTAAGGAGGAGGAACTGAGGGAAGTCCTTATTAGTCGGGAAATTGTGTTGGGGAAATTGGTGGGATTGAAGGCCGATAAATCCCCAGAGCCTGATGGTCTGCATCCCAGAGTACTTAAGGAGGTGTCCTTGGAAATAGCCGATGCATTGACAGGCATTTTCCAACATTCCATTGACTCTGTATCAGTTCCTATGGAGTGGAATGTAGCGAATGTTACCCCACTTTTTAAAAAAGGAGGGAGAGAGAAAACAGGGAATTATAGACCTTCAGCTTGGCATCGGTAGTGGGTAAAATGATGGAATCAATTATTAAGGATATCATAGCAGCGCATTTGGAAAGAGGTGACATGATAGATCCAAGTCAGCATTGATTTCTGAAAGGGAAATCGTGCTTGACAAATCTTCTGTAATTTTTTGAGGATGTTTCCAGTAGCGTGTACAAGGGAGAACCAGTTGATGTGCTGTATTTGGACATTCAGAAGGCTTTCGACAAGGTCCCACACAAGAGCATAATGTGCAAACTTAAAGCACATGGGATTGGGGATAGTGTGCTGACATGGATTGAGAACTGGTTGTCAGACTGGAAGCAAAGTGTAGGAGTAAATGGGTACATTTCGGAATGGCAGGCAGTGACTAGTGGGGTACCACAAGGTTCTGTTCTGTGGCCCCAGCTTTTTACATTGTACATTAATGATTTAGACAAGGGGATTAAATGTAGTATCTCCAAATTTGCTGATGACAATAAATTGGGTGGCAGTGTGATCAGCGAGGAGGATGCTATGAGGCTGCAGAATGACTTGGATAGGTTAGGTGAGTGGGAAAATGTATGGCAGATGAAGTATAATGTGGATAAATGTGAGATTATCCAGTTTGGATGTAAAAACAGAGAGACAGAGTATTATCTGAATGGCGACAGATTGGAAAAGGGGAGGCGCAACGAGACCTGGGTGTCATGGTACATCAGTCATTGAAGGTTGGCATGCAGGTACAGCAGGCGGTTGAGAAGGCAAATGGCATGTTGGCCTTCATAGCGAGGAGTTTTGAGCACAAGGGCAGACAGTTGTACAGAGCTTTGGTGAGGCCACACCTGGAGTATTGTGTACAGTTTTGGTCTCCAAACTTGAGGAAGAACATTCTTGCTATTGAGGGAGTGCAGCGAAGGTTCACCAGACTGATTCCCGGGATGGCAGGACTGACATATCAAGAAAGACTGGATCAACTTGGCTTGTATTCACTGGAGTTCAGAAGAATGAGAGGGGATCTCATAGAAACGTTTAAAATTCTGAAGGGTTTAGACAGGTTAGATGCAGGAAAAATGTTCCCAATGTTGAGGAAGTCCGTAATCAGGGGTTACAGTCTTAGGATAAGACAGTTAGCATCTAGATGAGGAGAAACTTGTTCACCCAGAGAGTGGTGAACCTGTGGAATTCTCTACCACAGAAAGTTGTTGAGGTCAATTCACAAAATATATTCAAAATCGAGTTAGATGTAGTCCTTACTGCTAGGCGGATCAAGGAACAAGGCGAGAAAGAAGGAATGAGGTACTGAAGTTGCATGTTCAGCCATGAACTCATTGAATGGCGGTGCAGGCTCGAAGGGCCGAATGGCCTACTCCTGCACATATTTTCTCTGTTTCTATGTTTCTATCTTTCTTATGTTCTTAACCTACGTTAAAATTCCAGAAATACGTGGGAACCAAGCGATAAGTAAGAATGTGGACCTGAAAGAAATTAGTTTAATAAATACATAGTACAGGTAAAATTAATGGGAGTAAGTGGCAGCAAATCCACTGGAACAAGCGACGTACGTCCTCGGGTTTGAAAGCACGTAGCTGCAGTCATAATGGGTTCACTGATATTAACCGTATATAATTCCATAGACTCTGAAATAGTTCCTCAGGATTGTAATGTAGAAGGAAATAACGGCTTATTTAAGAAAGAAGGAAGAGAAAAAAACTGGGAACTATAGTCCAGTTAGCATGACATCAATAGTAGGGAAAATGACATAATCCATTATCAGAGACATGGTTGAATGGATTTTAAAAGTCTTAATATGGTTAGGCATAGTCTACACGGAATTTTGAAAGGGAAATCGTGTTTGACAAATCTGTTAACTTTTTTTGAAAATGTATAGAGTAGGATGCACAAGGGGGTCTCAGTGGGGTGGTTTATTTGGATTTCCAAAGAAGCATGCGATAGGTGCGACACAAGACGTTATTACACAAAATTAGGACTCATGAGATTGGGGTATATATTTGCATGGATTGAGGGTTGTTTTATGGACAGAAAACTGAGAGTAGGAATAAATGGGACGTTTTCAGATTACTCCTTACTAAGGAAAGATATACTTGCCATAGAGGGAGTGCAAGGAAGGTTCGCTTGACTGGTACATGGGATGAGCGAATTGCCCTATGTGTTGATATTGAGTAGACTATTCCTATCTTCCCTCGAGTTTAGAAGAATGAGATGTGATCTTATTGAAGCATAGAAAAATATACAACATAAAAACGTGGGTTTACAGGGTTAATGCTGAGTAAATGTTCCTCCTGTTTGGGGAACCTAAAACAGGAGGTCACTTCTCAGATTAAGGGTCGGCCATTTAATACGGTGGTGAGGAGAAATGTCTTCAGTCAAAGGTTTGTGAATAATTGGAATTATCTACCGTAGAAGGTAGATAAGAAGGGAAAGGAGGTGGGGTAGCTCTGTTAATAAAGGATTATATCAGGGCAGTTGTGAGAGATGATATTAGCGTTAATGAACAAAATGTTGAATAATTATGGGTGGAGATTAGAGATAGTAAGGGGAAAAAGTCACTTGTGGGCGTAGTTTATAGGCCCCCAAATAATAACTTCTCGGTGGGGCGGACAATAATCAAGGGAATCAAGGAAATAATGGAGGCATGTGAAAAAGGAACGGCAGTAATCATGGAAGATTTTAACCTACATATCGATTGGTCAAAACAAATCGCACGGGGTAGCCTTGAGGAGGAATTCAAAGAATGCATACGGGATTGTTTCTGAGAACAGTATGTTGCGGAACCGACAAGGGAGCAAGCTATCTTAGATCTGGTCCTGTGTAATGAGACAGGAATAATAAACGAATGCCGATTAAAAGATCCTCTCGGAATGAGTGATCACAGTATGGTTGAATTTGTAATACAGATTGAGGGTGAGGAAGTAATGTCTCAAACCAGCGTATTATGTTTCAAAAAAGGGGACGAGAGTGGGATGAGGGCAGAGTTGGCTAAAGTAGATTGGGAACAAAGACGAAACGGTGGCACAATTGAGGAACAGTGGAGGACTGTTAAGGAGCTCTTTCATAGTGCTCAACAAAAATATATTCCAGTGAAAAAGAAGGGCTGTAAGAGAAGGGATAACCAGCCGTGGAAAACCAAGGAAATAAAGGAGAGTATCAAATTAAAAACCAATGCGTATAAGGTGGTCAAGGTTAGTGGGAAACTAGAAGATTGGGAAAATTTTAAACGACAGAAAAGAATGATTAAGAAAGCAATAAAGAAAGGAAAGATAGATTACGAAAGTAAACTTGCGCAAATCATAAAAACAGATAGTATAACTTTTACCGATATAGAAAACGGAAAAAAGTGACTAAACTAAATGTTGGTCCCTTAGAAGATGAGAAGGGGGATTTAATAATGGGAAATGTGGAAATGGTTGAGACCTTAAACAATTATTTTGCTTCGGACTTCACAGTGGAAGACACAAAAACAATGCCAAAAAGTGCTGGTCACGGGAATGTGGGAAGGGAGGACCTAGAAACAATTACTATCACTCGGGGGGTAGTGCTGTACAGGCTAATGGGACTCAAGGTAGAAAAGTTCCCTGGTACTGATGAAATGCATCCCAGGGTATTAAAAGAGATGGCGGAAGTTATAGCGGATGCATTCGTAATTATCTACCAAAATTCGCTGGACTCTGGGGAAGTACCAGCCGATTGGAAATCAGCTAATGTAACGCCTCTGTTTCAAAAAGGGGGCAGACAAAAGGGAGGTAACTATAGGCCGGTTAGTTTAACATCTGTAGTGGGGAAAATGCTTGAATTTATCATTAAGGAAGAATTAGCGGGACATCTAGAAATGAACAGTGCAATCAAGCAGATGCAACATGGATTCATGAAGGGGAAATCATGTTTAACTAATTTACTGGAATTCTTTGAGGATATAACGAGAATGGTGGATAGAGGTGTACCGATGGATATGGTGTATTTAGAATTCCAAAAGGCATTCGATAAGGTGCCACACAAAAGGTTACTGCAGATGATAAATGTGCGCAGAGTCAGAGGAAAAGTATTAGCATGGATCGAGAATTGGCTGGCTAACAGAAAACAGAGAGTCGGGATAAATGGGTCCTTTTCGGGTTGGAAATCGTTAGTTAATGGGGTGCCACAGGGATCGGTGCTGGGACCATAACTGTTTACAATATACATAGATGACCTGGAAGACAGGACAGAGTGTATTGCAACCAAATTTGCAGACGACACATAGATTAGTGGGAAAGCGTGTTGTGTAGAGGAAACAGAGAGGCTGCAAAGAGATTTAAATAGGTGAAGAGAATGGGCTAAGGTTTGGCAGATGGAATACAATGTCGGAAAATGTGAGGTCATCCACCTTGGAAAAAAAAGCAGTAAAAGGGAATATTATTTGAATGGGGAAAAATTACAACATGCTGCGGTGAAGAGGGACCTGGGGGTCCTTGTGCATGAATCCCAAAAAGTTAGTTTGCAGGTGCAGCAGGTAATCAGGAAGTCGAATGGAATGTTGGCCTTCATTGCGAGAGGGATGGAGTAAAAAAGCAGGGAGGTCCTACTGCAACTTTACAGGGTTTTGGTGTGGCAGCACCTGGAGTACTGCGTGCAGTTTTGATCACCTTACTTATTGAAGGATATACTAGCTTTGGAAAGGGTACACAGACGATTCACTAGGCTGATTCGGAGATGAGGGGTTTACCTAATGATGATAGATTGAGTAGACTTGGTCTCTACTCGCTGCAGTTCAGAAGGATGAGGGGTGATCTTATAGAAACATTTAAAATAATGAAAGGGATATACAAGATAGAGGCAGAAGTGTTGTTTCCACTGGTCAGGGAGACTAGATCTAGGGGGCACCGGCTCAAAATACGGGGGAGCCAATTTAAAACCAAGTTGAGAAGGAATCTCTTCTACCAGAGGGTTGTGAATCTGGGGAATTATCTGTCCAGGGAAGCAGTTGAGGCTAGCTCATTGAATGTATTGAAATCATAGATAGATATATTTTTAAACAATAAGGTAATTAATGGTTATGGGGAGCGGGCGGGCAAGTGGACCTGAGTCCACGACCAGATCAGCCATGATCTTGTTGAATGGCGGAGCAGGCTCGACTGGCCAAATGGCCCAATGCGGCTCCAATTCCTTATGTAAGTGATCAAAACTTATATCAGCACAGGTAAATTGACCGAGTGCCCTAAAACTGATCAATTGACAATCATATAACCGAGTTTAAATTAATTGCACCAACACACTTCCCAAGTTAATATCAACTCATCCATTGAAGGAAAATTGACCAAATATCCTGAAAATAATCATCAATTAAAGCAACACAAGTTATATGATCCAACAGCTGGAAATTGACCAAGTGGTGGTTATATAACGAATCACATGGAAATTGTCCTCGAATGCAGAAATGAAGACATGAACATCATTTAACCAAGCACACATAAACTTACCCACACAGTATAAAATGACCGCGTCAGCAGCACATCATCCATTACTGGTAAACTAGCAAACACCCAGAAACTAACCAATTGACCACCTCCTAATTTGCACATATGAAGTAACTCAGTACTCAGTACCAGAAACTGACGAAAGGTTCAACATCAATCACAGCACACATCAAATTAACCAGCACCCAGAAACTGTCCTAGAGATCATCACCGAACCAAACACACATCACCTGTCCCAATACATATAAACTGATCAATTGACCATCTCCAACTACAGATGCATCAACAGACACATCGCCCAGAAACTGACCATGTTAACCACAGGCATTGCAATACATGTAAACTCAATGAGTACCCGTGGACTGGTCAGTATTAAATTACCGAACCAAGCAGACTCAAATTGACACAACACCCAGGTACTACCAACTTTACATCACCACGCCGGGATACGAAAACTACCCAGCACTCAGAATTTGTCTAAGTGACCATCAGCTATGCCAATACATGTAAGCAGGGCCAGTATGAGGAAACTGATAAGTTGATCACAACCGACCCCAACACATTAAGTTGAACCAGCTTCCTTGAACGAAGCAAGTAACCATCACCTCTCACAGGTCACGTAAAGCTACCCAGCACCTCGAAGCTGACAGGTGAGCAACTAACCGAATGCGTGTAAACAGACCCACCTCCAGAAATATGAGCACTTGACCTGCACATAATGAATCAGACGTTATCTGACCCTACTTCGAGAAACTGACCAATGACTTATGCCTAACCAAGTGGAACAAAACTGAACAAATGTCCTTAAAGTGACCAAGTGACAGTCACCTCACCCAACACTTGAACACTAACAAAGTAGCAGAAACAATACAAGTGACCAACACCTAACCCAGCGCATGGAAACTGACCCAAGATCTAGAGGCCGCTATGGTTGCAATGAACTGAACTTCTTCTTAAATATTAACATTGACCAGAAACAATGAACTGAACCTGAGCTCGGAAATAATGGCAGACCTCGGACTGTGTCAGAGATCTTTACATGTTGAACTAGAACATTAAAAAGCCGATGCTGCAGATTCCAAAAACATGCCAGTCTGAATAATACGATCACTTGGAATAAATAGTAAACGGTAAAAGCAGGATATTCTGGGCAGTGACTTCACTGAACAGCCGCCTGTTTAAGAAACAGCTCGGAACGAATGGACTGACATCTCAGATCGCCCGGAGCGCAGCAGATATATATTTACACTGCACGCAACTGTCCAGAAAAACTTACTGACCGCATAGGTTGAGGAAATAATCCATTAATTATCTTTAGCAGCAATAACGACCGAAGCTTCGCGCATTTTCTGTGAGAACTGGTGATTTCTGTTCTTCTTGGAGAGGCTGCTGAGCGCTTGACAGGATGCCTGATGTACACACAAAGGAAACCTGCACTGAGACTCTCAGGTTACATTCGCCTATTAATGCCAGTCAGTTGCACACAGCAGCATTATTCCCACTCATGGTTACAACCGAACAAAATATATTTCAACGGAAATATTGAAGATGGACACTCAGAGTAATTCAACAGTCCATCCAAACATCAAAGTCCCGGAATGGACAAACCCTGAGGCATGTAGATCACACAGAGACAGGTAAACTCACCTGTTTAACTGTGGAAACAGGCTCAGCAATGATTTTAGTTTCCCGGCAGTGAGGGAGGAATTCCTGCTTCTCAATAAAATGACATTTATGAGTAATGTCCCAGGCACTGAAAAGTTAACCCCGCATCAGTCTGTATTGAGCTGAAGAATCGACAATGATTAATAAATATGAGCAAGTGAGCTGCAGGAAAATCCCTTTCTGCCAGAACCTTGTCGGCTTAGTGCCAGGTACACAGAGAATAAGGAAACAGAACCTCGTTTGTGTACCTCTGGCATAAAGAGGTAGCAAAAATCGCAGTCATGAAAAATATGTGTTTGCAAATGTTCTCAATAAGTTATATATTACTTCGGAGGGGTTAGAATATTTTAATGATATCTCCGATTCTTTTGGATTTCATGAATTTGCATCAAATTATACATCACACATACAGCACAATAGCCACTGCAGCGAGTTAACACACAGTGCAGTGAGAGCAATTTGAGAATTCAAACTCGTGGGCGCTGCCTTTGTTTCCCGCACAGGTTCAAAGCTTGCTCGCAGCACATCTTCTCATTGTTTGCCTCAATGTGTGTAATCGTTTATATTCTATAATCCACTTACTCTAGTCGGGTTTCAATGACGCTTTTAAGGGTACGAAAGAATTGCTGTATTACTGACCTGCTACAGATGCTGAGGTCGGTTACAAATATTAATTCAAGGAATGAACTGTGAAACTAACTGTTCAAGAAGGCTGACTGGGAAGCTTGACCAATTCCAAAAGTTTGACTCAGGCTGTCTGGAAAGCTACAGATGTGGAGGCCTCACGGGCCTGTGGGGCACCGCTGTCAACAGCAGACACTGTCTGTTAGCTTCAGCATGTGTAGCCATGGGGAAGATAGAATTGACAGTCACTTGCCTTGATGTAATTCACATGTTTCTGTCAGCAGGAATGTTATCAGAGCAGCCATTCTGAATGGAGAAAGATACCACATTCCATGGGACAGACCAGGAGAAAGACAAACAGGGGAAGATCTTCAAGAGGCAGTAAACATAATACCAAGGAGGAGGTCAACAATTAATGACGTCACTTGAAACAGTTGAATTGCCAATTCTGAGTTATGAATTGTACCACTAACTGAAAGGTTGTCTGAATCGTCATCGGTATGCCCCGGCTCAGCAGCTAGCGGCTCGCATCAGAATTAGACGGTTCAAGCCCTCTACAAATGTTTTAATTCTCAATAGATTTTCTTCTTAATTCTTCCAATAACCAGAGAATATAGGGCAATTCTACTCACACTCTACTCATCAGATAGAACAATTGTCTGAGTAATTAATCCAGTTAAGCTTCACCTCTGAAGACGATTTTACATTTTCTTCAGTAAGCAAACGAAAACAGTACACAGCGCACATTCCCCATCATTTTCTCGGCACCGATGCGATGGGTCGTTAAGGGAGAGATGGGACCCAAGACGCATTGAGCCAGTGTGACTCCCAGCAGCAGGTGAAAATAAATATAGTTTAATCTCCAGCAGCGGTCCAGGATCAGGGAGATATTTTCAGATCCTGTTGCTGAAACTAACTTATAGCAAACATACCTTGAACAGGACCGAAAAATTCAGAGCTGTGGACCACCTGTGAAATCTGACAAAAATTGGAAAGCTCAAAGCGACCAATGGAGGCTTGAACCATTGACGCTGAAATGAAGAGATTCAAGCTCTATCCATTGATCGAGCCAGACGTAAACAACAGCGGAAAGTTAACAAGTGAGCAGCAAATAACCCTGCATAAGTAAACAGACCCATCACCTGGAAACTGACCAATTGAGCATCATCTAAACCAACATTTGTAAGCTTACTCATTACACAGAAACCCGGCCTCATCTAACCCGGCACAAGTAAACTGACCCAGTACACAAACATTGAAAACTGACCACCTGCCCAAACACATGCAAACTTACCCAACACCCAGAAACTGTTCCTGTATCAATGAACTGAGGCAGAAACATTAAATAACCCATCGCCCGAAAATAATGGCAGACCTTGACCTGAGTCAGAATGCATTAAAAGTTGAACTAAAACAGTAATTATTGATGTTGTAGATTCCAGAATTATTCCAGCCTGAACAACGCGATCACATGGAATAAGTCATAAAAGGTAAATCACTATATTCTCGGCACTGGCCTCACTAAACAGCCGCCTGTTTAAGACTCATCTCGGAACGAAGGGGCTGACACCTCAGATCGCCCGGAGAGAAACAGATAGATATTTACACAGTACAAAGTGTGCAGGAAAACTTACTCAGCTCACTGGTTGAGGCAGAAACGCAGCAATCATCTTTAGCAGCAAAATCCATCTAATCGTCTCGCATTTGCTGTGAGAACTGGTGATTTCTCTGCTTCTTGGAGAGGCTGCTGAGCGCTTGACAGGATGCCTGATTTACACACAAAGGAAACCTGCACTGAGACTCTCAGGTTACATTCCCATATTAGTGACAGTCTTTTGCACACTGCAGCGTTATTGCCATTCGTGGTTACAACAAAACAATATATTTAAACGGAAATATTGAGGATGGACACTCAGAGCAATTCAACAGTACAGTCCATGTCACTTCAATCTTCAAAGTCCCGAGTGGGAACCCTAAAAGATGTGGATCACACAGAGACAGGAAAACTCAGCTGTTTAACTGCGGGAACAGACACAGCAATGGATCTTAGATTCTCCGCAGTGGAGAACAAATTCCTCTTTCAAAAACAATTACTTTTAAAAGTAATGTCTCAAGAAATGGAAAGTTCTCCCGACATCAGTCTCCATGGAGATGAAGGATGGAGATTGATTTACCAATAGGAGTAAGTGAGCTGGTGGAAAAGCCCTGTCTGGGAGAACAGCGCCAGCTTAGTGTCACGTACACAGATAATAGCAACATCGATTCTCCTCTGTGTATCTGTGGCTGACAGAGGGAACAACATTCGCAGTAATGGAAATCATATTGTACCAAATATGAATACAATGTAATGTGTGTTTGTAACTGTTCTCAACATGCTACATTACTATTGCACTTCAGAGAGGAGAGATTTTAATAGTTGCTGCCAATCTGTTCGATTTCATGAAACTGAAGCAATTTGAACATCAGGAGCGCAGCACAATAAACATTGCAACGATTTAACAGACAGAGCAGGTCAGCGATTGGAGAATGTAAACTGTTGGGTGCTGCCTTTGTTTCCACCCATAGGTTCAGACCTTGCTTGAAGCGGATCTGCCCAGTGTTGGTCTCAATTCCTGTAAAGGTTTATATTCTTTAAACCACTTTCTCTAGAAAGGTGTTGGACATGTCAGTAACGCTGTTAAGGAGCTGAGGTTAGTTAATTGTAATAACTCTAAAAAGGAAAGATTGAACTGACTATACACGACGACATTCTGGGAAGCCTGGCCAATGTCCAAAAGTGTCATTCAATCCGTCTGGAAAGTGAGAGATCAGGAGGATAAATGACACTGTGGGAAACCGTTTTTAACACCAAGTGCGGTCAGGTAGCCTCACTCTGTGTAACCATGGCGACAAATAAAAATAGGAGGAATGGTATCAATGCGGAAAACCTGAAGTGACAAAGAGAACACATTCCATGGGACAGTCCAGGTTGTAGGCAATCAGGGAGAAGCATTTGAAGACGGATAATAACACCACCAAGTAGGACATCAACAAGTAACGAACTTCTTTGGCTCCCAACTCAGAAGAAATGGCCGTTTAGAGAATGATTTACACCACTGAGAAAAAGGTTGTCTGAACCACCATCACTCTGCCGAGGTTCAGCTGGGAGCACAATCCGCTGAGTTAGAAGGTTCATTCCAGCTATAAATTTTACACGTTTCGTTGAGATTGCCTCTCACGATGCTAAACACTTGATGTGGCACTCTACCCCCGAGTTGGCTGTGGTGCGGATGAGACTGTCATCCATCTCCTTTGGGATTGCCCCTTTGCAAGGCAGGTTTGGATGGAGATGCAGTGGTTGGTGTCGTGGTTCATCCCAAGCAGCTCCGTAACACAGCACTCTGTGCTCTACGGACTGTTCCCAGGGACACACACCGAGACAGATATCATCTGCTGCTGGAGGGCCATCAACTCAGTAAAAGACGCACTTTGAACTTGCCGAAACTTGCTGGTCTTCCGGAACAAGGATATGTCCACCTCTGCGTGTTGCACACTGTCGCAATCCAAGGTCCAGGAGTACGTGCTGAGGGACGCACAAAAAATTGGTGCAGTCGCCACAAAGGCGTGGTCGGGAAGAACCACAGTTTAAAGCCATTCCGTCACGATAAACCCAGGGGCTGGAATAAGTATAAAACTCCCCTCGGGCTGTATTGTAAACTTTTTGTATACATTGAGCACCAGATCTGAAAAAACCTATTCAGTGCCATGTATTTTGCAAGTTCTGTTTAGTAATGTATGTTGCAAAGAGATGTAACTGTACCCTCACCCATTCCGTGTACCGTATAGTGCGACGAGTAAAGTAATATGATGACTGTATTGCAATGCATCCTGGCATGTACTGAAATATACCTCGAAATGCAAAGCAAGCAAATCTATTGAACGGAACTGCAGTTAGCATCCAAATGTATTGCATGGAATTGCTGACCGAATCCAAATGTACTGATCTGTCTACCAATGTATTGTACAAATTTTTACATGAATGAAGTATATTTTGAAATTAACAAAAATTAAGCAAAACAGCAGTTAATGTAGGCCCATTCTACTCAATCTCTCCTCGTAAGAGAAACCTTTTGGCCCAGAAATATATCTAGGAATATTTCGTTGTATCCCCACTAAAACAGCGTTTGCGTTCCTTAGGTGAGGAGATCAAAATAGTGCACAGTACAACTTCCCTGCTGATTTCCAGGCAGCGAAACGTCATGAATGTGGCTTGGTCCACTGGCCCCACGTTCTCCGTGACATTAAATAAACCTCAATCTTTGGCAGCGATATGCTGGAGAGTGTCACTAATCATGTATATATTTCCTGATACTGTTCTCATTTATATCAAACACTCCTTGTCATCTTTGCCCTGGAATTCTGAGGGAAACCCTGTGAATTCAACCTGAAACCACAGAGCTCCAACCATCCAATGAGGGACTTAAAAGCTACGAGACTGTAAATAAGAGTTTGCTGCTCTAATGACTGAGCCAGCCCGGCCTAATACAATGGTGGATACACACCAAGTGACCATCAATAAACCAACGCATGTAAAATGAGCCAGGACACAGAAACTGAGCAAGTAACCATTACTGAACCTATCGCACTGTAAACCTACCCAGCACCCAGAAACAGTTCCAGACCCAATTAACTGGACCGGATTCTTTGAAGTTACCGACCATCCATACATGTTCCCAGAGCTCAGCCTGATTAAGTGTTTGTTAAAAGTTTGGATGAAAGCATTAACGTGGTTGCCTTATGAATGTCGGTGATTCCAAGAATATTCTAATCTGAATAAGGCGGCCACAGGAATAATTAATGAAATATAAAAGCACGACACTCTCGGCACTGACATCACTAAACAGCACACCCCACCCACCCAGCCTGTGTAAGAAACAACTCAGAACAAAGGGGTTGAATATTCAAACGGACAGTAAAGAAGCGATCACACTGTGGCATACTTATTTGTAGAATTAGGAACTGCCAAGAAACACTCACTAACAATGCCGCATGTTGGCGTAAGGTAGAACGATTCTTCGGGCCTATTTATGATTGAATCTTGTCGCATTTTCTCTGAGAAGCGTTGATTTCAGTCGTTTTTGCAGGGCCTGCTGATCGCTTGACTGGACACCTATTACACACACAATGGAAACCTGCGCTTGGACTGTCAGGCATTGTGATCTTATTAGTGACAGTCAGGTGTGCCCAGCAGCGTGAGAATATATTCCCACCGATGGTTACAACACAGCATAATATATTTAACCTGAGATACTGGGCACGGACATTCAGAGCCATTCAACAGTACAGTCCATGTCACTTCAATCATCAAGCTCTCTGAGTGGACATCCTTAAGGCATGTAGGTCACACGGAGACAGGTAAACTCACCTGTTTCACTGCGGCAGTCAGGCTCAGTAATGCAGATTAAATTCCAAGCAATGGGGCGAGAGTTTATGCTTTTCAAACAACTCGTTTTTACCAATAATGTTTCAGGGTAAGAGAACTGAACGCAACCTCAGTTGGGCTGAAAAAATTTAAAAATTTAAATCCACGACTCAGTGTACTGCAGGGAGTGCCCGAGCTGCTGGAAAAGTGCCAGCTCTGTGTCAGTTAATGCAGATCAGGGAAGTAGATACTCATTGTTGTACCTGTGGCTTAAAGGGTTGCCACAAATCGCAGTCCTGGAAATCACATCGCAATAAACGTGAATAAAATGAAACGTGGGTTACAGCTGTTTTGAAAACATTGTATAGCTGTTACATATGTGAGGGGTTCTGATTATGTTAACTGTCGCTGCAATTCTTTCACTTTTTATTATTATGCAGAAAAGCAGTATAAATTCCTTTCTTACAAACATAGAAACATATACATTTTTGCAATGAAGGAGGCCATTTCGGTCCATCGTGTACCCGCCGGCCGACCAACAGCTATCTCGCCTAATCCCACTTTCTAGCTCTTGCTCCGTAGCCCTGTAGGTTACGGCACTTTACATATAAATATAGAAAATATATTTACGTGTCTATCCAAGTAGTTCCTGATTGTGGTGAGGGGACATGCCTCTACCCCCCTTTCAGGCAGTGGGTTCCAGACCCCCGGCACTATCTGGATGAAGACATTTCCTCTCATATCTCCTCTAATTCTCCCCACAATTAATGTACATCTCTGTCCCCTGGTTACTGACTCCTCTGCCAAGGGAAAGAGTTCATTCCTACCCACTATCCAGGCTACTCATGATTTTATACACCTCGATAAGTTCTCCCCTCTTCCTCCTCTGTTCCAAAGAAACAGACCCAGCATCTCCAATATTTCCTCATCGATAAAATTCTCCAGTCCAGATAACATTCTTGTAAATGTCCTCATCACCCTTTCTCGTGCAATCAGAGCTTTTCTGTAATGTGGTGACCAGAACTGCACTTAGTGCTCCAGCTGCTGCCTAACCATTCATTTATAGAATTGATGCGTAACGTCCTTATTCTTTTATTCCATCCCTCGACTAATAAAGGCAAGTTTTCCATTTGCATTTTCAACAACATTTTCTACCTGGCCCGCTTCCTTCAGGCATCAGTGGATCCGCTCTCCAAGCTCCCTCTGTTCCTCTACACTTTTCACTGTCTTAATATTTCAGAGAATTTGCACACAGTGCAGGTTCGATGATTTGACAATGTAAAGTACTGGGTGCTGCATTTCTTTCTCGACAAGGTTCAAACCTTGCTCGCAGCGGATCTGATCACTTTTGGACTCAATGCTTGTGATTGCTGATAATCCCCTTCATCTGGAAGGCATTGCTCATTTACATTTAAAATACGAATGATTGTCTGTCAGTTTGCATTACTGCCCTGCTAAAGGAGCTGATTTTGGTAAAAGATATTAATTCAAAAAATGATGTCTTAATCAACTGTTTAGGATTGCATTCTGGGAAGCTTGGCCAAAGCCCAATGTGTGATTCAGGCCATGTGGAAAGCTACAGATAGGGAGGAGTCAAAAACTGTAGGCAATTGATTTAACACCAGGTGCTGTCTGGTAGCGTCAGTCGGTGTAACCCATAGGGGGAGCGAATTGAAAGTTACAGGAAAGCTTGTTTATTTCAGCAGTAATGGTGTCAAAGTAGCTGTTCTAAAGTGACAAGGGGAACATTGCCCATGAGACATTACAGGTTACAGAGAAGCAGGGTGCAGTACTCGGAAAGAGGCAAGAAAAAGGCCAAGGAGGAAATCAACAATCAATGAACCACTCCATCTCCCTAAGCAGATGAAATGGCCATTCTGAGGTTCGCGTTGCATCACTGACTTAATGTTGTCTGAATCGCCAGCTGTCTGCCATAGCTCCACTGGGAGTACAAACGCCACTGAGTCCGAAGGTTCACGCCTTATATATACGTTTTATACGTATTGATGAGATCACTTCACATTCATCTTATTTCCTGAGACTATAGGTCTATTATACTTAAATTCTAAAGCAAATATTTCTTTTCGTAGGTAATGACACCAAAGCTGTGCCCATAAGTGTGACCTTTGTCTTCTCGGCACTGGTTTGTTGTCAATGGCGACGTGTCTGAAGCCACAGTGAGCCGTACTTACCCCGAGCAGGAGGGGAAATTCTACAATGTTCAATCTTTAACAGCGAGAGGCTGGAGAGAGTCGAGAAGCATGGCACCAATTCCTGAAAAAGGCGTTGAATCTTATTGATATCAAACACTCCTTGAGCTCGATGCTGTGAAATTCAGAGCAGGGAATCTGAGCACAATTACTTCTGACACAAAACGGGAGTGAACCCGCCATTATAAACACCAAACACCAAACAACCAGACTGACAAATCGTTCACTCACTTGTCTCCTCATTGGCTGCTCCTAAATTGCACCTTGTTTCCAGCCTGTTCTGCTCCTCTGGACTTCATTCGTTCGGCTCCAGAGACCATGGCCGACTGGCTGCCCCTATCACACCCACCGTCCCTCTGCCCTTTTGCCCCTTCACCCCCTACAAACCTCTTCGTTGAACAGCATCTCTCAACTCATTCTCTGCTACATTAATATAAACGAAATGATTGTCAACCAGACCTTTCCTGTTGGTGAAGGTTACATGAATACATGTTCCAGAAAAGATTCATTGATTGCAAACACGTGGTTAGGGTCAGATGTGATTTTACTCCCATCAGTCAGAGAGAAGCGGGGTTCGGAGCAGAAATACCCCTTTTGCTTCTCCCTTTTTAGAAGGAGGCACAATACGAAACTTCTCCCTTCTAGGGATACAAGCAGGGAATTTAGATCCAACGCTCTCAAAATGAACTATTTCTGCCTCACAGAACACGAATTATGTTACATGCTCTTGGAAGAAAATGCAGAATTGTCCCTCCCGCTGCTTCCTCACTTAAGGAGAATGGGCCCCGACCAGATCTCGGAGCTCAGCTTATGCTAGTCTACTGATAATATCGTTCTATTGCTTCCTGTTTGGGCCACTTTTAATCAGGTCTATCTACACATTCTTCGAGCAACTCATCTCTTGCTGTGCTTCACTCTCTCATTCAACCTTTATTCCTGTTAATCTTGAAGCAGGCGGGAATCAGAACACAATCCCATATCACACCCGTCTGTTCCCTGTTCGAGCCACGACATCATTCAATAAATGGTCTTTAGCACGTAAACTGCCTCACAGTGTTGGGCATGGAGCGAATTACAGATTTCATCTCACGAGTTGTGCTCCTGTTCCCAACAGAGCATTAAGAACCATGTTTATACCCTCCAGAGCAATTAGTGTTTGCAGTGTATCAGCAAATAAGGTAAAATAGGAAATAATAGTGAACCACGTTTGTACCAAAATTGTGGAATCCGTGACATCAATAGAGAGAAATTGCTTTGATTTAATAGTCATTACAGATAAATGTTTGCAAGATGGCAAAGGTTGGTACCCAATTATTCTAGGGATCTTGATATTTCCAAAAGACAAGCAGAGTATAAAAGGACTGTGGTAGCCCTGATAATAAAGGATGACATATGGTCAGTAGTGATAAAGGGACATGGCTCAGAAGACCAGGAGGTAAAATCAGTAAGGCAAAAGATAATACATTGCAAGGGGCAGAAAACACTTCTGGGATGTGTGTAGGAACTATACCGTTGGACGGACGATTAATCTACATAAAATTGGAGCTTGTAACAATGGTAATACATTAATCTTGGGGAACTTGAAATATACAGATAGACTAGGCATATAAAATTGGCAAGGGTAGTCTGGGGGTTGAGTTCATGGAATGCGTTCGAGACAGTAACCTGGTCAATACTTCATGGAACCTACCAGGGAACAGGCTGTTTTACAGGTTGTTTTGTTTGAAGAGACGGGGTTAATTATTCACCACATAGTAAAGGATCCGCTGTAGAGGAATAATCAGAGAATGATGGAATGTCACGCTGATTCTGAGAGTGAAATAATGAATTCTGAAATGAGATCCTTAAAAATAAATAAAGCCAAAGATATAGTTTCTTTTTTAATTCAGAATCCAGTACCCGCGTTATTTTGCTTTTTTATAGTTTGGGGGGCGAGCTGGCTATTGTAGGTTGGCAAATGTGGTTACAATATATGACTGTAGATAAATAGTTGCAATATTTTGAAGAAATATTTGAAAATTGTCAATGAACATAGATTCCATTGAAAAATAAATACTCAATGGAATATGTGACCTATCCGTCGATAAGTGAAGAAGGTAGGAAGAGTATTAGATTAAAAGGGGAGGCTTATAATGTTGTCAAGAATAGTAGTAAGCATGCGGATTCGGAGAGTTTCAGAAACCAACAAAGGTTGACCAATAATTGATAAAATGGGACAACATCGAATATGAGAGTAAACTAGCAAGACTTATCAAAATAGTGTGTAAGAGCATTTGAACGTATGTGAGAAGGAAGAGAGTAGCAAAAGTAAGAATTGATCACTCAGCGTCTGAGTCAGGAGATATTCTAATGGGGTATGAGGAAATGAAGAGATGTGAACAAATCTGTTGTATCTGCTTCCCAGTCGGAGATACATTAACAAACAAAGATTAGTGGGGACAAGGGGTTAATTTAATGAGGAACATAACACAATAAAGAAGAGTAGAAAAAGTACTTGAGAAACGAAAGAGACTAAAAAGTGAAATATCCCATAGACCTGATGGTCTACATCCTAGGGATCTAAAATAAGTGGCTGCAGATAGAATGGATGCATTGGGAGTGATTTTCCAAATTTACCGAGATTCCAAAATGATCCCAGCGTAATGGAAGGTAGCCACTGTAAAATTCAAGAAAGGAGGGAAAGAGAAAACAGGGAACTATAGGTCAATAAGCCTGATATCAGTCGTTGGGAAAATGCTGGATTCCATTAGTAAGGAGCGGGTAACTGAACACTTAGAAATTACATTTTGATTAGGCATCCACAAAGAACATTTTTAGGTGATTGTTTTCAGTTGAGGTGTGATTTAAAAACAAGAAAAGTCCCATTTTGAACCTGAGTTGGTGAACGTCTTGCCTCCTGCCAGCATCGCAAAATAGGCTGTCTGCCTTAGGTAGCGGGCATTAGTCCTGAAACGAGAAACGATTAATAGTTACTTTACAATCGCTGCAAATCCTGACCGTGCCATTACTTTTGAGGACTAGAACAATCGGGCTGGCACACTCAACATAAGAACATATGAGCATAAGAATTTGTAACAGGAGGAGGCCATCTAGCTCCTCGAGCCTGCTCCGCCATTCAATAAGATCATGGCTGATCTGGCCGTGGATTCAGCTCCACTTACCCGCCATCTCCACGTAACCTTTAATTCCATTATTGGTTAAAAATCTATCTTCTGTGATTTGAATACATTCAATGAGCTAGCCTCAACTGCTTCCTTGGGCAGAGAATTTCACAGATTCTCAACCCTCTGGCTAAAGAAATTCCTTCTCAACTCGGTTTTAAATTTGCTCTCACGTATTTTGAGTCTGTACACCCTCGTGCTAGTCTCCCCGACCAGTGGAAACAACCTCTCTGCCTCTATCTTGTCTATCCATTTCATTATTTTAAATGTTTCTATTAGATCACCCCTCATCCTTCTGAACTCCAACGAGTAAAGACCCAGGCTACTTAATCTATCGTGAAAAGGTAACCCCCTCATCTCCGGTATCAGCCTAGTGAATCGTCTCCGTACCCCCTCCAAAGCTAGTATATCCTTCCTTAAGTAAGTTGACCAAAACTGCACGCAGCACTCCAGGTGCGGCTTCACCAATACCCTATACAGTTGCAGCAGGACCTCGCTGCTTTTGTACTCCATCCCTCTCGCAATGAAGACCAAAATTCCATTCGCCTTCCTGATTACCTGCTGAATCTGCAAACTAATTTTCTGTGATTCATGCGCAAGGACTCTAAAAGAGTTTCATGCGCAAGGACATCCAGGTCCCTCTGCACCGCAGAATGTGGTAATTTCTCCCCATTCAAATAATATTCCCTTTTATTGTTTTTAGTTCCAAAGTGGATGACCTCACATTTTCCGACATTGTATTCCATCTGCCAAGTCTTAGCCCATTCGGTTAACCTATCGAAATCTCTTTGCAGCCTCTCGGTGTCCTCTACACAACCCGCTTTTCCACTAATCTTTGTATCATCTGCAAATTTTGTTACACTACACTCTGTCCCCTCTTCCAGGTCATCTATGTATATTGTAAACAGTTGTGGTCCCAGCACCGATCCCTATGGCACACCACTAACCACCGACTTCCAACCCGAAAAGGACACATTTATCCCGACTCTCTGCTTTCTGTTAGTTAGCCAATTCTTTATCGATGCTAATACATTTCCTCCGACTTCGCGTACCTTTATCTTCTGCAGTAACCTTTTGTGTGGCACCTTATCGAATGCCTTTTGGAAATCTAAATACACCATATCCATCGGTACACCTCTATCCACCATGCTCGTTATATCCTCAAATCCCTTCTGTCCTAATGCTGATCACTGTCGCTGAGATATTGTGGGGCTATTGAGAAAAATATAGGAATAGGAATGTTCACCCACTCCACACTGTTCCTCTACTAATGAGCTCATGGCTGATCTGTATCCAAACTCCATTCATCTGCCTCGGTTCCTTGTCCCTTAAACCCCCAAATTACTCAGTTTTGCCGACTCACTTAATCTATCAATATCTCTTTGTAATTGTATGCTACTTACTACCTCATAAATCTTTGTTTCGTCGCAACCTTTGATCTATGGCTCTCTATACTGTTCTTGAAGACATTAACGAATACAAGTGATCCTATATAACAACATAAGAGCGTAAGAAATAGGAGCATGAGTCGGCCATATGGCCCCTCGCGCCTGCTCCGGCATTTATTACGATTCTGGCTGAACCGATCATGAACTCAGCTCCACTTACCTGCCCGCGCACAAGAAGATCTTATTTCCTTATCGGTTATGAAACTGTCGATCACTCTCTTAAATTTATTCAATTACCCAGGTTTCACAAAAAGGTTGTGCCCCCTCGTTCTAGTCGCCGCTGTCAGTGGAAACATCCTCTTTGCATCCACCTTGTGAAGCCGTTTCATAGTCTTAAACATTTTTCGAAGATCACGCTTATTCTTCAGAATTCCGATGAGTAGAGGTCCAACCTCCTCAACCTTCCTTCATAATCAACCCTCTCATCTCAGGAATCAACCTAGTGAACCTTCTCTGAACCTCCAACAAAGCAAGTATATCCTTTCGTAAAGATGGAAAACAAAACTGTTGCAGTATTCCAGATGATGTCTCACCAATACCCTGTCTATCTTTAGCAAGACGTCCCTGCTTTATACACCATCCCCTTTGCAATAAAGCCCAAGGTTCCATTAGCTTCCCTGATCACTTGCTGTACCTGCATACTAAACTTTTGTGAATCATGCACAAGTACCCCCAGGTCCCGCTGAACTGCAGCACTTTGCAATATTTCTGCATTTAAATAATAACTTGCTCTTTGTTTTTATTTTGCCAAAGTGCATGATCTCACACTGTACTGCATTTTGCTCCATCTGCCAACATGTTGCCCACTCACTTAGCCTGTCTATGTTCTTATGCAGATGTTTTGTTCCCTCCTCACACATTGCTTTTCCCCCCATCTTTTTATCATCAATAACCTTGGCTACGTTATACTCGGTCCGTTCTTTCAAGTCATTAATATAGATTTAAATAGTTGAGCTTCCAGCACTGATCCCTGCGGCACCGCACTAGCTCCTGTTGGACAAATCGAGAATGAGCACTTCATCCCATCACTCTGCAATCTGTTAGTTAGCAAATCCTCTCTCCATGCGCATATCTTTCCTCCCAACCCCGTGAACCTTAATCATGTGCAGTAACCTTGTATGTGGCACCTTGTCAATTGCCTTCGGGAAGTCCAAATATACAACATCCACTGTTTCCCCTTTATCCACCCTGTTTTTTTACATATTCCAGCAAATTTGTCAAACATGACTTTGCTTCATAAATCCATAATGACTCTGCTGACCGAATTTTGCTTTTCCAAATGTCCTCCGACTGCGGCATTAATAATGGACTCCAACATTTTCCGTAACATAGCTATTAGGCTAAGTGGTTAATAGTGCCCTGCTTTTTGTCTGTCTCCCTTTTTAAATAGAGTCGTTACATTTGCAGCTTTGAAATCTGCACAGACGTTCACACAATCCTGGAATTTTGGTAAATTACAACCAATGCATCCACTATCCATGCTACTTCACTTAAGACCCGAGGATGCAAGCCGTCAGATGGAGGGAATTATCCGTCTTTAGTCCCTTTATCTTACTCAGTTCCACCTCCTTAGTGATTGTGATTGTGTTAAGTTCCTCATACCTCTATAGCCCCTTGACTATCTACTGTCGGAATATTGTAAGTGTCCTATACTGTACAGGCTGATGTAAGATATCTGTTCAGATTTTCTGCCAACTCCATGTTTACCATTACTAATTACCCGTTCTCAACTTCTAACGGACCAACATTTATTTCGCCACTCTTTTCCTTTCCATATTCCTATATCTTGCGATATGTTTTTATATTTCCTGCTACTTTAATTTCATAGTCTTACTTTTCTCTTTCCTCCTTTTCTTAATCATTTTTTAGTCATTCTTTGCTGGCTTTTAAAAGCTTCCCAATCTTCTATCCTCCCATTAGTTTTGGCCAATTTGTTTGCCGTTCGATATCGTGGTGTTTAGCTTCAGTTCGCCTAGGATGTCTACTTTTTCTTTCACACCCTTTGTAAAGTCCTTATCCAATAGCAAAAATCCACACGAGGCATATTCTATGGACAAGGTCACTCTGTGACCTGCACCTTTATTCAAAGGACCAAGAAGTGACGACCCTGCGTGGGACCTCCCTTTACATATCTGGATGTCAAGGTGAGGAATGTTTCCCACAAGTTCACCCCCTGTGGTCAACGTGTGCATTTCTCAAGTATACACAGTATTGCAGTGTTGTTACATGAAGGTTACATTCATGATAGCCTTTTCTCCTCACTGGAATATATTTTTCAGGAGAGTAGTGAAATATCTCCGTAATGTACGCCACTGTTCATTCCTTGTCCAATTTTCCCAGTCCACTAAACCAACTCTGCCCTCGTACCTTCACTGCAACGTGTATTTAAGCTTAGTACGCTGGTTTGATATCCAACTATCTCAACCTCCATTTGAATTTGAAATCCAACCATGCTATGATCACTCATTCCGATGGGATTCTTTACTCGGAGATTGTTTATTAATCCTTTCTCGTTACACAGGAGCAGATCCAAGATCGCCTGCCCCCTAGTTGGTTCTGTTACATACTGCTCAAGGAACCTCTCCCTTATGCACTGTATGAACTCTTCCTCAATGATATCCTGACCAATTTGATTTGTCCTTTGAATATGGAGGTTAAAATCAGCCATGCTTATTGCTGTTCCCTTTTTAGAAGCTCCCACTATTTCCTGGTTTATGGCCCGACACAACAGAGATCCTAGTCTTAGCGACTTATAGACTGCGCCCACCAGTGACCTTTTTCCAGTTATTATTCCTTATCTCCACCAAAACTGTTAAACATCCTGATCATTTGAGCCAATTTCGTTTCTCACTGTTGCCGTTCGTCTAGTATTGATCAATAGATCTATCCCGACTCCACTTCCTTTCTGCCTGTCCTTCAGGCCACACTCGTTTGTATTTAGTTGTGCCGTCAACTCATCTATTTTGTTACGAATGATACGTACAATTAGACATGGTGCTTTAAAAACATTGTTTTTACTCCATTTTCCTGTTTGCAGCCTCTCTCCTTCAAAATTACTTTATTGATTTTTGCTTTATTATTCAAGATCCACTCCCTTGTGAATGTATTTTCAGGTTCCCATCCCCCTGCTAAGCTACTTTAAACTCTCCCTAAAAGCACTTGCAACCCTCGCCCCACCGCGCCCGCCACCCCGCCGCGAGATTTTTGGTCCCGGCTCTGTTGATGTGAAACTTGTCCGTCATGTACATGTTCCACCTCCCCCAGAAGCGGTCCCAATGCCTCATGAATCTAAAGCCCTCCCGCCTGCACCGTCTCTCCAGCCATGTATTCATCTGCTCTATTCTCCTATTCCACCTTCACAAATCCATGCTGACTCGGCCTGACTGAAATTTGCTTTTCCAACTGTCCTGCTATTGCTTCTTTAATAATGGAGTGCAACAATTTCCCAACCACAGATGATAGGCTAATTTTATAGTTTCCTTCCTTTTGTCTGCCTTCTTTTTTAAATGGGGCCGTTAGACTTGCAGTTTTCCAATCTGCTGGGAGCTCCCCAGCATCCAGGAGATTTTGGTAAATTACAACTAATGCATCAACTATCTCTGCTTCTCGGCCTCTTAAGACCCCAGGATGCAAGCCATCAGGTCCAGGGAATTTAGCAGCCTTTAGTCCCATTATACTGCTGAGTACCACCTCGTTAGTGATATTGATTGTGTTAGGTCCTCCCCACGATTGCCCCTTGGCTATCTACTGTTTGGATATATTTAGTTTGCTCTACCATAAAGACTGATACAAAATATTTGTTCAAAATTTCTGCCATGTTCCCCTTCACTAATTCCCTAGTCTCGTCCACTAAGAGACCAACATTTGCTTTGTTGAATATTACTGATCACTTCCTTCTAATTCATGTACACACCAATGATCATTCCCTGAACATAAGTCTATTAACCAGTTCAGTTATGGGCCTTTAATTCTAGCGTTCACTTTAACTAACATTCTCTTTTGTGGAACCTTATTGATTGCCTCCTGAAAGTCCATATAAACTACATCCATAGACATTCCCTTTCCTGCTAATTTGGATATTACCTCAAAAAAAATCACAAACGTTCGTTAGACATTAACTACCTTTTATGATTCCATGTTGGCTCTAACTAAATACAGACGTTTACCGAATTGCTCAACAACAATTGGTGCAAACCATCAGGTCTTGGTGTTTTTCATTTTTTCGTGATTTTAATTTTAATTTTTCTTTTACTAGTTTCTTGCTTACGTTAACTTTAGTGAGTTCCAGTCCTTGATTCATTACTAATTTTGCTGGAATTTCACGTAAAGTATCATCTTCCTCTACTTTGAGCGCGAACATAATGTAATTACTCAAAAACTCTTGTATTTCCTTGTTTTCATTTGCAATATTACCCATGTCTGTTTTAAAGGGATCACAATACCACTGAATCATTTTTTCCTTACATTATAATAAAAAAGTTATGTTTTATTCTTGATATCTGTCGCAAGTTTGATTTCCAATTGCCTCTTTGCAGCTCTTGTGATCTTTTAGTGTCTAACTTTGCTGTTCCTTATATCTCTGACAATCCACTCCTACGAAAGTATTATTTCCACGATTGTAGGTTCTTTCAATTATATTGATGTTGTCTCTCATCTCTTCTGTTCACCATTGTCCACGACACCTGCTCCAGATCAGTGATGCTGGTATATATTGGGGCAATCCACTGGGTCCTGCTCCTGATCAGTGATGCTGGTATACATTGGGGCAATCCCCTGGATCCTGCCCCTGATCAGTGATGCTGGTATATATTAGAGCTATCCCCTGGGCCCTGCTCCTGATCAGTGATGCTGGTATATATTGGGGCAAACCCCTGGGCCCTGTTCATGATCAGTGATGCTGGGATATATTGGAGCAATCCCCTGGATCTTGCTCCTGATCAGTAATGCTGATATATATTGGAGCTATCCCCTGGGCCCTGCTCCTGATCAGTGATTCTGGGATATATTAGGGCAATGCCCTGGGTCCTGCCCCTGATCAGTGATGTTGGAATATATGGGAGCAATGCCCTGGGTCCTGCTCCTCATCAGTGATGTTGGTATATATTGGGGCAATCTCCTGGGTTCTGCTCCTAATCAGTGATGCTGGGATATATTGGGGCAATCCCCTGGCTCCTGTTCCTGATCAGTGATGCTGCTCTATATTGGGGCAATCCCCTGGGTCCTGACCTGATCAGTGATGCTGGTATCTATGGGGGCAATCCCCTGGGTCCTGCCCCTGATCAGTGCTGCTGGTATCTATTGGGGCAATCCCCTGGCTCCTGCTCCTGACCATTAATGCTGGTATATATTGGAGCAATGCCCTGGGTCTTGCTCCTGATCATTGAATCTGATATATATAGGGCAATACCCTGGGTCCTGCACCTGATCAGTGATGCTGTTATCTATTGGGCAATACCCTGGAACCTGCCCCTGATCAGTGAAGCTGGAATATATTGGAGCAATGCCCTGGGTCTACTCCTGATCAGTGATGCTGGGATAGATTGGGGCAATCCCCTGGGTCCTGTACCTGATCAGTGATGCTGGTATATATTGGGGCAATCCCCTGCAACCTGCCCCTGACCAGTGATGCTGGTATATATTGGGGCAATCCTCTAGGTCCTGCTCCTGATCAGTGATGCTGGTATATATTGGGGCAATGCTCTTTGTCCTGCTCCTCATCAGTGATGCTGGTATATATTGGGGCAATCCCCTACAATCTGCCCCTGACCAGTGATGCTGGTATATATTGGGGCAATCTCCTGGGTCCTGCTCCTCATCAGTGATGCTGGTTTCCAATGAGGCAATCCTCTGGGTCCTGCTGCTGATCAGTGATACTGGTATCTATTGGAGCAATCTCCTTTGTCCTGCTCCTGATCAGTGATGCTGGTATATATTGGGGCAATCCCTTGGGTCCTGCTCCTGATCAGTGATGCTGGGATATATTGGGGCTATCTCCTGGCTCCTGCTCCCGATCAGTGATGCTGGGAAATGTTTTGGCTATTCTCCTCTGTCCTGGTCCTGATCAGCGATGCTGGGATATATTGGGGCTATCTCCTGGCTCCTGCTCCCGATCAGTGATGCTAGGATATGTTTTGGCTAATCTCCTCTGTCCTGGTCCTGATCAGCGATGTTGGGATATATTGGGGCTATCTCCTGGCTCCTGTTCCTGATCAGTGACAAGGGATTATATTTTGGCTAATCTCCTCTGTCCTGGTCCTGATCAGTGATGCTGGGATGTATTGGGGCTATCCCCTGGCTCCTGCTCCTGATCAGTGATGCTGGGATATATTGGGGCTATCTCCTGGCTCCTGCTCACGATCAGTGATGCTGGGATATGTTTTGGCTATTCTCCTCTGTCCTGGTCCTGATCAGCGATGCTGGGATATATTGGGGCTATCTCCTGGCTCCTGCTCCCGATCAGTGATGCTAGGATATGTTTTGGCTAATCTCCTCTGTCCTGGTCCTGATCAGCGATGCTGGGATATATTGGGGCTATCTCCTGGCTCCTGTTCCTGATCAGTGACAAGGGATTATATTTTGGCTAATCTCCTCTGTCCTGGTCCTGATCAGGGATGCTGGGATATATTGGGTCTATCCCCTGGCTCCTGCTCCTGATCAGTGATGCTGGGATATATTGGGGCTATCTCCTGGCTCCTGCTCCTGAACAGTGATGCTGGGATATATTGGGGCTATCTCGTGGCTCCTGCTCCTGATCAGTGATGCTGGGATATGTTTTGGCTAATCTCCTCTGTCCTGGTCCTGATCAGCGATGCTGACAAATATTGGGGTAATCACCTAGGGGCTGATGCTGCTCAGTGTGCAAAGCACTATGCTGGAAAGTGTTTGAATGTTCGAGCAGATAAATGTTTGGTCAGCCAGGTTAAGTGCCATGGCAGAAGGACGTGTTTTTGCGGGTCTCTCGTTTCAAACTTTAAGAATGGTCATTTCAGATTGGTCAAGGAACCGGAATTAATCTCGAATAAACTCACCCGGCCAGCTCGAATGGGGAGGGATCAAGGCTGACACGGGCTTCATGCCCCGTCCAATTGCACGCAACATTAAATTCAATGGGAAGCAAACCGGCCGGACTGTAACAAGTGTCCGTCCAGAATTGGCCTTGTTCGCGCTTGGCAGATGTGATTCAAGTTTAACCTGGAATTAGATGCAGGAGCAGAGAACATGAATGAAATAAAAACATCAATTAGACATTTGAAAATAAATATCAGCCATGAGATTGGTCGGGACAGGAGAGAGCGATAATCACTCTCAGAGGATATACTTCAAACTGAAGAGATCAGAACAAGGAGCGGAGGAGGACACCGGGCCATGAGGAGGGAGTAGTCTGTTTGAGTGTCAAACTCCGGCAAACAGCACAGACGGAGTAAGGCTGAATCTTCTCTATCTGGGCAAGAAACATCTGGGGTGTGAAACGACAGCAGCAAAATGGACCAAAGGAGAATGTTGTGAAATCAACTGTGGCACATGAGGTACCTCTATTGTGAAAACTCCAAAAGGACACAAACCCATTGGGGCAGGAAGAGGGAGACATATTTTTAAAAATGGGTATTGGCAATATTAGCGGAGTGTCCTCTTTTGCTCCCGGATATCTAATGGCAGTAGCGGATTGACTGAGCTCTTCTACTCAGTCCCATTTCAGTTATTGATCACTGGGGCAACCTTTCAACTTTCGGTGAAGAGGGAAACCGGATGCTGTCGAATGGGTGGATGTTTCAAAAACCCGACTCGGTTTTGTCACCCATTTAACTCAATGAAAAGCAAATTACTGAGCTGTGCACACTCTGTCTGTCTGTATGTCTAAATGTTAGTCTATGTATCCATCTATTTCTATCTCTCCATTTCTCCATGTCTCTATCTCCATAAAAATATCTATCTATCTATCCATAAATCTCTCTCTCTCTCTCTCTCTCTCTCTCTCTCTCTCTCGCACACACTACATATATATATATATAGATATAAGTATATATATATATAAAGCTGCATCTCCTTCTTTACCTCGCGGACTGTCTCTCTGTCTATCTGTCCATAAAACTATATCTGTCTGCTGGTCTGCCACCTGATTATCTGTCTATCAATTTCGTTATCCATCCCTTTATCTCTATCTATCTCTTTCTAATAATTCCTTTATTGGGAGAATTTCCACTTACATCTCAAAGCTATTCGCGCAAGACACTATGAATGGGCTAATGGTGTAACTAACAATGTGATCTTCCACCTTGATGTTGAGTAGGTATCTGAATTGAAACGGATCAATACTATTCTGCTGTTTTCCATCTGTGAGTGAGAAATGAATAGGTTGCAATTTGATCGAGGGAATATAAGGTGATTAAACAACAATGAAATTTACTCTAAACATTTAGTACTCCATTTACAATCAATTGGAAATAAAAACAATTGGAATGATTTTTGGCCAATTGCAGATCTGTATCATTCAGTTTACCCAGTAGATATAAAAACAATATATTAAAGCAATGAATATCTGTCTGATTTGATGTGATATTGTTTTCACTGTCAAACATTTAACACCCCCTGTCTGGAGCCGACAATGATAATCGGACGGGGAACAGACTGCTCAGCAATAATAGAACCCGTCTTATTCGCCTTCCTTTTAATTCAATGCAAGAACTATGGCTGGTTATGTAAATCATTCTCCAGCCACATTTGATTCTACTGACCTCATCAGTTATTGTTTAACGCCAAGGTGATAACGATTCAAATCTGCTTCCAGAGCTGACAATAGGCAGCAGACGATAAACTATTCATTAAATAAGTCTCCCAGTGACAATTTCGCGGCAACAATATACTTTCATTCACATAACAGGAGGAATAAGCTGAATACGATGAATTGTTGGATATGGAGACTTGTGTAATGAGCACAATGTTTACAGTTAAATACCGTTTACATAATGACATAATGGTATGGTCATTTCCAAGGAACATCGACAGAAAATGGGATTTGAAAGTTAGAATCCGGAATACAATTAAAATGGTTGCAGAATTAATGTCTTGAAATGGAGACTTACCAGGAACGCCAGTAAAAGCGAGAGCAGGAAAATACATTTTCTGTGTACGTTTAATTAACCTCCATTCCGTATATTCAACTGACTGACTCCGATACTTTCGTTCTACATCTGCAGAATGCTGCTTCGGTTTGTTCAGCAGACCAAACTCCGAGAGGCAACTTGGTTTAACACATTGAGCGAATGCCCTTATGTAAGGTGGGCGAAATCTCCACCGTATAATTAGGTAGAAGGAGAATTATGTTAGCTGCAGCGACTAAGCAAACAGATTCAGCTAATCACTTTTTAAAAAACATGTTGCAATATCACATTTACATTTAATCAGATATTGCACAGATGGAAAGTGAATCTCCCCAAAAGCCAGGGAAGAACAGACAATGTGAAATCTTCAGTCTGGCAGCATTGGGTAATCGGGTAAAGGTTTGGTTCAGATTTATGATTAATTCTCTGGTTCCGTTATTTCAGAAAATTTCGTCCAATTCTCAGTGTGCACTTTAAACTCAGCCAATGAAATCAAATTATGTGGGTGAAATCCCGTTAAAATATTTATATCGTTTCCACAGCCCTTAAAATGTTGACACCATCCTCGATACCACAACGAAAGTGTAGTCATGTCGATAAATTGTTCCCAGGAATTTATATCCATTGACCCTTTACAATGTCAGATATGACCATGTGCCTGGTGTAAATATTGAAACATCCCTGAGAGGTTCCCACCAATGTTGATACACATCCAGGAGCCTGTCCGACAAGTGTCCGAGGGCCCCATCCCTGTAAATGGTGATGCCATCATTGTTAACTGAATAAAGATTTACAATTTCAATAGACTTACTGGATTTATGGCACAATTCCTGTGAACCCATCCAAAAATACAAACTGTTTCACAGAACCACTGCAAACAACTCACTGCCAGGAGTATGTTGCAGTTATGTTCCTACATCCTGGGACAGAGTAAAAAAACACACATTACCGCGATCCTCATCAGTCCTAATCCGTGAATCTTTACCAGGCAATACCGTTATGTGGA